>NC_139916.1:2544158-2582374 GCF_963514095.1 Eutrigla gurnardus | reverse complement strand
CTGAGCACTGAAGGAAAACAACTGCTTTACCTGATATCATTTCATCATCAGATAATAAAGAATTTTAAATGATCACATTTACATATCACTGCTGTTTTATTACCCCAAAGTGGAAGGACCATTTCCCCCCTGTGTTTTTACAAGAAGCTCCTTTCAAAGTAAATTCAAATCATAACCAAGACATCTCACCCTGGTTGTCCTGCGGGAGATTCAACACTCTGGGCCCTAGTTTCGTAGACCAGGCGCAGTCAGCACGCAGCGCACCTGCGCCACGCCGACGGGGTGTGTCCGCCTCGACTTTGCAAGTTTCGTGCACCGCGCTCGCGCAGGCTAGGCTCGCGCAGGCTCGCGCAGGCTCGCGCAGGCTAGGCTCGCGCAGGCTCGCGCAGGCTAGGCTCGCGCAGGCTAGGCTCGCGCAGGCTAGGCTCGTGCGCGCGCAGGGCTCGCGCAGGCTCGCGCAGGAGCCCGGCGCCTCTGATTAGCATAAAGTAGATTCGACTTCAACTTTAGGCAAATGAGGAGCGGCCAACTCGCGCGCCGTCTCTCGACATTCGCCGAGACGCTAGCCAGAATGCATTGCACAGCTTTTCACATAGACAATGAATGGGACGCGGGGAAACTCCGCAGCCTGCTGTGGACATGCACCATCACCGTGCGCAAGCTGCGCGGGTCGAAACTTGCATTACGCCTGCTCCGCTACCCTGCGCCGCCCTGCGCCGCCCTGCGCCGCCCTGCGCCGCCCTGCGCTGCGCCACGAAACTAGGGCCCTCTGTGTTGCCAAAATCCAAGCTTTCCTTTATTGTGATGTAGATTCTCTTTCCATCCTCAGTTAAACGTCTAAGATTTTGGGTTGTCATGTTGCTTTATGGTGTTATATTGTTTAATTCTGCAGCTCAGTGATCGGACAGATGAATGAAAGGGAACGGTGAAATAATGGGGATTATATTGTACGGTTTTGTCACATATTCCGCTGCATTTATCCCGTCGGTTGTCACGTTTCAGGCCACAGATTGTGTGTCTGTGCAGTAATGTGAGAAAGGCAGTGCAGCGATGCATTGTGCTGTAGTTGTTTACATGAGGATGCTCTCAGCGAGACAAAGTGGAGACTTCAGCTATTAGACAGATCCTTCAAGACGTCTCATGTTCTCACATTGTGCAGTATCACATGATCGCCTTCATTACACTGTTAACTCGGACTATGGTCAGATTTGTTTGAATAGTTTCATCATATTTTAGTTGCATTAGCTGTGCGTTTCCATGGAAACGGGAATGACAGTTGGTTCAGTCCAGACTAAATTACTGTAATTCATCTCGTTTTTAAGATCGATTGCTGTAATTTAATGTTCCCCAGAGGATGAATTCTACTAACTTTGGTGATCTGTTGACGTTTAATAATCCTGTCATATTTATATTTCACACTACATGGATTCATTTCATCGTTCTTTTTAAGCACCACCAAGATATTTTGCGGTTTTGAGTTAAATATCTCTAAAAATATCAAATGGATTACCTTTGGCATTTTGACATTCATGTTCCCACCAGGAGTTTGATTTCTGACCAATTACATAAAACGAATGCCATTACAATCAGTCTCCGCTGTATATTGTATTCAGTGTTTATTAGCAAATATCAGATAACAAGCTAAACTAACATGAGGACATAATAAACATAATACAGCATGCTATTGTGAGCATGTTAGCTGCTAACTGCCTCATAGACTTGTTTTATTCACAACATAGAATGTTATATTACAGTATTTCTATGGCAACAGCATAGCCACTGTGACTCTAGTCAAAATGGAAAAGTACGAACTGGAGGCCTGTATGTGTTTTGCGAGCTTCGTCCAAGTTTCTCTATACGTCGTTTCCCATTCATTCAACATTCAAAATACATTCTTGTTTAATGACAAAGATGGCTTTCAGACATCCAGGAGTCATTCTGGATACAAGGTTGTTGCAATAAAACCCCTCAGTGTGACTATGTTAGCACGTAAAAACTGAATCCACTTGAGTTGAGTTATTACTTCACATACTGACAATGTGGTGCCACCTTCCAAATGTATGAATCTGAATATCTCTTTGTTCCTGTGATGGGGGATGCATGATGCATATCGAGGGTCAGTTGATTAAAACCTGATGAAGCTGATGTTAGAGAAGAATGCCCGTGAACCAAAACTGTTTAAAAAGTAAGAGCAGAAATGATGTGACTTGTTCCAGTGTTCATGTGAAGGCATGGAGTCTAGACTGATGTTTGAATTGTGACACGAATGCAGACGGAGCGGCAGTTTTGTTTTCTGGGAAGAGAAAGTCTTTCTCCTCCTCTAACAACGTCGCTTTCTTTTTCCGCATTCAGATAATCTCATTTGAGATTGTATTGTTGTGCCGTCTTCCTAAGTGTCACATAGCAATTACACTCTCGTAAAACACTGTGGAAGGCTGCGGAGTTCAGACAAGGGTGCTTTATTCTCCCTTGTAGGCTGGTGTGTGTGTGTGTGTGTGTGTGTGTGTGTGGTTCTGAATATCATTTTTTTTCTTTTGTGTATGACATGTTTTACTTTGTCCCTCTCCCCTCGACCAACATCACACCAGTTACTCCATCTCTATTTCTAATTCGATTCATTGCTGTGTGTTTATCTGTCCAAGGCTCCTCCACCTTCTCCAAAGTCAAATTCAAGCACTTTTCAAGCATTTCCAGGTGCATTTCCATGCTTTTCCAGCCCCTTCCAGCTGTGGTAAACTCCATATTTGTACCAATCCAATGGTCAGTATTCAGTCTACTTATTCTGTCACTTGTTCATCACATTAAATGAGATGTTATTGTCCTCTAAACAACCAACATGATGTTTGGAGACAGCTTTTTACAGAAGGACCACAAATGAAAGGAAAACTAATTCCACTAACAGATCCACAGAAATATAATCACCAACTATTTTCATCATCTGTTCATCATCAAAAGTCATTTTTCATAAAGAAATGTCACAAAATGCTGTTTTCAGTCCCTCAGATATGGAGATCTTCTTTTCTCTGTTCTATCATAGATGTCATCACATACAACACACATTTCAAGACCTTTAGTCTACATCCAAGACCTTTCAACCTTAAAAACACTTAAAGGGATTTCCAGCACCCATACCAACCCTGTCTATTTCTTAATTGTTAAAAATGTATGAGCTTCAAAAGTGATATATTAGTCTGACATATATTGACACTCCTTTCAGAAACCCTCCTCTTCACTGTTCTCCCAGAGGGAGACATGTAGTTGACATTACAGAGCCAAATATGTCACAGGCTGTGTGTGTGTGTGTGTGTGTGTGTGTGTGTGTGTGTGTGTGTGTGTGTGTGTGTGTGTGTGTGTGTGTGTGTGTGTGTGGGAGGGGGGTTACACCCTAACTGTTGAGATTTCCCGCCGCATCTCTCACGATCCACTTTTGCTGAACTTGAACTGGATGTGTTGCCGTCACATTTCACTAGAACACGTCTCTACTGTCAAGCACTGTTGCCAGTTAACATTTTGCTGTGTGTGTGTGTGTGTGTGTGTGTGTGTCTGGCGAACAGAAGGCCTACACACTGACCGTGCATCATGGTGAGTGCCCGAGCCCACCTGCAGCTTTAGAAGTAGACCAACATCTGCTGCAGGTCTCACAGGGACCCCGTGGGCTGTCAACCGCTATCCGGGCATCTGAGCGAGTTCACACAAGAGTTAACGGATAATTAGAGATGCGTTCTTGAAAGGCACAACAAAAATTACATTAAATCCACACATTTCCTCAATGCAAAAATGAGGAGAAAATATCTCATTTCACTCAACGAATAAGTAATCCTGAAGGTGTCTGAAAGGTGCATTTATAGGTTATGAACAGGTTTCCACACACTCATGAGCTGACAGTTTAATTTAATCACTTATGTATAAAAAAAGATTATGTGATAACATGACGTCTCTGCAGAGCGGCCTATAGGACTCCCTATAGATCCGACACCTGTAAGAAAAAGAAAAAACGTTTTAACACATAGTCAGTACAGGTTTGTAAATATAGCGCTGCAATGCAGTGAAGCGCTGGTCAATAGATGGCGGGGATGATGGGCCTCGTTGGGCTCCAGGTCATCTTACAGGGCTTCAGTGGAAACTGTCAGAATGTTTTTTGTAGTTTTTTAGGGCTATTTCATTACTAAAGATACCAATGCACAAAAGGCAGGCCGGATTATTAGAATTCTTACCATATACAATATGTATCATACATATATAATAATATTTCTTTATCACAGCCGCATCAGTCATTTTGGTCACCAGGGAGCAGAAGATCAACACAGGCTGACAGACAAACCCACATTCAGCAGAAAGGACTGCAACTAATTCATGTAGTCATTCATATTTATCAAACCATTAAGCATTGTATGTACAGAATATAAATGGTTAAAAAAAAATCAAAAATAAATACAAAGTCCTTGTTTTATCCACTGGAGATGCTGCAGTTGGAGATTTAACTGATTCATCAAAAATAAAGAATTCAGTTGACAGAATAATTGATCAATCGGCTCCAGACATCCTCTTACTTCCATTAGAATATATGAAATAATTAGTATTTATGTCATTGTGATGCTGTTTCCACTGTTTTTGTCATTGAAGTTGTGTTTTAAAGCGAAACAAAGCCATCTTGAAAGAAACTTTTTTTCTTTTCTTTTTTCATCGTGGAAGAATAAACGTAGCTTCTTTCCCTGCAGTCAACTAAGCAGAGTCAGTTGAGGCTAGTCAGCATCTCTTAGCTAATTTAAACCGATGTGGCAGCTTCGTCTAACGTTTGCTCGAGTCGAGTCGTTGCTATGGTGACATGAGTAACGGAAATAGGAAAGCTAGCGGCCACTTTACCGTTTAGCTAGTTTTTCTAAATAGCTAGTTATTAGCTTCTTCGAGCTAACAGGAAGTATCTGACGTCAGAAAGAGCTATCGCTAACGTTTTTATGAGATTCTACATCCCAGTATTACCACTGACTACGAACTGGATGTGATGGGAGCCCTAACTACCGTTAATACTAGAAGAAGAAGAAGAAGAAGAAGAAGAAGAAGAAGAAGAAGAAGAAGAAGAAGAAGAAGGGCTGTGTTCGAAATCACTCCCTAGTGCACTCCCTACTCCCTATATAGTGCACTATATAGGGAGTTTGCCATTTTGTAGGGGTGTCCGAATGTGTAGTGAGCATTACTATTCCCTATATAGTGCCTTCAAAGTTTCCCACAATGCATCATGAAAAGTAGTGTACAGCCGATGGTCACTAGCCGAGCAAATTTTACCATCATGCATTGCGGTGAAAGACAAATCGCAAAGGGACGAGAGGAGAGAGAGCAGGAAAAAGCGGCAAAAATATGAATAATTGTATCATAATAAATGTTAATATTTAATATATGTATTACAGAGCAGAAAAAGACGACACAAACGGCCAAAGTGTGACGGGTTAGAGGCGGTGGTGGCCGGCCGGCCAGAGGCGGCTGCGGGGGGGTCTTCGTCCGTCAAAAACCGCCACTCGCCACTCAAAGCAAAGCGCCGTATGACAATCTGAAAACTATAAAGATGCTGAGATGAGGGACAGATTGTGGCGAGCGATCGCCGAGGTGTGCGGTGGATGGCGGAGATGTGGGGTCCCGTTAGTGCTTAAACTGGTCCTGAAGTCCACCTTCAGGGGATCATTGAAAATAAAAACAGCAGTGAGGACGATGCAGTGGTCGTCTCATTATTGAAAAAAGAAGAAAAAAGATGAAAACTTCTGGGAAAACTTTTTTTTTTCTTCAAGAAATGAGACGGTCACGTAATCCCTTCCTGCTGGAGGCCTCCTGCTTTTCGTTTTGTACATTTTTGCAACGAATATGTATTAAAAAAATAATTGTGTGTTTGAGACTTGAGAGCCATTGGCGGGAGCTGACACGTGTTAATTATGCGTCAGGAACGACGTCATCAACGGCGCCGAAGGAAATCCCCCGAGTAGTGTCCGAAACTGTTTTTTCATTTGGCCTTTGTGTCCACTATAGTCCCCTATATGAAACTCCCCTATAGGGTGGAGGGAGTGATCTGGACACGTCCGCTCCAGCGCATTCCTGGCATTCCCGTGAGCCCGTCACATCTGTGCTCGCCACTCAGGCCGAACACACACACACACACACACACACACACACACACACGCTCACAAACACATACACACGCACACACGTCTTCTGCAATGAAGGACTATAGTATCCACCTACAAGTAGTCGGTGAGTGAAATGCAGTCTTAATTGGTGGCAGAACGGCCGACTGTGGGGCCCGTCTATGAGCTGGGTGGTTGTTAATGCGGGAGGCTTCTAATTAACAGCCCGATTAGGGCCCGTCTATGAGCTGGGTGGTTGTTAATGCGGGAGGCTTTGTATCTTAATGGTCCTATTTACTGTAAATGTAAAGCTGAAGATATTTTCTGTCAGATATTAGCTTTGGTTTACTAAATAAGCTGTGATGGAAAGAGAGATGCATGCATGTGGGTCATGTTTTTCATTACATGCATTTAGGTTTTTAACTTATAGTTTTTTTTGAAGCTCCTGTGAATGAACATTGTGTGATGTGTTACATATATTCCACTACTAATCTGGACTCTGATACAAAAACCCCACAGGCATATGGTATTAAGCTGTGTTATATATAATATTTATTTATTTCTAGTTTGGCTTGAGCTGAATCCAAGTATAATTTGAATATTATTCTCGTAGTAACTGAATGTCATGTGGTTTTTTGTCCTCTGGCACAATTTAGCCTGTTTAAAGTATTCTGTAACAGTCGGCTTTAAGTAGTGAAGCCCTGTGGGACAGCCTCAGCAGGTAACTGTATTATAAATGGCCTTGACATATTTTGCTTTGGCATTTTCTCAAACAGGCTGTCATATTTTCAGTTTTTTCGGGCTCTATTTATTTATATGACCCATGATCCTTGTCTAATAAGCCTTGGCTGTAGGACTTCCCAAATAAGTAATAAGTTTCACATAATTGGGCCGTTCTATATCTCTCCCTCAGACACGCTGGAATAGAAAAGTTCCTACCGCTGGATGGGGTGGAGATAATTGTACTCAGCAGGGAGTCCTTCCGCTCCTGGATTTATTCCCTGGAGTCCCGGCTCTTACTCATTCAGTATCAGCGGCGGAAGATTAAAAGCGTAGGTCTATGTAATAGTTTTGTGAAGGTGACGGCTCTTGCGATGAGAAAACTTCACTCTGTCATGCATTTTTTTCTTACCTCAACAATATATGTAAAATATTTCTGATTCAACAAGCAGATATGTGGTCCAAAACCCCCAGCTGCAGCTTTCCAACTCCGGCACTTACAGCTGGAGACGGCGTTGTTCCCATTATCTTGGAGAAATCTAACAAACATAGACTTCCAATCCACTCATTCTTGCCGATATGCCCTAGTTTTCCATATTTTGCAGCTTCAGGAGATTCTCTTGGAAGTAGGTCTCTCGGAGGTGCTGTTTGATAAGACATAGATTCCTTAATCCTGACAGACAGGCAGGTCTAGCTCAACAGATACAGTAAATCAATCAATGTGTCTGAGAAGTAGCAGCCTTCTGTATCGAGTGTGACCCCCCTCCTCCCTTTACATAGACACTTTCTAGGACACGCTTGACAGTGATGGCTTGTGATAATGGCTGTCTTCACATTCCAGCTCTGTACTAAGCCGTTCTAGTTTGTGTTCTTAAAAAAACAAGGTTGAGGGGGTAAAAAAAAAAAAGGAAAGAAAAAGCATCTTCGATCCACAAGATGAAGTATGCTAGGCATCATTACCGAGTGCCGCTTGAGTCAACAGGAGGCTGGAGATGGCTCACCTCATGCCATCTTTTCACTGGTACATTAACCACCTTTACAGAAGGGAGCGAGAGAGAGAGAGAGAGAGAGAGAGAGAGAGAGAGAGAGAGAGAGACAGCAGCCTTCAGTGCCAGAGGCTTCGAGACACCAGGACGTTTGGATATATTTTAACCTGTAGATTCAAAATTCAAGCCTGCCCTCTGAATCATATTCAGTCGACACCCCGAGGTGTGCATGTGATGATGGGTAGGAATTGAAAGCTTTATAGAGAGGAAACCTGGCAGCAGTGATGAATACCAAGTAGAGTTTTTCCTCAAAAGGAGAGCTTAAACAAGAATATAGGAGAATAAAGGATAAGACTCTGTAAAGATGAATGATGGGAACTGAGCAATATGTGGGTGTGTATCTCATCATTACAGCAAGATGTTAGTCATTGAATCAGTCAAGTCGGTGAAAGGGAAGTCAACAATTGCTAATATGCTCCTCCGACTCCCCCTCCGAGCAGCCTCAGTCTTTTTAAGTAGCATGTGATTTCTCCCTCCGCTCTTGGAAGGCAGGAGAGTCGAGGCTTGCTCTCACATTTCACTTCATTTATCTCCTGCTAGATGCGTCTCAGTGATCTTAGCCCGCCATTATCCTGCACAGGAAAGCATCTAGTCGAAGTAAACAAAAGATTTAGGGATGGCCCACTTCTTTTTACCCCACAGTTCCTCAACAATGTCTTCCAAGCGACTCAAACGCCATTTTTGACAAATCGCAGCTCTGGCCTTTTGTGTCAATAAGCCTCGTTTGCATTTCCTAAGATGTCCTTAGCCGGCACAGAAATGCAGAGGCTGTCATCAAGTTCATATTTCAGGAGATAAATTGCCCCCGTGGTTCCTCAGGGTTCTCAGCGAAGGGAAATCAAACGACCACACTATTGCATAATATCATATCTTAGCAAGATTTACCACACATCTCCGAGTTCTAAATAAATCACAACTGTCAACCTCGCCTTGCTGTTTCTGTAATTAATGTGACCCAGAGTTAAAATATTCAAACTTCTCGTTCCATCTCACTTTCTACCCACAGTGACAAAACACATCACATGGCAAGGAGACCCGATTGGGATCATTTTAATAACTTTCTTTTCAGTAAAAAGGCTTTTCCCAGTAGACAGTGATTCCCAAAATACATGCATCAAACTGGACATGATGCCGTCACTTTGTATGAACCTGTTTTACAACCTGAGGAATTCACAAGAAGCCACTTTCTTAATTAATCGTTATCCTCACACGGCCCAACAATTAGTCCATTTAATAGATTCCACATTCAACAGACATTCAATCTGTTTTGATCATCGCTTTTCAGAATCTCTTAAAGTTCTCCAAAAGTAAAACTTTGTTTATTTGGTGTTTTCATATCATTGCAAATTGAATATGTTTTGGTTTTTGAACTGCAGAGATGAAGGCTCTGGGTTTCTGGAAAATTGATTTTTTTATCCAAAACAATTGAAGATTATTTGTTAAATGAATCCACAAATAAATTGATGATAAAAATAATCATTAGTCTGATGTTTAGAGTGTTGAGACGCATATAACTAAGACATAAATACACAAATATGATTGCACTTACAGGATTCATCAATAAAACAACCAATTAGTGTTTCTCTTACACTCCTAAATTGCCGTCCAATAACTAGACATAATCTTCCCTATTGAATTTTGTTACTGAAACGATCTTTATATTATAATTACAAGTCAGAAAGTGGAGTGTGCTGTTGAAATGTAGTAACATTTATACAGTTTATTATAGGGAGAGAGAAACACTTATTCTTGCTGATTCCCCTCGGGATTGTAAAGATGATGATACTGAGTAGAGGATGAATGAGGATTTACTGTGGAAATTGATCATGATTATGTTTTATCCTTGCTCTTCAGCTGCATTTATATGTGGCTCATTTGTGTAGAAAATGCTTAAGGTGGTCTAAAATAAAAAATGGGGGTGCATTGAACCAAAAGGTGTCATCATTTTGATCATTTAGTGTAATTTGCTTAACTCTATTACAACATGTAGCTTCTCTGCTGTGAGAGGTAGTGTCCGCTTTGCCAACTGTTTACACTGTAGTCGGTTATTACTGTGAAGTATGGAAAAGCTGGTGAGAAACGCATGCTCGGCTGCAGGCTTGGCTAAGCTGCTGCTGTTCAAAAATAATAAAACATAGGAGAGAAGAAGCCCACATTCAGGCTGCAGAGATCTGAGCGGGTGGAGGGCTCTTTTCGATTGTGAAGTCTGACACAAACTGATATCAAGGTTGCCTTTTTGTCTCAAATCCGTAGTGTGACAGCCGGCAATAAAGACTCGGCTCATCAAGACTTTTTTCTGTAGAGATGCATGGAGGCGTACAAAGGCCTGAAGATCCACTCTGTCAGAACGATGCTCACACTCCAGCAGAATTGTGCAGCCACTGAGATGTGTTATACTTCTACATACATTCCTTTTATTATGAAGATGTAGACCTAAAATATTTAGCATGATAACCATCCTTGATTTGATGATCTGTCGTCTTAGATTGTTGAACTTGTTTTATCTCTTTAGCAGCGTTGCAAATTGAGCATCTTTTGGGTTTTGACCCGATGGGCATCGCCTTGGACTCTTTTAGAAAACACAGAGAAATGCTCGGAGGATGCATGTTATACTGCACAGTACGACGCAGAAAATGTCAAAGCAGTTTACAGCAACAATTCACACCGTTAAACATGGATGTTTCCTACGGTGTAAACATTATTCCAACGAGGAACAGCCGTGTAGACGTGCTGAAAAAGCAGATAGGTGACAGATGGCACGCTCGTTGAGGATATTCAATTTATTGTGTTACAGTTTTATGTATTTCTTTCTGCTCAAAGAGCAGCATTTACAGTTTGATCTATTATTATTGATGCATCCTTCTGAGGATCATTTCTTTCTTTTGCTAGAAACATAGTGGCTGCTCTCTCCATGCAGTTCAGGGCAGCCTTCCTCCACCCTCCTATTGATCTGCAGCATCAACTAGGGCCCTGAAACCAGTTTTCAAACCATTCCTCTGTTTTACAATTTTAGACTACTTTTGTTCCATCAAATGGTGCCTAATCGTGTGGGTGATTAATCAAAACCAAGAGGTTTACTGGAGAAACGTTCTAGTAGTTCTTATTCTACTTCCTTGTCATTCAGAGACCATACACGTGTGCATAAATATGCAAGTATATGTGCAATCATTTATGGAGGAGTCCTAATAAACCACCCACTTTTTCAAATCCCCCCTGACTTTCACAGAGTCTAAAGTCAGTGCATCCATCCCGCTATTTGAATTTCACTTCCAGTCGTGAATCAGTTAATTCCTGATGTTTCTGATGTGAGATTCTGTTTGTAGCTGCTCATCACACGGATTCCTGCGGGTCGAGTCATTGTTGATTGAACTAAAACACAGTAGAGACTCTCGATGACGTGTTCTTCGGCTTAGGAACGGTGACAAAGGCTTATAATGTTAGAGAAAACATCGGTTATTAGATCCAGAGTTTGACAAATTCCACGCAATTCCGCGTTTTACTGTTGATCCCATTTTCTCTGTCGGATTCCCTGATTCCGTGCGTGTTTTTCCTCGTCAACATGCCGGAGTGTCGATTAGAGAGCCCCTCCTGCCCATCTGTGAGAGGGGAGCTGAAACACATCTGTAAAAGTTTCCTCGGCTGGCTTCGTCATCCAGCAGCTGCTCCGCTCTCACAAGACAAAGAAGGGAAGAATGTGCTGGAAATAATAAACATTCATCTCATGTGGGTCCCCCTTGTATTTCTGTTCCCTTTGCAACGCTGAGAACACTGAGTACTGTGAAAGTCTTGGGCCAGAGCAGCAAAAACATCCAACATGAAGTGCTGAAAAGTAGTCGTGTAAGATTGTCAGTCATACCGGTTCAACTAAATCCATCTGCTAAAATAAACAAATAGAATGAATCGCTTTGGCTTCATCAATAATCCATATAAATGCATTTAATCGGATGAATCGTGATTCTTACTTATGATTAATGTTTTAATACGTTTAAGACACTCTCCCCTGCCATCATGTAGTCTACTGAAAATGTTAAAAATAACTGAACAATGTTTAATTACATTTTTGTATTCAGCATAAAATATTATGCAGGACTTTTTTCTAGAATAAATATGTTATTTTTCACCTTTCAGAAGAATACAGATAGTCTCACTTGCATTATTGCATGTTTATTTAATGGATATAGAATTTTGGTTACAAGTTACTGAATTGAATCGTGGTTTACAGAATCGAATCGAATCGTTACAACAACAACAAAAAAATCGCCCTTGAATCGAATCGCCAGCTACTGTATCGTTAATCGAATCGCTGTGAAGCCAAAGATTCACACCCTACTTTAAAGGGAAGCGGGTTGAGGAGTGTGGAAGTGATGCATATTTCTCAGTAAAAAGAGATTCTCTTTGTAGCATTGTTATTCTTTGAAAAACTCAGTCTACAGTGTGTTTGCACGTCTTTCTGGATCACATCTTCCCCCGATGCCTTGGCTCCTAATATTCTGTGAAAGGACAAGTTGCCTCCTTTAAACATTTTGCCAATTGCAGCACTTCCTATATATAAGAAATTGTTCTGGTGATGAGATGAGGACCTAACATTTGTTTCTTTTTTTCACTCTTACTTTATCGGCAATGATACGTTGTGGTTTCTTTCTTTTGACAAAAGCATCTGCTAAATAACCTAAATGTAAAAATGGTCCTCACTCCTGAAAACGAGTCTTGGTGACGGGTAGACGAAGCAAGTCTTTTTATTTGATATTTCAGTCCAGAATAAGTTAAACCTCCGTTAATAGAGTTGCCAAAACAGACTTCTTTAATGTGCAGAAAGTAAAATGCAGATTGTTTTGACTCTATTATTGTAAACAGACTCTGTGCTCATCAGAATTAAGGCGTTCTGGTGGATTCAGCTGCTGCTGCTGCAGCTGGCGCTGCCATCCAACAGCACACTCTTATTTGCCTGAAGGTTATTATATGGCCTTTTCAAATTCATGCATAGTCTAGTCCAAAATTTGCTTCGGCACCTGAGGAAAGGTTGTTCTCCTGATAGGAATCGCCTGAAATTCCTGCAGCTGTCTTTGACATTTTGTAGCTGGTAAGCATTTCTGTTTTTTATGAAGTCAGCGTTGTACCTGTTTATTGTGGTATGCCATTACAGCTGATATGTAAATACCGTTCCCACACATTTTGTCTTCCTTTTCATCCCCCTCTGTTTGTTTTTGAGTGCTGAGTTCTGGCATTAATGATGTGTGCTTTCTGTTCAGTTACTACATGCATGTCGTGTTGGAGTGGAGCTCTGAAGACGGGGCTTCACCTTTGATTTAAAATGGGATTCATAGGTTTCAAAAGAGTGATGGGAGTTTCTGGAATGATTTATTCAGAGGATACAGCCGGCAGTCATACAGCACTGGGATCTTTAAGATTGAAGAGTGGATTACCTCCATCCTGGTCAAAGAAGAAACGCTATATGACAAAAACACGCTGATTAACAAGATGGTGCTCCATGGTGTCTTGCGAGGAAGATGTTTTTCTCTCAGTTGCACTTGAGTTACTCCCACAGATGTGCTCCGTTTCACTCTGAAGGAGAGACGGGAGCTGTCTCCCGACCAGCTTTGCTTTTGTACAAACATGAAGTTTAATGACAGCTTTCTTGAAATCTGCAGTCTTGTGGAACAGTTTTTGAACTCTTCCATATATAATATTTTTACCTATAGAGGTTCATACTTCTCCTCAGTGTTTGCCGGGATGATAGAAATGCTGGTGCATGGGTTGTATTGAGTTACCGGGGCTAAGGTGAGTTAGCTTTGGCTCTCCAGTTGTCGTCTGCTCTGCAGCAGTTAGAGTTAACCTGCAGTGAATCAACCCTGAAAGATTTCTCCTCACTCAGTGGGAGATAGTTGGGTGTATTCAAAGGACCTTGTCACTTCCAATATGCTCCCAATGAATCTCAGCCCTTTACCGATCCGAGGCATCAACCCACTCCGCTGGAAAACCGATGTGTGCAGCTCTATTACGTGGCTGTGTGTGCATGGAGATTGTTCCTTCAGAGCCTCGTTGAGCTCCGGGAGTGAGCAGGGGGAGGGGGCATGTACGTACACAATCGATCGCTTGTACCGGCATATTTTAAGTCCATATGGCATGCATGTGTTGTTTGTGTCAGAGGAAGAAAAAGGAGGAAAGCGAGGGAATGATGGTGTCAGATTGTGTAGATGTGCAGCATTGAAGCCTGGATGTAAATGTGCATTCTGTAGCTCAGCAGCATGACTCAAAGACTTGAATCTGGGAAGACTGTGCATCTAATCACTGTCACAGAAGTGACATCAAAACAGATGTAGTCGGGAAGAGAGAGCATACATAATTTGATTAATCACGATCTACTGATTTTTAAAAAAAAAAGAAAGGAGGGAAAAGCCAGCTCTTTAATTATCTATCAAATGTTTGTAAATGTGACGGTTCCACTTCCTCCAGTGTCAGTATTAACCACGTTTACAGTCTTACTGATACAATATGATCACAAGACAATATTATCGCATTTTTTAACATTTTGCAATATATTGTGATAATGCATGAGAGTTATCCAGTTTCTAAACATCTGTTTTAATGAGATAAGTTCTCAGTGAGTTCATCTCACTCCTGTGTTTTATGGCAGTGGAATGAGTCCGTCAGTCAAGCAGACAACTCTGTCATAAAGCAACCTGGCATGGATGTTGCATCACATGACAAACTCACTGCTTGTGACATACCACGCTGTATCGACCCTTCCTCACAATGTAGTGTTGTTTTTTTTACTTTTTGAAGACATGACCTTGTGTTCTGAGAAGTTATTATTTAATCTTTTCAATCGTTTTATTGTCAGTTTAGTCGGTAATGTAAATTCTTTATTAGCTGCAGCCCTAATGAGGGAGCTACATCTGTCATCAGGGAGGTGGAAATCATCAGCCATGCTGTTTGCTCATCTGATGAGTGTATCTATGATTTAAATCGATAGTTATTCTGAAATGTACAATGCTGAGTTAATGGCTGCTTACAATCAGAAGGCAGATCTCTTATTGCCGTGATTTCTTATGGTGGGTATTTTTCTTTTTTTGCCAGCTTTGAATATAAAAGCTGTTGAAACTGTAATAGCATAATTACAATTTCAACCTCATTCCTTCGACCATACCGCCCTCCATTGGTTTGTTGTACTCTGCTAGCCTTAAAGGCACAGGCTAAGACACCCACACATGAGTTCCATTATAATACATGTCATTGATTTAGCCTGTAAGCAGAAATACCTCGGCAAGGGGTCCATTTGGCACAAAGAGATATCATCTTTATCTCTAATCTGTTAAGTGCTTTTCCAACTTCCCTTTGACTCCCTTAATGTTTCTGATGATTTGACTTTAAAGAAGTAATATATGGCAGCAACGGTGATACATTTCCTTTTTAAGAAAATAACTATTTCTTAGCAAAGGGCCAACACAGCAGCTACCGGCTCCTGCTGCCATTGTTTTGTGTTCCTGAAAGCGTATTACAGCCAGTACTTTTTCAAATCTATTCAACATCAGTTTGATGTCAAATCAACAACATCATAGTCAAAGAATGCCACAGATTGTGATAGAGGCTGAGTGCGTCCGCCGAAGGGGTCGATAGGTGAATACACACCGCCGGGGGTCTGACTCCATCAGCCCTGTCAACCTTGAGAGTCCAGGAAGCCTTTTGAATGCAAAATGATGGACGTAGGTCGACTATATAAGAGAGAGCCATCAGTTTGGCAGCAGAACACACCCTTCATTCCACATAATGCTGCACTAAAAGAAAGGTTAAGCAGAAAAATAGGCATTGAAAAGCTCATACCAATACAAATCCCTTGCCTTTTCTGTTCTCTCTGTGCTCTGTTCTCACTACTCTTCTCTTTTTCATCTTTCAGGAATTCACCGAAGCCTGTGGACCTAAGCAGGCCTGAGGGCTCTGACATATACCGAATCCCTGCCCAGGGGAACAGGGCAGATTAAAAACTTCTGATCGAGGTGGAGAGGATAGAGGGAGAGAGAGAGCGGAGGGAGGGGAGACAGGGAAAAAAAGCTTATTGTTCACCTTTGTTCTTCCTAATGCTGAAAGTGGAGGATCTCCATAGGCCAGTGTGTGAATAACAACAGACAGAAGAGCAGCTGCCCACCACTGTGGTCAGATGATGGAGTGAGGCAGTGAACGAGAAGAGAACAGGATTTACATCCTGTGAAATAACCAAGCTCATATTCTGCATTAGTTGAATGCCGGGGAGAAAGGAGAGGAAGCCTTTTCTGTGCCAACTGCTTCAAGAGGTATTGCAATTAACCCTCTGGCCGTCATAAAATAATACCTGGGCGGGCTCCTTTTTGTTGTTCTGATTGCTGGGTTTGGTTGCACCGTGTGGATGTCTGCTCAGGCCGCCATGTTTCAACCCCCGGCGTGTAGACTGGATCGGACCAGCTGGATTCTGCTGCTGCTGCTGCTTCTGAACAGCTCCCTCAAGGCCGCTCAGGCTGCCAAACCCAAAGGGCCGGGACAAACACATTTGAACTCCATCCGCATCGATGGGGACATCTCCTTAGGTGGGCTCTTCCCAGTACACGCCAGGGGCCACGATGGCAAGCCATGTGGGGAGCTGAAGAAAGAGAAGGGTATACACAGACTGGAGGCCATGCTCTTTGCCCTTGACCGCATCAATAACGACAATAACCTGCTGCCCAACATCACACTGGGGGCTCGTATCCTGGACACCTGCTCCAGGGATACTCACGCCTTGGAGCAGTCGCTTACCTTCGTGCAGGCTCTGATCGAGAAGGACGGGACGGATGTCAAATGTCTGGGCGGGGGGGCGCCCATCATCACCAAACCGGAGAGGGTCGTGGGCGTCATCGGAGCCTCATCCAGCTCCGTCTCCATCATGGTGGCCAACATACTGCGCCTGTTTAAGGTAAGACTTTTAAATTTACCTAGGTTTGATTTAAAAGCACGGAACAAAGAACATGAGTCTCCTGTTGAACACGTTTACATGCGATTTCTGATGTTTTTGCTTCATCGATCCTCATATATATGTTTAAATAATTAATAACACTGGCTGAAAGAAATGGGTGTGAGAGAACAATATGTGTTGGAGATCTGCAGCCACACAACACTTCAGAGGGAGGATACGTTTGGTAAATCACCCTGACTGTTGCCCTGCAGGCGTTGGTTGCTAAGCAGGGAGCGGTATTGCCTGTCACATTACAGAAGTGCTTAATAGGATATGATTTTCATTTCATCTTAGCCCCTATATATCGGTTTCCATCCGTCTTTTTATGCATGTGCTTACACCGTGGGAAATATTATCTTTGTGTATATTTGATGAATTATTTAACACGTGTTTCCATCCAGTAAGCCATGACAGGCGTAATAGCTCTTTCTACTTCCTCACTGCAAAATAATACACCTTTTTTAATTGAGAGAAAAATGACTCTTTATGAAGTACTGTCAGGTGTTTGAAATAGTTTCATGGGCAATAACTCATTTTAGCACAGATATTACTCAAACCACCTTCCTTGGGACCGGTGAGGTCGGGCTTATTTAATATTTTTAGTTAATTAAAAGGAGGGATTTTCTCCTCAGATAACACTCAAGACTTCAAAACCAGCTTCAACATGTAGTTCAGAGCCTGGGCTTGGCTTTCACCTTAAAAGCTGATTAGAATCCAAACTCTAGAATTTGACTTTGACCTTGATCTCACGTGAAAATCCCCGTCTGATCCAAACAATATTCCCTCGTCTTAGAAGTATTATGAAGTACAGAACTATCATTATTAACTGTCATCAACCCTGACTTTGCCACCTCCCCCAAACCAAACGACGATGAATGATTCAGGTTGTCACCCGAGGAGACCCCTCTCGTTTTCTTTGTTGAAGCATCAGAGTTTCTGGTTGCACAGAGCAAATCAGGGGAAACGGCATGGTTTCTACGGCTCGGGCCATTTCTCATGAACAGCATTGATTACAAAAGTACGTGGATTGTTGCAGTAAGTAATTGGAAGTGGCTCGTCACAGCACTGCGACTGCCAAGCACAAACCCAAAGGAAAACAAAGGCATGCTGCAGCGCCGTGTCAACAAGCATGGTGGCCGCTCCGTACGTAGAAGGCAACGACTCATTCCAAGGAAATGACAACGATGCTTAGTTTCAGGTGATTATGCGCCAAAGAAAACATTCCTATTAATATTAAATTGCTGCTAATAGATCCCCTCAGTGTCACACACACTATCTCACTTATCTTAAGTCTGATTTGATATTCTCCCTGATTACGGTGTCACATACCACATGGGATGTATCCGGTTTGTCGAGGCTCCCAGTGTAGACTGGTGTGTTGTGCATCTTTTATATGTCGTGCATTATTCCTTTCTGCAGCTCATTAATGCCTCGATGCATGGGCATGCTTCAAAAGTACCTGTTGATCAACCCAGAGTCGGGCGTTGCAAAGCCCTGTGCTTCCTGACTTCCACACATCAAATATGCGTATCGGCGTGCTCACACCGGTACGCGTCGGTCCGCAGTAATGAGCCTCTCTAGCAGCGTGTTCTTGATCCCTCTCACATCGAAGCCTTAACTCCTCCGTCATTAGCAGTGCTTTTTCCCTCTTCATTAATGCCGTAAGTGATGTCCTTGCATATTTAATCTAGATTTCTCTGATCTCGTTCCTCTTTATCCTCAATGTATATATTAGCATTTCCTGCTCCTGCCTTTTTTTACATTCATAGCTGGAAGCGAGGGAAGCAGCTTCAGTGAGACGGCAGGTGGAGTGGATCAGTTTCACCGGTTCATCCTCACGTTTTCACTTCCTGAGTCGCTGGATTGAGAAAATCAAACATTTTTCCTAGATAGTCGCCAATCAATCAACATCTGCTCTAATTGAATAAAGGTCATTACAACACTTAACAAAAGAGGCTCCCTACGTGATGTAAAGCGGTGTGGTCAGTTATATGGATTAAACGGTAAACCTTTAATGGAGAGTGGTGTGTGTGGTCGTTTAGATGGAGTCTTGAGTTATGGCTTTCCGGGGATCCATAGGTCAACCAGCTGGTTCTCCTGGTCCTCGTGGACCTGCTGATGGTCTCGGAAGGTAACCAACTTAACTTTATGACCTTCTCATAACATGCCCAGAGCCAGCAACACATTATCTGCTGCATGATCTAACATGCAGAGAGGAAAGGTCCAACCGCTCCTACAAGCTCTGCAGCGAGACATAAATATTTGCGAATGGAGGCAATGCTCACGAGAACAGACTCAGCATACTGATGAAGACCGGCAGACATGTAGACATGCACATTACTGTCCGCATGTTCAAGCATACGCATGCTTATCATGCACACAAACGTACCACTCAAACACGCATGCCGTGTTTATAACCACTTCACACACGGAGACACAAGTACACAATCACCTCAATCACCGGCAGCCGGCCCGCTGTAGCCCGCAGGTTGATAGAAAAAGTGTTTCCTCGGCACTCGGCTGCATACAGATGTGGTCCAGGGCAGCTCGATGAATCTTTTACTCCAACCTTATGTAATGGTAACACAGGGACCTGCTGAAGTGGGAGCCACTGTGACAAGCAATCGGGGAAAAAGATAATTCACGTCGGATGATTCAATTATTAATTTGCATTGCAAAGTTGATATCCTGACAGGGATTTTTTTGTTATTCTTTTAAATAAATTCTATGTGTTTCATTCTGAGGTTCACACGAGCAGCAGAACAGAGAGGCCGTGACCCAGGAATAAGAAGCTCACAGCGTTTAATACCCGACGGTGGGTCCTTGTTCTGACATTACAGTTTACTGCCCGCTGGACAAAGCATAATAATAATAATAATACATTTATTTTGTATAGCGCTTTTCAAAGGATCCCAAAGACACTTTACATATACGGTTAAAAATCAATACATTTAAAACAAGTATTAAACACAGGGAGGCTACAAGTGAGTGCAG
The DNA here is from genome assembly GCF_963514095.1 of Eutrigla gurnardus. Taxonomy (NCBI): domain Eukaryota; kingdom Metazoa; phylum Chordata; class Actinopteri; order Perciformes; family Triglidae; genus Eutrigla; species Eutrigla gurnardus. Next base: position 2,562,542 of record NC_139916.1, on the reverse strand, counting down.
TAAAACAAGCAGGCTATTCTTAAGAGATACGTTAAAAAGATGTACTGTGAAGTTATAAAACGGTTAAAAACAAGTAATATAAGGTTATAAAACGGTTTAAAAGCAGGCACGTTTAAAAACAAGTTTGTGGTGCAATACAGATGAAGTAGTGGATTAAGGGGGGTTGAAGGCATGAAAGCATCACACGTTCACTGGAGTGGCTAGTTTCTGTAGTAAAGAGGGACCACAGGAGTGTAAGAAAAGCATCCCTTTAGAGGAAGAACATCTTTTTCATGCAAGAGCACACAGGCCTTCAGCATCCCACTCATCCTGACATTTCCCCTCATCCTTTAGCTCATGCTCTTGATTTTAAGTTTCACATCGGAGCCACAGAAGCTGACCTCCTGAGTTATTGTTTACTTCACATCGTGGAGGAACCTACTCGACTGGCTTCCAACGGCACAATCATCCATCTCTCTTCGAAGGTGTCGGAAACAAAAAACACAACCTGATCTGTTTTCACGTTTGATCCAGACCCGTGCTTTGTTGTAATTAGTGTTTGGCAGTTAAATTAGTCTTTACCCTCATGGGTTAGTTAAGTACTTCAAACTGTCAACAAAAAGAATAGCAAATAATGTGTAGTGCTGAACAAACACCATTTATAATGAATGGTTGATTGGAGATTGCCCTGAGCTGCAATCTCTGAGCCTTTCTTCCTCATGAATCCACGCGGGGCTTCGTGCATGATGACGTTGCTGGTTAATGCATGTACATTTAAGTGTTGCATAATGCATTTTAAGGCAGATAAGCAATTATGAATATACTGGCTAACATTCAAGTCCTGTGATCTGATACAATGAACCTAAGAAGGGAATCATGCTGTATTTATTTTTGGCAAACATACAGCATCTTTTTTTGCTTGATGGATGGAGAGAAAGGAAACGAATAAAAGACACTTTTGAAATCCAAACCACAGCCTGACATGGTTAATGTTTGCTTTTACTGCTGCTTTGACTCATTTGTGAAGCATGTGTATACGTTTAAAAAGATCACTTATAGTAAAGCTGCGATTACATGACAGCTTGGAAGGTAAAAGCCTGCGAGGAGGACGGCCGATATGATGAGCAGGTGACGCTTTCTTTCATGATTCCTTGAATGAGCGAGCCGATCCATTCTGCAGCTGTTCTGCGGTCAGAGCTCCACCGCGTCGCTCTCTCCCAGAGGTGCTCACCATCTGCTTTGTTGCAGCCTCTTTTAGTGACTTAATGATTATTTCCCCCCTGTTGATCCTCTGCTCCTGTTAACATTTAGCTTCAGACCGGTTCGCTAAAAACCAGTAAATGTTAGGTTAGTTAGTGTTAGGGATGCTCTGATCAGCATTTATGGGGGCCGATCACTGATCACAGACTGGATGGGAGAATGATAATAATAATAATTCATATAATATATAAGGCTCCAGGCGTCTAAGCCTTTCACTTACGGTGAGCTGAGTGCTGAGCTGAGGTGTCTTTGGGTTTGTTTTGCCCGAGCTTGTTTCTCAAACTCGCTGTATTCTGTTATAACGATGGAGGTTAGTCGTATTAAATTGTCGTCGTTGATTACCACCTCTTGGAATTTTGCAAACGGCGAGTTTTACATCTTTTTCAGAAACTTTGAAAAAATTCCAGACTGGAGAACTCATGCTGCCAACCTCATTAAACAGAGCGGCAAAACAGTCTCATATAATTTACATCAGGCGCAGAAAAACAGTCTCAGGTAAAAAAAAAATAAAAATATGCGATCGGCTTTTCTGATCTGCACTTTGAGGGCCCACCGATCAACCTGTTTAGGTCCATATCGGCCGATAACGATCAGCGGCCGATCGATCGGAGCATCCTGACCAGTAAACGTTTTCTGAGATCGGTACGTGTCCAGTGTTCGCTCCAGTCGCCCAGCTGGGAACGCATGGCACTGCTCCTTTCACAGCTTCATACCCGGCACTCTGAAGGGACGGGCCGCTGAGCTTTGCAACACGCTGGCTTGCAGAAACACTCATTGTCTCGTCAGCCCCAAATAACATGAATTTTCTGCTAAACAAACTCGCCGTGTGCCTCTTCCGCCGCCCCCGCTAGAAATGTGATCTTCATGTTGCCGGCCTTGGCATCGGCAGAATCCTGCGCACGGCTTTTCAAACACCGGTGGCTCCGTTTGTCAGTTTCATAAAGAGAAATAATATTATGTTAATCACATTGTCATATGGCGTATTACTTATGCAACACAAGCTGGATTTAGTACTGTGATGCTGTTGGCAGAGGGATGCTGATGTAGGATGCTTTTCAATTTGCCAGAACATGTGACCATGACAAATACCGGTTCAAGCTGGTGTTGACTTGTGCACCGGGCCGGATTCAACAACTTGTCAGCTTTTCAGAAATGTATTTCTGATCCTTTCGCCTCTGGACTTGTTCTCATTTGGAATGAAGCAATAACCTGCACAGACGTAGAGCTGTTCTATGGATAGTTTCATCTAAAGTACGCATTTAAATGCATGCTTTTTTAGTTAATTTAGAATTTCAGACAGACAGGGTTTGTTCAGAGGTAAAATAATTGAATCCACTTGAAGAATGGGGTGTTAATCTAGCTTCAGAATAATTGTATTTCTCTCCATGTTTAAAATTAATTTAAAGATTGACAATCCTTTCAAATCGGTGCCTTTATTGTATATGGCACTTCTTCATTTTCTTTACACACAGGGTTTCATTGCTGCTTGGTTGAAAATTAATTGCCCTGTTTATTGCATTTCATCATTGTGGTTGCCCACTCTTTTAGTGACTCTGGATCTGCCTGATTAATAGCAGGCAATAATATCAATATCATTTACTATCTGTCACGTTTCTGTTCATTCCAGCCTCGTTGTGGCCCTCGTGTGGTGAATTCTTAAAACGAGGGGAAAAAAACGGGGTTCATGCCATGAAATTTCACGCTTCATCACCTTGTTCTTATAGTTTTTATTCCCCCTATAAAACTTCCAGTGACACAGTACAATGACGGCCCGGTGTCACCATTGATTTAGCAGCTCATTTGGGGGAATGACAGCTAAATCAAGATAAAGTAGTACCAGCCTGCAGACGCATCTCACTTCAAGCAAACCTACCCGTTCAGTGAGCCGGTGACAGCGCGGCTGTTCACATGTACTGTTACTGCCAAGGCCATTAAAGGCTGTTTTCTCACACAAAATATATGGACTTCCATTTCATGCAATAAGGTGACGTGTTTAAAGATGAGCCCGGGTGATTAGCCAGAGCAATTTACCATATACTATATAGTTCAGTGATAAATATGCATCATTTACAGGCACATGTGAGTCATACTGTGGAAGAAAAAAGAACACTTATTGTTAGATTTACTTACAGGTTTCAGTATTAGCATAATGAGAATATATTACGTTCTTTATTAGACAGAATGCTGGACAGAATCAGTATGGCTTCAAGCAGAGAAGCTGCAGCACAAATGTGAAGATAGTAGGAGCATTGTTGCTTTGTAATTGTGAAATGAGAGCCTTGTTGGCGAGACTACTGTAAGTCATTGTGTGAGTTGAGATAATAATCCTGCTCAGTTCAGGGAGGTGATCTTTTTCCATTTCAGGTTTTTTCCTATGCTATGCTTTTTTTGCCACCACTCTCCCCCGCCTGTCCCCCCGAAACGCCTCCATTAACAGAATGCTGACAGGCTGATTGTGCAGCCATTAAACCCGCTCTCCTCTCTCCCCTCTTTGATATTTAACATACAGCTGTATATTGATGTGTTTTGGATTTGGATCCGTCAGAAACGACTCCACTTCGTAACCAGTTGTTCTTTGACCACCTGCAGGGCTTCAACATGATCCACGTCATTTCATTCTGCTCATGCTCACACTCCCTGCACCTACACTGCAAGGCTCCACTGTCTCAACACATGAGGGGCATTTTGTGGAAATGTTGTTTTTTTTCCTGATTGGGCCATATCATAAATTGGACCTCACCAACCCCCAGATTTCCACAGAATTGCTCAGCTTTGATGGATGATATGCCTCCGCAGAGCCGTTCCTCCAGGTCTTATAGACCTATGAAGGTGTAAAGCAGTTTGATATTGTGATATTGTGTACTAGCTGTTGATCCGTGTCCATGTTTTGAAGTCCCTGGTGACCAGTTGTCACCAGCTGCATGACGATTTATTTAAAAAAAGTGAAGACAAAGTGAAATTACTAGCGTTTTTAAGCACATTTTGATGATTATCGGGATAATATTGTGAATCTCTATTATTTGGGCCAGGATAATTGTGATATGAAATTTTGATATCATCCCTACTTATCAGTCTTCAAGGATGAAACTCTTCTAAATGACCTCAAACCTAATTTGTTATTTCTCTATTTTCTTGTTGCTTTAAGACATTCAATGTAATTTATAACATTTTATTTATATACCCACAGATTTGCCCCAGAGGGCTTTACAATCAAGGCATTTCCTAGAGGCGACATATCGGTCTAGCTCTAATACATACAGTTATATTTGGTGCTTTGTACGGCACATCTGTAATAAACTTAGCGTTTTTATTTCATGCACGTTTGCATGCCATCCAAAAAAATCTTCACGATTCTGTTTCTTCAAGTGGAAATAAAATGAATGGTGCCAGCCGTTCTGCTTTGACATAATGGATGAACTGATGAAAGACGATCTTAGCACTCGGTAAAATAGCACAGTATCTTTAATATGGCTTGATATTCCGCTCATATAATCGTGCTGCTGTGTGAGATAAGTGTTGATTCATAGGGACTCATTTATCAAAAAAAAAAAAAGTTCAGACAACACACGAGCCAGCAAGACACTTTATAATAACAACTGTGAGATTATACGACAAATCTGGAACGATTCCTGATTCCAGTCCTCGTGATCCTTGGTGATAGGCGTTTGCTTTCTCTTCATTCTGTTTGTTTTGCTTGCATTAAAGAGACAAATTGCTTGTGGCAGCGTTTTGGCTTCCTCTGCAGGATTCTGTGTCCTGCATGCTGTGTGTCCCCCGTGCAATGATATGGTTCTACTCTATAATTAGATTTTTTCCTCAGTTGTGATCTCATCTCAGCGACTGATTCTCCGTGAAAATCAGACCCAACAATTTTTAGTGCATTTCCAATAGTTGACAAACGTCCATCCGGAATCTAAAACCCCAGACCTTCTACCATCTGTCAGCTTCCTTCACCAGCCAGAGTCTGAATGTGTGGGTGGGTGGGTTTGAACACATATGTGCAGGCTGCTTATTTACATATTTAACTGTTAACATTCCTCCGGCACATTATTCCCTTCAAACAAACGGTGATGAAGCGATGACAGGGTGTACACTGTTCTTTTTATTATTTCTCTTAAACATAGCATTCCCTGACGTTGGACCTGAGAAAATAAATACAGAAATAAATAACAACAAGAAGTACTAAAAAATGTACATATATACTTAGTTATATACATGGAAAACAATTATACAAATAGACAAACAGCTAGTGATGTTAGCAATTGCAGCGTAGCAGGTTCATTAAATTAAATAGTTTCATACAACAACCCATTACATATTATTGATGCTCCAATAGTGTGTGACACATTTTCAGTTGCAGACTTGCTGCCTTTGTTCTGTTATATAAACTCTTTCAGTCTCTTGTCTGTTGGGTTGAGGTCGGTGGTTTTGGCTCCTTCCATTTCATTGTTATAGTTTTCTTGGCAGTCAGCACCAGTATTCTCAATATGTATTTCTGATCTGTGTTGTACTTTTCTTTAGTTACCACTCCTAACAAAAAATAGCTCTGGATCTGGAAATTAAATCATTTATTTTCTTTACTTTTCCAAAATCCTGCTTGACTAGTTCTATGGGTGTGTGTCGGTGTTGGTGTTGGTAAACCATTGCATTGGATGGCAGAAGTGAGTGTGAATGAATGAGGTTTTATTAACACCTGATTATTATAGTTTAATGCAAGCAGAGTATTTTATCCAAATGAATATTACAGTGACCGTAAAACATGATCACAATGGTCACATCCATACAGGGAGCGGACATTAAACCTGTGCATTTAACCCAGCGTGAGCATGGCTACTGTTAAACGCCCGGGGAGCAACTGCTGCAGACGGTAAGAGCCAGGCATCGAACCACCGAGGTGAACGTTAAAGGACGACCCCGCTCTAGCCACCACGGTGAACCCTGTGGGACAATCCACCTCCAAACACTAACACTGTTTCTAATAGCTATGAGTCTTTACTTGCATATCTTTAGTGTGTTTATACACAATAGTTTAAATTATTTAATCATGATTAAAATCAAATATATAACCACATTAATAAATAATAAGTTAAACAACAAAAAGTATAAAAAATAGGTAATGTACATTTAATTTAGCCGCTAATCAGTTGGTGAAAGAATATTGTTACACTCAATTTAAATGACTTAACTAATCATTTTATTTTTAATTGTGACTCGCCTGATAACTTTGTTGTAAACATGTACTTTTTCTACACCTCTGAAATTGATAGCAACATTTTTAACGCAAGAATGGAATATCTTGTTTTATAAATGTATTGTAAAATGTTGTTTTTATAAAAATGTTTACATTTGTCGTAGAAATTCTTGAAAAGTTATTCATCCACTACAACATAGAATCCAGAAGAATTCAGAATCAGGAAAACAATAAACTGCATATATTCCTATCTTGAGTAACTTGGCCATGCTTTCTGGAAAGAGACGTAGAGTTTAGATACATGAATAAAACTACATGTAAGAGGAAAAATATGTCTTTTTGACACTGTCCCTTGAGCCATTAATGGTCAATGCCTTCATTTAATGAGAGTTTCAGAAATGTTGGGTACCATATAGACATGGCCTTATTTGGTTGGGGGTTTATTGTAAAGTTATGAAATCACCATGAGAACAAATATGTGGAATTTGGAAAGACTCCCGGTTTATTTTGACATAACTAAGATTGGTTCCTTTTTCAAAACTCATAAATGAACCAGGTTTATTTTGTCGTAATGAGTTTTTAATACCAGCTCAACCATTAAGACGTGGATCTAGCAAACTGGGTGTGTCTTTAAAACCTTTCTGAAGACACCCTTCGTACTTCCATTTTCCTGTTGTGGTGGAATCACTGTTCATTTCATTGAATTATTAACACTAGGTGTGAGCCGTCTTCCACCATGTGTATGTTTTGTCAGAGGAGGCTGGCAGAGCTTGGCCTGTATTCGCTGCGTGCATCATCTCGGCCAGAGGCGGTTTCCATGGCAGGATGGCTTCCCAGATCTCTTCATCATCTAAAGCGTGCTAGACATGTGTGTAATGGTCTCTCTCATGCTCCACTGCAGACTGTCTTCGGTCTGTGAAGACCAGGGGGGGTCGGGGGGTGACAAACACTCTTCAACAATCCCCGACAGGTCCGGTGGCCTTTTCACAAACAGACACCCAGACCCAGGTTGAACAGAAAACACAAGCACCGGCATGCCCACCCACACACATGCCCACCAAGCACCGGCAGGAAGCAAAGCACACCCAAGCAGAGTTTGTTTGTGGAGTCCTTCCTCTGCACCGTTTGGCATTTGTCGACTCCGGTGTCAGACTGACAATCACTAGAGGTCGAACCAAACTGCCTGTTGTCCAAGTTGTCTTGAAAACAAGCTTGTCTAAATAATTACTCACTCCACCGTTCTCCAACCGCCGGAGGTGAAGCACTGGGTCTTTTTGTGTTTATAGAGGTTATGATATGTCCCGTTTCATGAACCAGATGTCACTGTGTGTGCCTTAACAGGATTAAACTTCTCTCTCCACTCCCAATCTGACATTATAGCATCTCGACTATCGATCTTTTGCTGCTCAGCCAAGCTGCTTGATAAGAAGTGCTCAGACGTCCCACAGACAGCTGATTATGTTTTATGGGCTCAGCCTGGCCTTTTCCCTGCCTGACACCAATCTATTACAGCAGCGTTCTGTTAGGAGCTGTAATCACCTGTAGAGGTGTTGTGGGTATGATAAGGAGGAAAAGAGCATCGCTAGACCACAGAAGACCGACCCTCGCCATCAGAGATCAATAAATCATCTCCTCCAATAATAAACCACATCGACCATTTTGCCTGTCAACTGCTATGTTGAGTCTGATATGGACTTTCAACATAAATTGAAAGTACAATCAACAGTTGAGCTCAGTTACATCCTCACACATCCACCTCCAAATGATTTGATACCGTGTGTTAACGTCATACTATATGACATGTTTTCAGTTACACTATAGACAAGCCTTTTCATAGTTCACTGACCTTAAAATCTGGTTATGGAAGTATTTAATCAAGCTGGTGTCGCTCAATATCAAATCCATACACTTCCATTTCTTTCACAGCCAGATTGGCACATGCCAATGGTCACCATGGCTATGGGCAGGGCATTGACGCACTGTCCGTGCTATTTGCATTCACTCCAGTGGGCGGAATAAAATAGTTCAGTGTAGTATGGACGTGTCTTTTCTTTGCTCAGATTAGTTTATTATAGACTCGTTCTAGACCTTGATCAAGGAGCATTCTGCTAAAGAGTCCCTTCAGATAATTACAGGTCACTATGATGATTATTTCCTCCATCATTCCAATAATCGCTTCGTCCATATAATGTCAGAAAATGGTGAAATATGTTGATCACAAATTTCCAGCAACCCATAATCCAAAACCCCAAATTATGTTAAAACAAAAGGAATTTGGACAATAAAATAAAATAAATCCAAACATCAATTATTCTAAATGTTATCCTTTTATTTTGTTATTATCATATACAGATCATTTGCATAAAATAGACAATTAATTTATTAGGAATTACTTGATTGCATTTTCATTTTAAGTTGAAAGGGCATTTCAATTATATCATATTTCTTGAAACCAGACAGGCAGGACATAAAGTTGATTTGATAGTTGGAAACAGCTCTGACTGATTGATGGATGGGTGTCATGAGACTATTGGTTGACATTGCTTGTACTAGTAGATGTAATCATGTATAAGCATTTTGTTTTACAGGAAGAAAGAAATATTGGATTTTGAGTTGAAAATCCTGGTCCTGGCCGATCGGCCAAAAGCCGGTCCATCAGTGCATCTCGACTAAATGTAGCTGTTAATGTCGAATTCCTCCGTTTCATGGATTCCCCCAGAGTTTCCCCTGAACGCGCGTCTTGAACTCTCATTAGCTCCCCGACAGCCGAGATATACAGCCTGCGAGGTGATGCATCGGTAAGCCTCCCTGCTCACATCTCTGAACAGCACAGAACCGATGACAGTTCACCTGTGATCTGGGACTTTTGTTGGGAAGCTCTAAAAACCATCAGTGAATGGAAAATCAGAACTCAATTTGTCTCAGTGGGTTTCTTTCACATGACTGTGTGTTCATGAATTACAACTGCATTTTTGAAAATTCCACGATATTCTGTGTTATTGGCATCTCGGTAATCATAGGGATCTAGGAAATCCACAGATCTTGTCGTGAGCAGTAAAAAAAAAAAAAATCATTTTAATATTAGGATAGCTCGTTGGGCAGCAGTCTTGGAAGAGATGTTGCAAGTTTTTTGGAAATCGTTGGTTACCATCCAGACAGGAAAAAAAAAAGCATGTGTTTCAACTTCATGGAAACATTTTCTCCAAATGAATATTAAGCTCAACAACAGTAAGCCAACCAGGCATGTTTACTTTAATTCAGTGAGATTAAGAAGTCATTCATGTTTGTAAACCTTAAATAAATATCAAGCCTCCGGTTTCCGGAGTGTTGCCGTTCAGCTCCGTGTTAGAGAACAGCAAGTTGTGCAAAAAGTACAGAAACATTGAACAGTTGGACATGTGCATTCAAAAGTTTAGAGAAGGTCATAGTAAAGGTTATAGTGCACTTTAGGTTCATCCTGAAATATCACCTGAAAGCTGAATACCCTAACTTTTTGTGAGTAGTGTATATATATATATATATATATATATATACACGGTGGAACAAGACGGAGCAACAGATCGACTACAGTCCAGCCTGCTTTCGACAGCCGCGTCTCCGTGCGATCGAAGAGCTGTAGACTCGCCCTGGCCTCCTCTTTAATTAAAAAAACCTCAGACGTCAACTTCCCAGAGGATGACAAACAGGAGGAGCAACGTGGGATTGGAGGCAACTGTGAGAGACGGGAGTTTATGTGCATTCTATCCCTGCGTTAGTTTAGTCCAATTGTAAAATGGAAAACTGTTCATTGAGCTTTCTTGTATTTAAGTAAGAAACAAAGCAGAATAGGAGCATATTGTTGTCGGTATGATAAATCGAATGTTATTGCATTGTTTATTATTTCATTTTGCAACTCTTGTAGCGTACAGGAAATGATTACAAAACCAGTCAGTGAGGATTCATCCCCCGCCCTGTACAGATGAACTAGTCTGATCTGGTTTTACACAGACTAATTCATTGTTTACCTTATTGACTTACTGTATGGACTTAATCAATCACTTCAACAGTTTTTGCAAATCCTGATATTGCTCATTTCCCCATTATACCATTACAAGAATTGATCATTGCCATTGCACATTTTTGTTTACAGATCCCGAGTCATTTTTTTCATTGTTTTGGTTGTGATTTCTGTGCATTTGTTTTATGTATTTAAAATATATATTTCATGGTTATGTAGGCCCACAAACTTCTTCTTTGAAGACTCTAATTATATTCCAAAGCATGTAGAAAACTGCACGTGTCAGCTGACATCAACCAAACTAATTCTTATTAGAATGATGAAAATCACCATATTGCTGAGCGTCAGCATGCAGTCAGGAAACGAGGGAACACGAGATGTTTTTGATCTTATTGTTGAACGTGGTCGATGAGAAGAAAGATGGGGAAAAGGGGATTTCAAAGACCACTAATAAACCCTGTGAGCACCAATAGGTGGAGTAAATATGCCATCTACGATGGGTGCAAGAGGAAGGCTCATGGTGGAGCCCGGCCCCCTCTCTGTTGGTAGAAACCCTTTTGAGTGTCTTGCGTTGTTGTGTTGTGAGTCTTAATTGCACAAGAAGACGTTGTCTGACTCATCAAACATCAAGGAAGCATATTCCCATCGCCTGATGAAACCAGGACAATGACATTTGGTATTAATTACCAAAGATCAAGTTTGGCATGTAGCCCATCAGTGCACTGTGACTCTGGGGGCGCAACCAGAAAAGATAAATCACTTCACACCCTTCAAATCCACAGGATATCATCTCTCCTGGTAAGCGGGATGATGAGAGTATCATGCTGTGTGCTTCTCTTCAGCTGGGACAAAAGCTCTGATCAGGCTGAAGGGAAAGAAATACCTACATACCAAAAAAACTCAATCTGCTGCCCTCGTTCAAGTATGAAGACATATCTTGATGACGATCTTAAACATCGAACCAAAAGGATGGACTGTATGAAGAGAATGAAGGGGGGAAACGTGTTTCAGTGAGACAAAGTTATGTAACTCATTTTTTGGGGGGGAAAACATGCAACCATCGTTATGTCTTTGCAATTTGATTGGATGTAAAGAGCCACTGTCATACCTTCTAGGGCTCTAAAGAAGCTCTGTGAAGTGTGAGAAAATCTCTGTTTGGCCTTGGAGCCTACACAAGTTATACAAAAATCTTCCATTGCAAATTCAACTTTATTTATAGTGTCATATCACAACAGAAGTCATCTCAGGACACTTAACACATTGAGCAGGACTAGAATACGCTCAAGATTATTGATTTAGAGTCAACCAATTTCAAAGTCCCAACATCACCCAGGATCAAGCGTTACAGCGACAGTGGCCAGAAAAAAGTGCCTTAATAGGCTTTTAGGCAGAAATCTGGGGCAGCCCAGGCCCTGGGTTCCAACTGTATTTAGTGTTGGTAGTATTAGTAGTAGTAGCATTAACAGTAGTGGTGGTATTAACAGAAGATCAACAGTAGTAGTCCATGGCAGCAGGCACAGCCACGCCGAGATGGATCCATCCCAACCACGTCGCCGTAGACCAGAAAGCAGGAGTAGTTGAGCATCACAGCAGCAGGTGGAGCTACAATGTGGTGTTTCCAGCATCAGGCTAGTTAACAGTCTGCATCGGTCAGGACCTCAGTGGACTCTGCTGGACCAGAAAGCATAGCCAGACTCCCGGGGGTTAACTGCATGTGTAGAGTTCCAATAACATAGTTATTTATCAAGTTGCATTATGCAATCGATCCAGGTATTTGTAGGTCTTCTCTCATGCTAGGGACCAATGGCTTTTTTCAATTCACACTTTTGGAGAGTCAAATGCATTGATTTATGTTTCCATTTCTACTTTCTGCTCGTTGTTTCACCTGAGGTGGACCGTTCGGGGTTCGGGCCAAAAGCAGGACTTTTCACGCCTGATCACTGCCTCTCATTGTCTCTCCGTCCCCGCCAGCTCTCTCTATTCATTATGCTTTTTCATTTTTAACAAGGTAACGGCTAAATGGATTGTTTCATTAAGTCACACACCGCTGTACACGTGCATCACACGTCATGCACAATGAAGTACATGCTTATGGTGAGAATCGCCCTTGTGATGGAGCGTTTCTGCGACACGAAGCGTTGGCGAACGCGAGCTCGACTTTCCCGACACTCCCAACTGCTCAACACTCCCAATTATAATAATCATCATGCATTCACATGAGTACCGTAAAACAAATCATTTTAATTTTATCTCCCACACTGATGAACCATGTTCGCATATACATATGCAATCATTATTGCATGATATAACTCGTGGCCTGTGAAAGGTTATTCTGGATTTAGTAATTAAGATCTTATTGTTAGTTTTGATAATTTCTCTGTTATGATGACTCTTACAAATGTCCCTGCTGTGGGACTAATGAAGAATTCATTTAATCGTATTTTAACATTATTCTAATCTCATTGTATCTTAATAGTTTAACTCCTGAGATCTGGGAGTAAAATGATGGGTTGATACGGAATATTTTGAATGTAACTGTGTTAATCCTTCATTGAGTCCCTTTTAACCTCTGGATGAGATCCTTGCTGTGCAAAACAAAAATCGTTTGTTCAGTATGGTTAAAGTAGCCAACAGAATAATTGGCCTGCGGCTGCTTTCTTTCCAGGATGTCTATGAGATACAAGTTTCCTTTAAGGCAGTGTGAGCCAGGTCTGACCACCCACTCTGGGATGAATCCGTCTCCTCCTCTCTGGGCGGGGATACAAGTCCTCCAGGGTAGAAAACGCAATAGATTTAAATGTCCCAAGTACAATGAATACACTTAATATGCACTCAACCATGGCTGGGATACTCTGCTCACTAGCTCTTTATCAGGGCTGCAATTGTTTGGCACTTTAAATGGAGAGTTTCAACTTGTGATAAATGTCCCACGTCCTATTGGACAATATGTTAAATAAGATTTCCCCTAAAGAGACAATAACAATGAACTGACCTGTTGAAAAGCTTGTTCTGCACATATTTCTCACCTCTTCTGGGGTATAACATACACACCTCAGTTTATGGTCATGGTTTGATACGTTTACAATACAATTAGGAAAACGGAAAAAATACAGCAAACAGGTTTTGGTTCATTTATATAGAAAATTATTAACATTCAACAGTATGTAGGTGAATAGTAGACACTAGAATTGCTTTCATTAATGAAAATTATAACTTAATATCGTCGTCAACGAACCTTTATCACGTGAGGAAAACGAGACGTCATGTGACGATAACATATTTGGTTAGTAAAATAATATGTTGTAAATTCAAATCAGAGCGTCTTCTGTGTCTGGAATGGATGTATTCTTGAGTCTATAAGGTAACAATAATATAATATTAAGATAACCTTGTTTGAATCGTGAAATGGGTTTGGCTAAATACAATCTTTGACTAAAACTAGACTAGAATGTCATCAGTTTTCGTCGACTAAAACTAGATAAAAATAGTCATGGACAGTTGTGACTAAAATATGACGGCGTATTAGGGCCACTGTCGAATAAAAAAAAAAAAAACGGAGCCCAGAGAGGTGGGCAATATTCTGAGATTAAAAGTCACAAATTTGCTAGTTTTAAAGTGGCAAATTTGCAACTTTAAAACTAGCAAATTTGCGAGTTTTAAAGTACCAAATTTGCTAGTTTATTACGATGCTAACAACTGGCATTTATGCTAGCTAACTTCCCATGAATGTAGCTTTTATCTTTCTAATTAATCCATCCCGTGTGTCAATGCTTTGCTAAGGTCCTTAGGGTGATAGCTCTTGATGGTTAGTGTTGGTTAATTTTATATGGGCCAAATTGTCATCTTACGGTATGTGTGTTTGTTGATCGGGTGGTTTGGCTAAGCTAGCGGTCATAGAGGAAGTAATCACGTAGCTTGACGCGGATGTTTGCCGTCGGCAAATTTGCCACTTTAAAACTAGCAAATTTGTGACTTTTAATCTCAGAATATTGCCCACCTCTCTCGGCTCCGTTTTTTTTTTTTCTTCGACAGTGGCCCTAATACGCCGTCGTACTAAAATAAGACTAAAATGCTCAGACTTTTAACTAAAACTAATGAAAACTAAAATGCTAGCTTGAGACTAGACTAAAAGTAAAAGTAAAACAGGCCAAAAACAACACTAGTAGACACAAATAGCTGTGCGGGTCACCGACAGAATGATGCATTTCCAACTGCACGTCCTCTCCTGAATGGATCATCACGACAACATTGTTAAACCCCTTATAACAGGAATTATCCTTTACACTATAAGAAAATGGCTTGCATCGAAGTGTGATGATGAAAACAGCCATATTTATTTTTATAACCAAAGTGAAAATTGCTTCTTTTTTTTGCCCTCCCAAGTGCTAATTGAAGGGTGTGAATGCGTCTCAACGGCGTTTTAGTGCCTCAGTTTCAGCACGTTGTCAAACACGCACAGCACAGCAAGAACCTTACAGCTCAGCATGCAACAACAAAAAAAAAGCTTCTGACAGATCTGCAATTGTCTCTTAGATTAAAAAAAGTGAGCTAAATATAAAATGCAAAGAAGAGAAAGACGAGGAACAGGTGTTGGTCTGACCTCCAGCAGGTGTGGTGGTGATAGATGTGTATAAACGATATGATTTTTGTGTCAGCTTGTCGGTGTTAATATTAGACTTAAAAGTCTGTTAAATCTGGAGTTTATTTTTTAAATTCCCTAAACTTTAGTTCTCCTTCTCAACCACAAGACTTTGTGCAGTAAAGACTGGTGTATTACATGTTTTTAAATAAGGAGAATGTGTATGATTATGTTGGTTTATTTAGTGTTTGATTTTAGTGTCAGCGTGGCACACAAGGTTACACTCTGGAGGATAGTGTTACGAGAGAGGTCTTTATTTCTGACTAGAAGAGCAGCGATGGAGCCATTCAATTTTCCAACATGGTGCACTTTTCTGTTTTATCAGCTGTGCCCGATGATTACCGACTTCTTTTATCTGATCTTGCCGTTGTTTCATACGACTTGAGATATGAGACGCTGAGCAATAATTAGGGTCAAACCTGAGATAAGATGGAAAAATGGAATTCTCAAGGTCATTTTAATCATTTATGTACACGAGGCCTGATGTGTTTCACTTCTTTCTCTTCCCAAATAATATATTCATTAGCTGCGTCCGCTTGATGAAGTTACATTAACAGCATCTAATTTCATGAGAACAAATGCAGTAGCAATGATATACCCCATCTACTGGCGGTAGCAGCTAACTGTGGTTTAATACAGCGCTAGTATACTGGGGACAGCTAAACACACTTGTCATTTTAATGAAAGAAGGTGGGCAATAATTGTCCCCCCCATCATTCTGTGAGCAGCTGTGATCTGATATCTAGTCTACAAAACACAGAAAATGAAAGTAGTACCTCGCTGAGAAGTTGAAGGTGTGCAGCCCGTCGCCCACGGCTCTTTATTGAGCTGCAATATTTCAAACTGCTCCGCTGTCAAACCAAAAAAATAAAGACAAAAATGCCCGTTGTTTTGTTATTGCACACCCGTGTCCGGGACGGAGGATGAAAAAGGTCCGTAAAAGTTACTCTCCGGGAGCTCCAGAGGCAGGAGGGGACGTTCAACAAATAACGTAAAATGATCCTGTGTTTTGCTAATGATTCGACTAAGAGATTGGCAGTCCAATCAGGCTCCTTAGATCGACCTTTCGACTACTCGGGGTCACTTCTATTGCATTCCCTGTGTCTACCTCATATTAACCTCTTAAGCCCTGGCCATATTTTCAGAAGAAATGCAGAAAAAGACATACCCAAAGTAAATGAAGAATGACTCCACTATAAAAACGTTCATATGCATGTTCTTGGTGTCCTTGGACATCTAGGGACTTCGGAGAATGTATTCCCAGTGTAAAAACGGTTGTGTCTAACACTATGCCTGAGTAAATTGGAGAAATGTGAAATGTCTATCCTCGCCTGATTTCCCCCCCTATTTGACAGAACATACAACTATGCCAACAATGATTCCATGCAGACAGATGCCATTGATTACCTTCAGCAAATTCTTGACTACATATTTATCAAATTTGATAGAATCTCTGAATACTAACGTTTTCACTAAAATGCACGTCCGACCTTCTTTTGTGAACATTAGAGTATAAACTTTGATCAGCAGTTGAAAGTAAACACCGTTGTCCTGTTTTACTACTATTTTTACTGTGTTTATTACTGTCGGGTTGTTTCGGCCCAAACAGGTTAAAAAAAAGAACTGGTGGTTTTCCAGTGAAATGCTTTCAATGTGAAGATTACAGCAAATGTTCAGCGTTAGCAGTAGCATTTTCTTCTGGAAATGTTGCCACAGACACCCAGTTCTGAAGACTGCAAATGTATAAATATTGCAATACTTTCATCAGCGGGTCATGGGCTGGATTACCATTGTGTTACCTCATTCGGCGATAGGGACTTGAAAGACATTTATTTGAATATAAATCTTCGAGATTGCCACTAGTTTACCTACAAACTCATTTTTATGCACAACTACGACAAGCCTGGTGTATAAAATGTAATCAGCATGTTATTAAATCACAGGTTGGGCTAAAACTGACATTGTTTCAGTGAAGGCACTGTGTTCCCAGATCAATGAAGAAACTGCAAAAAAAAGACCCCCCCCCCCCCCCTTAATGTGAATTATCCTGTAATTTAATGATATGCCTTGAAGTAATCTTATTGCAGATCCGACGTACTCCCAGTAATTGCTAAGTACAGTGGGATTAATTATCAGTGAGACTTAGAGAAATAACCGTATTAAGTCTAAACTGTTGGGGAGTCTTGAGACCTGGCTTGGACCTGCATATTTTGACTCATAAATCATCTCTGCTAAACAGGCAATCATTAACTGTTTTCAGATATCTTCATGAATAAAAGTCTGTTTTTACCCTTTAAGTCATAGGATCAGATTAACCCAACAACGCCACACTGGTAACGGGAGTCTTTGATTAGTTCCTCAAATATAAAATGCTGACATCTTCAACAAAGCCCCATCCCACTCACACAGCTTCAACTCCACGAGCATGAGAGTAATCCAGATGGAGACCCGTCGGGACAAGAGAAAGCAAAACATTGGCCTCATTAATGCTGAATAAATAATCAAAATCATTACAAAGTAAAAGTACAAGCTGCCCCTCTTTCTGAATGAAGAAGGCAATCCAGCTGAGAAATAGGAATACAATCCAACCTTCTTTTATTCCTCTGTAAAAAGTCACTCATAGTTTTCTACTAAACAACAACATAAACCTGACCTTGAAAAATATTATTTGACCTGCCTAACATGACAATAATAAGCCTGGGGATATTCTATTTTTATTTTATTGACAACAATCCCTTAAAACGTCAATCAATCCTCCTGACAAATATTTCCTGTGTAGACGAAGCCTGATATGTTGTTGCTCATAGACCTCCATAAACGAGCCACACTGGGAGACATGTTTCTCATTACAATGAACATGGCCTTGTAGTTTATTTAGAGTGAAGTTTGATGTGGAATAATGCAGCCGTACACAAGGGCATGCTATGATCAATACATCAGATGAGTCCAATGTTCTTATAAAGCATTTTTGGAATAATTGTTCCCCACAGAAATACCTCAAAGATTAGTTTTTTTTTTAAATATGAGGCAGTCGCGGGACTGTAATAATAAATGAATCAGTTTGAGCTGAATAAAATAATTGGATGGGCTACCTGCCTGCTAGCATGCGTTCTGCCCATGCTCTCACCTGAGTCTTCCATGAGCTGCTATCTTAACAAATGGAACTCTAACAATAGCCATGTTTTTTAAAACTTGATTATCATATGTTTTCGTTCCTAATTATGAACCTTCGGAGGCTGCATTCTCGGCCGTGACAAGGCGTTCCCCTTTCAAAGACGCTTTCACATCCAGCCGAGGAACGCTGCCGCCTTTTCCCAG
>NC_139916.1:2526658-2539158 GCF_963514095.1 Eutrigla gurnardus | reverse complement strand
CTCCAAGCTTTCTTGGTAATGGAATTTGAGAAGCCCTTTTTGGTGACTCATCCGTGTTCCACGAAAGGAAAAGAAGGTCACATTAAATGAGGATTTACATGAAGGCTATCAGCACAGCTAAGAAAACGCTCTCATGCCAGATTTCAGGAGGCGCACACAAATGCTCCTGGAGAAACATCAAAAATGCATCAGAGACAAAATGATTGAGGCATCTGTGGCAAGGCAGTTTCCCCATGTCGGCTCCTACTTTAGTTAAAGTGTGCACTATTTAGTAACGTGGGAGGCGCGATGATGTCATTACACCATCTTCAGGGATTTGCTTTGAAAATACACGGTGACAAATGGATGCCTATGCTAAAAAAAGACATATTTCTACCCCGAGAACCAAATTGTCCTGCAACATGAGCGCTTGGTTGTTCCTGTCGACGTCCGTGATGCTTCCCACTCAGAGAAAACACAGAGGAAACGTTGGACACCACAACAAAATGTAATTTGCCTATATAAATGTCTGCTCTACCCTGTAGAACTAAATGAACATTATTGTAATCTTTGTCAAGTTGTCGTACAACGATTTCCAGCCCAGGTGGCCCTGCTGGTTATATTGGACATATTTGTCCTATTGGACAGCACATAAAGGATACTGATCTATTTGTGCTGGTGTTATTCCATACAGGCAGGCCACTGATAAGAGCTGTCTAATTGAAACAGCAAGTTGAAAGGGATCGATGGTTACACTGGTGCAGAGAGCTCCTTGTGCGAGTCATATTATTAGATTTCATACACTCTGATAACCCCTTTTGCTTTTGATTGATCTTTTCCATTTCAAACGTTCGGGCGTTGGATCAATGGTTCCGCCCTGCAGCCGCTACTGTCACGCAGCAGTAGGAGGCCTGAGAAAGCATGGTCATTCTGTTGTGTGTGCTGGGAACTGTTACGACACATAGCTTGGAAAAAAACATGGCAGCACACATCATAAAAATGATTTACGCCGATGCTAATAGAAGCTACTTTTACAATTATAAAATAAAAAGGAAGCTGTGAGGTTTCAATAGAGCCTGTCAGATGAGAATCAAAAAGAGCCTTTCAGTCTCATGGTCTTCACATTATGCCATCTGATCCTTCCACAGAGCGTTTCTAAAGAACTGGGATTTGACAGTAAAGGGGGGAGAGTGAGTAAGCAGAGCTAAGTGCCCTTCTCTAATTCTCTCAGCCTGAATCTCATGAGATAGCCTGCTGGAGCTGGTGGGTGTAGCTATATGAACCGGGGGCTGAATGAACCGTAATGAGATTAGTAACTATAGTACACAGGAACAACCATTTTCTGGGGCTGCATGGCTGCTATTATATATCCTTCTTGAGCTGCTGCTGAGCTCATCTTTGCTCTGTGTAGAATATGAGAGTATAATCTGTTAAAGATGATGCTACGCAGGATATACATGTGTTTCCAAAGGCTTTCATCATCTTCTGGAAGATGTTTGTCTTTAGATGTAATCCATACAGTGAGGCAGGCTCTATGCTTCACAGTAGACATGAAGGAGATTGATAAATGTGTCACTGATCGATGCCTCTCTGACTAAAAGCATCTGTTGATTTGGTCCAGTCCAAGGAAACATCATACATTGTCTGTCTGTTATGGACGTAGAAACAAGGGGTTACAGGGCTAAACCATTTTGATTGTGATTGACTTTGACTGATATTGTAATTATGATTTGGGTTAAGGTAATGATAATTTACACATCCATCATTATTCTGGCTCTAATAGAAAATCATTTAAATGAGTATGGTGTGATTTTTGCTGCAATCTGTACCAAACAAAGAGGTTTCCATGAGTCTGTAGAGCATGATGTGAAGGCTGTGGCCTCGTGCACGGCAATGTAAAAGCTAGACTGCAATTTAGATGAAAAAATTTGACGTAAACAAATATTGCGGCTTCATGCGATTAAAGAAATAGCGGTGATCCATACTGCTAATTCACTGAAAGCATCTTGCATAAATATATACATAGCTGATGAATATTTCTATTTTCGCAGTTGGTTTCTTTTGAATTCCTGATACAAACATATTCACTGTCATAAAATCTAAAAAACAAACCAAGTTAGAATTTGCTTTCCACCTTTTCAAGGTCTCGGACCAGTCTGGTGTCAACTTCCAAATTGTGAAAACAAAACGGACCAACCAGCGTGGAGCTTCCGGCCGGGAGTGTGTTCGTCTAGCCCTGAATCTTTCTCCTGATAAGAAATGAACCATCACTAAATGTAAATGATTGGATTGATGAGCACACCAAGCCTTGCTGCTGTGTGTGGCTGCAGGGAGGCTGAGAGGGTTTCCTCCTCGTACAAATGATTGGGTACGATTCATTCAGACGGCACATTTCTAAAAGTTCAGAGAATTCTCAAATCGAAGCGCTCAGAGAAACCAAGTCGGAGGCTCGGCGTGCTCGGAAAAAAGACGGGCGCAAAATATTATGGCAGTTAAATAAAAATGTATGAAAAGGACCAAAAATATTGAAGTAGCACTTTTACTCTGATGTCATAGGTTTGAGAATCATCAGCTGCCCTGCACATGTCGGTTGTTTTAACATGACTATTAAAACTGAAATTTCTAATTAAATGTAATGTTTGCATTAGTCATATCATGCAATAACACACACACACACACACACACACACTCACACACACACACACACACACACACACACACACACACACACACACACACACACACACACACACACACACACACACACACACACACACACACACACAAGAGCATCAGGATTTTAATGTTAAATGGAAATGAGCTTTTGAGTTTAACCTTTAAAGTCAAGCGCTGCAGCAACCAGTGCTTTTTCCCAATTTCAAAATTGTTCCCAATTAAATGGTGAAATTAGTATTCTTTTCTTTTACATGTCAAATAGATTCTATACCTTATATATCTTAGTGTAGGGGTTCACATTTTCCGAGGACCGCCTCATAATTGTAACACAGATTAAGAACATTTCGACCGCCGCTGGACGAGTTCTTGTGTGATTGTTTGTGGCTTCCATGTGTAGTAACCCATTGAGCGACCACCAGGAAGCCTTCTGGGCTTTCTCTGAAGTTGTGGCCAGGCTCACCATCCGTGTTTTCTGGCGGTTGTATTTCTCTTTCCACTGAAAAATGATTGGGTTTGCCCTTAAAATCCGGCTGCTTTGTAATCAGATGTGGCTTTAGCTTGGCTGGCTTCATAGCACCTGAAGACACATGACGCATTCTGCTGTCGCTGTTTTCAATTAAAAAAACTGCCTTAGACAAGGCAGCCAATCATACACGTGACTTTCTAGCCTTCTGCCATGGACTTCCATTGGAAATGACTTGCAGTCTGTTGCTGCGTCGCTCCCAGTGTGAATGCAGCGTAACGTAAACTGGCCTCAGACCCAGACTGTCTGGCCGAAGCCCCGGACGTTATCGACTCTTTAGAAACGCGCCTGCCAACCGAGAACAGCTGAAATACTCTTAAATTCATCTGCCCTTCGGTATGAAAGCCATTCTGTGACTGCAGGGAGGGGGAAGTTGTTCAAAACAAAGTTGTTTTGTGCTTGTGGCCATTCCCATGTATTTCAGTACAGTGCAGTTCCTCATTAAAAAGTAAGTGAATCATAGCAACCGCACAGTAATTACCAGTTATTTTTCTGCAAGGCCCTTCGTGACACCACAATAAACACATAAAAATATTATAGAGCTCTGACTCACCGTCAATCATCAGAATTTGATATCCCCACTCGGGTCCACACAGCGCTGATGATGCTGTTTGTCAGTCACCAGAACTGTCCAATCAGCTTGAGTCTCCCTCAGTCCAAAAAAAGACTTCAAGCTTCGGGGCCTGGCTTTGTTTGTGAGGAGTCGGTCTGAACACCAGCTAAAACACAGCAGTGATAATGATCTATCCTTAGGTGTGTTCATGGTACCAGAAATGCAGCGTGAAAGTTCCCCACGTCTTTGCATTCCTTCACCATCCTGACTTCCTGATGACATTTTCATCTGACATTTGGATTTTTCATAAAACCGGTTCTCTCGCTGCGTGTTTTTTTGTTACCCTTGAACGTATCCTCATGAAAAGTGAATGTGCTCTCATATACAAGCAGAGGAAGGGGACGATGAGGGGAACACAGACAACATGCTCTCTCCAGTGAGCTGCCTCATTTTAATGAAGACAGAAATAACATTGTCATGACCAATCTGCTCATTAAATCCAAACATACCTGCACATAGGAAGTGATAGTGTTCATAGAAACACCTCAACCTGGTAGATAGTGACACCATGAAGGAGTCCCACTTATCACAAGTGATATTGTTGGCCCTCTTGTCCGGTTCAGCTTCCACAAGGACCTTTGAGTGTTTCCCTGACCACCTCCACCAATCATTAAGACAGGCCGACCAGGAGAAATCCATGCTCCCCCTCCTCCTCCTCCTCCTCCTCCTCCTCCTCCTCCTCGCTGCCTCATTTAAACCCTTCTCCAGGTCATGTTATCTAAATGAATGAAAACTGAACAGAAAGGCCCTCGCTGGCTGCATTTGGACTTCACAGCCACAATCCGCTCCAAAGCTCATTTTGATAATTGTTTAATTGTTCCTGGAGTTATGCTTAACGACGGGGTATCCAGGGTGGGCTTGGGGCATCTATATTCTCTCTCCTGATTTAATTCATTTGGTTAAACATAACTTAATTACTTGGTATTTGTTTCACCTTTTAAGAGCTTGAACCGGTTTGCTTAAAGCCATTATTGGTTAACAGGTTTTTTCATAACGTGATATTAGCTCACCCCGACCCCCCTCATCTGTGGCGAAGTCACTAATGAGCTCATTATTAATGAACACACCCCAAGCTGATTACGGATATGAAAATAAATAGATAAACTACAGTCCGTCTCAAGGTTTGGATGTCTTCTTGTTTCAGCTCCTTACTCTTTATTATATTTCTATTGTTTGTCATTATTGTAAGGACCCCCCTCGAAAATGAGATGGTACCTCTCAATGCGCTGTCCTTGAAATAAAGAATTAAGAATGAATAAAGCTGACAGCCATCACAGATTCACCTCCGTCCAGAGGAGACACAATGATAATCATTGTAATATAAATAATTAGGTGGAAGTTTATCAAACTATGTTATGTTGTAAATATATTTGTACCATTCCAAGTCTACCAAACCTTCTACAACTCAGCTGCTAACTTTGCTGTTTGAGGCAGAGCAGGTGGCTTCCAGTGAGTTTATCAAAGCCTTTCTGGCAGAAACAGCTTCTGGCTGAAGTCATGCCGATGAGAGCGGGTTTGAGCTGTAAAAGCATTAACAAACACCCACATTAACCACACGTACGCTAAATGGAGCTGAGGCAACATCGCTGAGTCGGCTCTCAATCCTCTCTACATGGCAGTATGATGATGAAAAGCTATTCTTACTTAACTTATATCTTTACCACCTCGTGGGTTGACATCTGTTGTGACCTTAATTCATCCTCTGTTGAATCCATTATGTCATATTCATCCTAACATTATGATTATGAATAGATTATAACTCACTTCCTTCTGCCCGTCGGATCTAATTAGCCACGGGTCTTCACTTTTTATTTTCTCCCCCCTTCTTCTTCCTGTCAGGGAGTGACTTGCGAGCCTCCCGTGACCCCGTCTGTGTAATAAAGCTGGCCTTCATGCTGTTATAATCATTTATCAAACCAGTCCTGAAAGCAAGCTGCCAACTGCCAAGCCCTTCCACGTGTCACACCAGCACATCACTGAACTCTATCTGGTGACGTGTGCTTCGTGTGCTCCATCCATCTGTAAGTTAGTCATCCAGGTCGTCCATGTTGTAATTTTACTATATTACACGTACCGTAAATCCTCTAATATAGGCCCGGGCCTTTATTTACTCAAGCGTATCGCAGCCCAGGCCTTTATTGGAGGGAGGCCAGAATTAGAGACAGGCCCCTATTTCTATTTGAGCAAAACAGACTACCAGTAGAGTGAATAAAAACCAGATGTTGTGTCTATTTGAACCTATAAAATACTAGGTGCTCCACAGCTGCCATATTACTTGCTTGCCAGTATTGCACGCTTGGTGGGCTGCCACTAGGAGGATGATTGACAGGCGCTCTCCTTCATACAATCACACTTCATGGCTGCACCTGATTGGACGATGGCTTTCACAGCTGTCCTGTCTGCTCCCGGATTTCAAACCGACCAACATGGCGGCTCGTTAGGAAACGTTCTCTTATTTTACGACAATAGTTCACCGAAACGTGTTTCTGAAAACATTTTATGTGATAAGCGATGCAGTTGCTGAATCTGTCTTCATTTTAGATCCACAACGCTCAGTTTGAAAGAATTTCCAGAGCTTGCTGGAGGCGGCGGCGCACCGTCTCTGCATGCATTGCAGGGCTTCTTACATACCGTAAATCCTCTAATATAGCTTCAGCCAAAATCTCAGCGACGCGAAGGCATTGCAGGCTGACAATGAATGGGAAGCATGGAAATAACGCTGCCTGTGGACGCGTGCCCCGGCCTCCATTAGAAACCAGCCGTTATTTACCTCCGCCGACAGCGAGACCAGCCGGTAATAGAATACAGGCCAGTTTTAGAGGATTTACGGTATGTCTGATCAGGAGGAGGGATCCCTCTAGGTGTTTTAACGTATCTGAGTCGAGGATCAACGTATACATAATGTAAAGCCCCCGTGTGATATATAATTGCCTTGGCTTGACTGAAAAGCAGGGCCTGCTTTATGCACCATTAAGTTTAAAGACCTATCCTCAAGCGTCACCATGAGAGCTAAAAAAAGACGTATCTCCTCCGATGTTTTGACAGTCTTCTCACTCGTGACAGGTTTGTTTAGGCTGAACAGAGGCGGCTGGATGTCATCCTGAACCTGTTAATTACTTTGTGAATTCTGACCTGTGAAGTGTGAGGGATCTCATGAGAAATACGCCACGCCTTTCCAAACGCAGGAAGGCAGGATTTCATGGGCGAAGCTCACGGCTCTGAGACTTCCATTTTCAATGATTCGCTGTGACCAATAGCATTTTCCCCAGCTGTTGCAATTCTCTAGCTTATTCTTGGAGCCAGTGAGACTATCTCACTGACTTGCCAATATAATGTCTGTTGCCACTGGAAAAGAGCAGGAACTGTCAATTGGTTTCCCCTTATCTACCTTAAACATGCCTCTGCTGACTTCATGCCTCCTCCCGTCTCTTTCTCATTGCAGCTTCTTATTGTTTTCTTTTAACCCATCTCCCTCCTGCACATGCACATGAAGAAATTAGTCAATTATTGGGCTGAGGCTTAAAACGGACCAGTTCAAACTAGGAACTTTGCTATGAATTAAAGGTTCATACCTTTATAGTTTCATAATGATTCGTTTAAACATCAAAACACAATTATGTAACCCTTTTGAATTAATACCGTCTCTTTATCAGAATCAGAATCCCAAGGAGTTTATTCCCAAATACGTTTTCACATACAATAATTGACCTTAGTCTTTAGTGTGCACGATATTTACAAACAATAAACAGGAAACAATAAAGCAGTACTGCAGTCAAATTAATTATTGCAAAGTAGTTTGTGTAATATAAACATATTACAGAAAATGAATATGATCTTGATGATGATAAATGAGTGTGCATGTGGTATTTGACAGGGTGTGGATATCTCTTCATTTCTGGAGACAAGAGAAGTGGTCCGGGGAGTTAAACCCGCTCCCAGAATGCCCCTCAAAATCAGGACTCCAAAACAATCGTGGAAATATAGATGACAAAGCCTGGCGGGGGAATTGCTCTCAAAGGGTCTGATTGAAAGCTCGTGTTAGGGAGGCTGAAGCAATCAAAGGACTTGTGTATTTCAAGTTGAAAGAGGTCATGTTGAGAGCATGATAAATCCAGCATCCTGATCCACCGTTCAAAGGCAGCTGGTTTGTGTTGTTGGCTCTGCTCGCTGGCGTTCGCCACTCTGATATATTGTCTCTCGCATCTGCTTTGATGTGCAACAGTTCTTAAAGGTGTCAGAAGAGAGACGAGGCGCGTGTTGCTACAGTGGCATCTAATTTTATCACCTGCCATATACAATGGGAGCCTGTCGCATTGTAGTGACACAAATCTAATATTATGAAGGAAAAGATATTTTGGTGCAAATGTTTTTTAGGTTGGGACAAACGGAAAACAACGAGGTGGCTTGCTGGCACCACCGTCAGGGAAACTACCCAGGAATTGAGAAGCTGTCTGTTGGCTCCTAAAACTGCCAAAATGCCAATTAACAAGGGCACAGAGCACCTGCCTGCTCACAGGGACAAGTAATGCTGCCTATTAGGGCTTCCTCAAGCAAAGGAGCTCTTAGTCGACTCGTAAACCTGAGATTCTCCACAAAGAATCATACAAAAGAAGCATTTTAAATCCTGTCTTTACCAGGAATGTAACCTGGAAAAAGCATAACTAACCCATAATTGGACTTTTCCAACACGTCTAATCATAAATGTTCATATGTTTTATGTTTGTATGTCCACAGAGAATTATCAGCACCTGCTTCAGCCTCTTTAAGCTCATAGTTTTCATTTCTGGCCACAGCTTTACTCCTTTAGGTCACTTATCGTTATCAGCAGCTGCAACAGGCAGATGCTTTTAATGCAAACAAAAAACCCCTCTGCATTCCCCGCCCCCGCACCAAACGGTAGACTGACAGTGTGAGAGTCTAGCTGGTGAACCAACTACTAAAGAGCCGTATATAGGAATGAATTAAGAGCTAACGGAGCTGAAGGCAGAGTGAATGTTGGACTGGATTCATCAGGTGAACAGAAACATAACTGCAAACAAACGTTAATGTTGTTTTGTGTCTGTTGGATTTATAATAAGGTAATATTTGCTGTTCATATTCGTCACATCAACATCACACTGTGATAATACAGTTTGTTCCTAAGTGACCCCAAATAGCCCCAAAACATTCTCTGTTTTCCTTGAATTTAATGAAGCTTATTAAAAACATTTGAATCCTTCAGTACGTTGTTACTTCACCTTGGTTTTTTCCATTTCTTCCCATGAACCACATCAGTGTGCATCCAGTGCTTATCATCACAATTAAGCAGGAGGTGTTTTCTCTCCAAGCCACTATATCACCTGCATTAACCCCAGAACTGCTTTCAACTACATGCACATTAAATAATCAAGCTTCTCCAAGAGCATCAATGATTGAGTAGTTTACTCATTAAACCACCAAAGGAAAGCAACAGAGTGTGTGAAGTAGACTCATCCCGAGCTGACAGGAAAGGCTGATCTCTCGTCTGGAGACTAAACAAGTTTATGAATTACAACGTGGGAGTTGTGTCTCTTGCGGTTTGCAGACAGGTTCTCCAGTAGGATGACAGATATGTGGTATGGATAATTGGGCTGGCGATAACTGTCATCTGGGCACTTAATGAAGATAATCGCATTTTGGTTTGACAGCTCAGTTAGGCCTATCCGGTTTTAACTCCCTCTACAAACATAAGGAAAAATGTGAAAGATCTTCCTGTCAGTTATAGTTTGAAATATGTGATATATTACGTTTTTACATTTTATTTACACGTTCAAGTTGTTCAGAATTGAAGCTTTTCTAGTTATAATTTTCTGTATTTCTGGGTGTTTTATTGTGTGAAAAGATACAATCTCAAGTATTACCGGCGTCATGATCACAATCAAGACAGAAGCTGGAGAAGAGGCTGCTTGTAAGCCTATAAAAGACTATGAAAGCATCCCTCCATTAGTTTGGGGTCTTCAAGTCTTTTTTACTGCTTCCCCTTCTCGGCTTTGCAAACACTGTGAATATTGTTAACAAATGCAGAGCTGCTGCCATCAGCACCTTGCATACTAATGAAAATCACGGGAAGAACTTTTATTATTGCACTCCCAATGTAATCACTATTAACAGCTAGCAGCTACACGACCAGGATGAAATAAGAAAGAAAGAAAGCAGCCTTTTGTACTCCAGGCTTGCCTGTACAAAGTGATACTTACATTTGAGGCAAATACGGGGCAGGTTGTTCTGCTGAATGAATGAATTTGCGATTCATTCGTGATGGACAGCTTTTCAAAAGGCCGTACATAGAAGTAGGAGAGGAAGAGGACAAGTGGCAGCGTTGGCCTCCGTGATTTAATTCAGGAAATCCACTTAAACTGTTTTTGTGAACCTACAAAAAAGTTCAGCCACATATTGTAATGCAAATGCCACCATCTGGTTATTGTCTGAAGCATCACCCATATTATCATCTCCTTTATGGAGGCCAGAGCTTCTAAGAAGGCCATTCTAGATGTGATTTATCTTACTGACCAGAGAAGAGAAAAACAATCATTTTTCCTGAGTACAATCATACATAATTCCTGTCAAACAGCCCAAATCATGACAAACAGACTCGCTGGCTGAGCTTATGAGATTCCTGTTGGGCTATTTATTTTCATTGTCTACGTGAGGAGGACTCCTGTAAGAGTGTGATTAGTGTAGTGTTTGGATGTGAACTCCTATTTAACACCTTTACCTTGGACCTTCGATAGACCATTATGGTACCTTCCTGTCATTTCTCTGTTAATTAATTAGTCGCTTGGTCTATAGCAGGCATCACCAAATGGCGGACCGCGGTCCGGGTCCGGACCCATGACCAATCTCTGATGAATTCACGAGAATAGATCATTTTCATAGAGCATTATCTTTTTTTCGACGGTCGCGGCTACAGTGGGCGCAGCTACTCCAGTTAATACGACAATGACTTCACTGAATTGAGCCAATCAAATCGTTTGTTTACCCTCAGCGCACAAGAGAGAGCAAGAGAAAAGAGGAAGACAGCGATGGCTGGAAGTGTGATATGGAAAACCGTTGTTTTCAAAATGAATGGACGGAGAAATATGTGTTCATTCGTCCGGCAGGCAGTTCCAAACCCGCAAAGTTATCCACTGAAGTCCGAGCTGAGGGCACGCAAAACGACCGAACTGCAAGGCCAGTATGACAGATCTACCCAACTCATCACGCATTCCTTTACAGCCCAGCAACGTGCAAACTCATGTTCGCTAAAGGTATCGTGGATTTTGGGGCAACATAAAAAAACATTTAGTGATGGGACAATTGTGAAGGAGTGCTTGAACGCCGTTGCTGAGACATTATTTGAGGGGAAACAAAGTTGTGTTCTGTTTTTAAAGGCCTTAAGTTAATTTGCTTGGGACGACTTTTATTTGTGGTAAAATATTTAGTTGATTCATACAAGTGTTGACAATTGACAATAAATATTGTTGAAACCATATGAAAACGTGGGGTAGTTGGACTTGTGAGGTTCGGACCTTCACTTGGAGGACATTTCAGTAACTGGACCTCGGTGACTTTTAATTGAATACCCCTGGTCTGTAAAATCTAGAAATTTGTAAAAGATATTCAGTTTACAATAAAAGCAGCAAGAAAGAAGGAAACTGGAAGAGTTTTGGTATTTTTTAACACAAACCATCTCATTCGGAAGTTTAGTGTTTACTATGAATCTTTTTAGACCTTGAGGGAGTTTCTTAAAATGTGTTCTCAAACGTCCCGTTGGACTCCAGATTGAACTGATTTTCGTAGTCAAGGTTACCGACCTCACAAAACTTTTTTTGTTGGGCTTTAACTCAAGAATTCACGTGCTAATTATAACAAATTGCACACAATACCTTTTTTTTAATGAAATTGGTAGTTGGCTTGCACGTGACTGTGAGGCGATAATTCCAGTTTATCATAGTCATATTTCTTATATCATAGGATAAACTAACAGATTGAAATAGTAAGTATTTTCATGACTTTACTGTTGATTTGACTATTAGTCCACATACTGTTTATCTGACATTTCCACAAGCTATATGATTTCCATAAGCTTCTTGCAGTTTGTTGACTTTGTTTAAAATATAATCATACCTTACTTTTATTTAATGGCATTCATCAATGAACTCTGAATAAAGAGACAATTTAAAAAACTCCCAAAACTCACACATTACACACAAAACGGCGGGCTAGACTAATGATTTATGAGCAATCATGCATGGCCAGTAATTTTAGGAGTGGACCATAATAGGTTATTGACCAACGGTGAAGTGAGATTGATATTGCTGTGAGAGCATTTATAATTATAAACTCTCCATGTCAACCAAACCACCTTTTTTTTATTTATTTCATATAATGGGTTGAAAATATAAAAATCTTTAAGTGTAATTGGGTGCTTGCTATGTGTTTTCCATAAGAGCTGCGCTTCAATATGTCAGCGCGTGCTTTTAAAGAATATGCAGCGGAGACATTTGGAGAACAGTGTTATGAGTTTTTTCTATGTTTGAAGCAAAGGAAGACTGTGGGATTTTCTTCTGTTTGTTGAGGAAGACGGCGCATCAACATTAAAGAACAGAAAATCACACAGAATCTGAAATGAACTCTTGTATGCAGCAGTTTTTATCCCCGTCTGCTGGATGGAGAGAAGTTGAGATGAACGCTGCAGGGGAACAGATGTGG
>NC_139916.1:2014158-2521658 GCF_963514095.1 Eutrigla gurnardus | reverse complement strand
GGGAACTCATGAATTCTTACTGAGTTTATCTACAAGTAGTCATAAGTAGCTCTTGTGAAACTGAATAACATCTAAAGAGCAGATATATCATCCGGGCTGCAGCCGCTCCTAAACGATGACCATATTTTCTTTCTATCAGAAAACAATTTCCCCACATTTCTATAAAAGCAAAGCGGGCTTAAAGCAGACTTCAAAGGAATATTGTGTGGTTAATCCATAGCTGGGCTCCACTCTGTCTTCCATTTCCAGAAAATGTGCAGGTGAACCAGAAAGAGAAGTAGAGGTGCTTCCAACCGTCCGACACGTCTTTAAGCACTGATATATAATCACTGACTGCCATAAACAACATTCACTTCCAGGCTGAACCAACTAACATTCCATGTTACTGCAGTCTGATGTTTCTATCACTATTGTTAGGGTTAATTGACTTCCTCCTTCATATCGCAGAGACATTGAACAGCTCGTTAAGGCGTCTATGAGTTTCTGCCGCGGCTTTAAATAAGTTTTCATGCAGACAAAGCAAAAACTTTCTGTAGGAACTATTTAAATACATTCCTGGAGTTCGTCCAAGAGGCTCTGTTAAATATGGAGCATCTTCAAATCAGCCACTGTTTTGTATTTTTCAGGGTGTGATCTCCTGTCAAACACAAAGCCGTGCTCCGTACCAGTAAGGTCGTTCCTCTTATCCACGCCCGGCCTGATCAATGGGATGACAACGTGTTGAGCTAATCTGAGCACGCAGAGCAGAGGTGCGACAAAAAAAATCAATATCTGGAAAGTCCTCCAACAGAAAACAGACATGCAGGCAGAAACACCCACTCAGCCTCAGTGTGCAAGGCAGCGTCTCACTTCTGCTCATGTGGGGATGGACAAGCTGACGGCTAGAGGAAGAAGTAATCCCATCCTAAAGCTGTAGTACAGTGTAGAAATACTCCGCCACAACTAAAAGACATGCATTCAAAATCTTATTTCAGTTAAAGTACAGCATCAGAATAAAGTCCTAAAACTCTCATTATGCACATTTCATTTCAGAATAGTACAAATAGGTGATGTATTCATGTGTAAGCATCACTAATGCTGTTACTTTATATACTGCCGGCTCTATAAATACATTTATTTGTATAAATAATAATGATGATAAAGTAAACGGTATAATATTGGCTTCAAAAATGTAATGGAGTAGAAGAGATAAGTAGGCTATAGAATAAGAATAATGGACTTGTTCTAATTATAGTGCTTGAGTAAATGTACTTACTTCCCACCCCTTGATTCCACTTCTCCCTGTATTTTACCATACAGTCATCATCTTTCTGCAACCATACCTCCTGTAATAAATCAGAGTTTTAAACTCCGTTTATCCTGATTAATACTACAGCATGGATTGATTGTATTTGGCTGTATTTCAGCTGGAAGATACTTCAGAAATGGAGGCAGCTGCTCAGCGTTTCCATCATCACTCTTTTTTCTGGGATTGAGGACAATTATTTGGAGGCAAACTCCTGGTTGTGCCTCCCCCTGAATCGTCCCAGTTCAGCTCAGTTAACTGAAGAGTTACCAGAGCTGAAGTAGGCAGCGGAGGGACTCTGGTTCTCCAGAGTGATCTGAATGATTGAAGAAGGAAATGGGGCTCACTGCTATTGGCTTCGCCCGCCTCTCAATTCATCGGAATGTCAAAATATTAAAGGTCAGATCTGAGATATGGAAATCATGTGAAAAGGTCGTCAGCTTGCTCAGAGATTTCCTATCGACAGCCTCTCGGGGCTTTGCCGGTTGGACAGCATGTCCACGCTGTGCAGCTGTTTCCTGCAGCGCCGCAATTAGACAGCGTTAGGCAGTCTCTCCACATTTAAGCTCAGTTAACTGCTGACCCAAATCTACAACGAAGCATCACAATACACACTCAAACACACGGGACGGGAGAAAGGAGGTCCTGCTTCTGAGAACGTCCGTGGAAAAATAATGGGAGATAATGAATGAATCTCCACCACCAGCATACAGGCACTTTGTGTGATATTGCATGGAGTCTGAATCATAGCCAAACGTCCCCATTGTGTTCAGCGCCTCGACGTTCATTCCCGGAGCAGCGAGAATCTGTTTTGTTATATCATTATGCAGGAATTGGTTTTCTATTCAGGAGGCTCAGCTATTTGCTGCTCCACTTACCCTGACAGTAACAAAGTGAAACTTTAATCTCCCCTCAGTGTCAACAGCAGCTGATAGCAATTAAAGAGAAAGCCTGGATTCTGAAGTGGTGCGTTTGACTCAAAGAGTTCACCCGCATCCCTCGCTGCAGAAATCTAAACAACTTGTCTTTGAGGAAAAGCAAACCTCTTCTCTCAGGCCTCCCTTTAAATTGAATTAAGAAGCGATGCCGATGAAATAATGCAGCGTGCTTCGACTGTGTGCAGATGTCGTAGCGTGCATGAAAACAAAACGTTATAGTTATTGTTGTTTTCATTGCACATTCTATTCCCGTAGTAAGTGGCCATTATATAGTTAAAGAACGTAAATTGGATGCTGTAATTTCAGTGAATTGAATCTGCATGCAGCAGAAAAAAGTGCAGGCATTATCTCTGAGTATAGAGTGCACACTGCTGTTTCTGCCCACTGACACGTACATCCAATAATAATGCAGCCGTTGCTGTACTGCAGCCAACACACAAAGCTCCCGCTGTGTGAGCGCGAGCAGCTTTCTTGCAGTGCGAGCTCTGCTGTGCAGTCGCTCTCCGACACCCAGCAAAACAAAGCCAAAGCCAAACCTACTGTTTGTGGAGAGCAAAGGCAGACCTTCAACTGTTTAGATGTGCAGCGTGGCAGATGTTTTACTGTATGACTGTTTTTTTACACTTACTCTTTTCTTATAAAGAGATGCCAATAATGAACCTGAAATATGTTGATTAATGTAAAATATAGATGTAAAAACGTAATGTTACATCTTCCACATATTTAATCCCGTGATGACTTTTTTGAGGCCAAGCAACAACAGAAGAGAGACGTAACCGTAGACACCAAACCAATCAGTATCCATTACAGACATCAACTAAAGTTAAACCGGTAGGGTAAGACCTTCAAGCTATAAAATCCTTTCTTATTTGTTGTATTTTTGATGTGCGATACCTGCTGTGCAAAAACACGGCCACGCCGTGTTTTCTACGTGGTTGTTGAAGGTGCAGAACGTGACGCCGCAGACGTCAAATTTAAACATGTTTTTATACTGCTTCTTGGCTCGGTGCATACCTGTAGTCCCAAGCCATTAGTAGCTATGCTACCTTGGGTAATGTAAGCTGACCAGCTAGCGTCATATTGCTAACAATTTCTGATTGGCTCACTAACCGTTAGGCAAGGCTTTTATTTGTATAGCACGTTTCAACAACAGGGCGATTCAAAGTGCTTTTACCAACTAGCAACGTAACGTAACATCTGGCCTCACGTGGACACGTTGGTGGTTAAACCACCGTTCTCTGGTTTGTGTTTGTAAAATGTTGTGATTTTAGTTTTTTATTGCGTATTTATGTATTATCTGTCAAAATAAACACATTGTCCAAAGATACACGTCTGCTTATGTATAATCAACAGAGAAACACAATGCAAGTGATGCAGGTTTATTCACACGTATTTCAACAACTCGCCGAGTGATCAATGATCAATATTCAGCCCAGGGGAGAAGAGACTTGAGCAGTCGTCCGTTTTGTGATCGGTGGTTTTAAGATTTCAGAATAGAAGTGAGATACTGAGACAACTTAAGCAGGAGACCTCAAAGATAAAAAGTAGTTCCCTTCATGTTGATAGAGAGGACCAGCCTTCACAGAGTGACGAGTGTATTTATCTCCTGTAATGAGAACGTTACCAAGAGGTAGAGCCAGAATCAACAATACCGTCACTGTCGAGCACTGGAAGATGGGTCAATTACAATTGGTTTCATTATTGATTGATTTACAGATCATTTTTTTTAAATTAATTAATCATTTTGGCTGCAAAATGTCTGAATGTAGTGATTTCAGAGCTTCTGCACTGCTTTTCCCCCCACACACAATGTGAAGGTTTTTTTGTTGTCAATTATTTAAAGAATTTATTTTCAACCTATATGTGATGTGAAAGTTTCTCCTTTCAGACTAACAACATTGGAATACAGGTTTTTTAGTTTCATGGGAGTCACCAAGGAACACTGGCTCGGTCCGACTCATGTTTAAAAACTCGTCTGATGAAATGAGAACGTTAGTGAGGATAAACTGTGTTTTCCATATCCAGCTCGTCTCAAGCAGATGCTCTGCATTTACACTGCATGTTGTGAGGATCTGTCAGGTGTCGGAATTAGAGATGCAGATCTAGGCAGCTACTTTGCATGTCTGGGTAATTTGCACAGAAAAAGTAATGCACCTACACCTCGGGTCCCAACATTATCATCATTAAGTTGCTCCTCAGTCTCAATAGGATGCTCGACACAGTAAACAACAACAAAGAGATAAAGGCGGCGCAGACAGTCAATATAAGTATTCAATGAAGATATTTATACGGCAAATTCTCATTTTCAGTGAGGCTTAAGGTTAATATTGTATTAAAGTGTTCATATTAAATTCTCCAGACCTTAATCCATTAATCATGTCCTGCAGATCCATGTGGTCCCTAATATGGGAGGGGCCGAGAAGAGGGCAACGCACCTGTTGACAAAAGAACACCTTCATTGTGTAGAAAGTATTTTAATTAGGCTATAACGCAACGAAGGGACAGCTTCAGTAACACATCTGGTGTCTACATTTACATTAGAAAGTGTCGACAGGGATGCCTAGAGACCTAATTAGAAATACCACCTTAATGGAGAACTAGTTGCGGTGGAAGTACTTCATTTCTGAAGGAGCCTTTTAGTTACATTACATCTTCTTCCTTTCATTCCCTAAATAACCTCAATCGTTAGGCTTCATTAGGAGAGCTCTTCAAAATCCCAGTCCAAAAACACTCGGTTCCATTATTACGGTATCCTTTCCATATAATTATTTCATGATTTTCCCTGGCGGAGGCTCTCTGAGCGAAACATCTTCAGGTCCTGGTACTGAAGTGAATTACCTCAGGGACTCTGGCCTCTTACCTGTCTTCATGAATCCACTTCAAACCAAGCTGGGGGAGTTTGGACAAGCTGTGGGTAAGGCTGCTGTGGAAGAGACTGAAAATACCACAAACTAACCCCATGGACCAAACGAGGGAAAACACTCCTCTTGGGGTTTGATTGGTTCATGTAATGAGTCTTTTATAATTATTTTTTTTCCTTTATGTAAGACAAAAAAGGACCAAATATCCACCAAAAACAAACAGAGAGAGGGGTTCATCTTGGTGGTTGGAGGCTGCCTGGAAGTCAGATGTTTAATAACAAGGGTTATCAGTGTGTGTGTGTGTGTGTGTGTGTGTGTGTGTGTGTGTGTGTGTCACAGCCTACAGGTCTGCTGTCTGTGATAATGAAATACTGCATGTGGCAAAGAAGCATCTAGAGGGAAACCAGGGCTGTTTTTCATTAGGCCCATGTTTCACTGAGAGCACGTCTCCTCATTTTGTTTAGAGACACTAAAAGAATACGACGACAGATCGTCATCAAAAAGCCACACTGTGTATCATAACCAGGGAACACCTCGCCGTCTGCTCGGTGAATCACTGTGTGCCATAGGGATGGAAAACTCACAGTTTACCCAGTACAAACACCGACACGGTGCAGTCCCACGGAAACACTCCCCTGTGGGGAAACACCTCAACCACCACCAGAAAACCTAAACACAAAAAAATCTGGTCACTTAAGACTGGATTCGTGCTTTAGCTGGCCTATTTATTTCCCACTGAAGTTCCTTATGTAACGTTTTCTGTCTTCAGCACACGCATCAGTAAAATCTCTGGAGCAGTGGGAGCAGCAGAAGCCTGCCATGATGCAAGATCTTGCATTTACAAAGCTTTGCTATTGTATAAGATGCTACTGTGTACCCTGTAGCAGTGGATCTTATGTTTATATATATATATATATATATTCTGCAGTCTGTAAAACATGCCGTTTAAGATGCAGAGACACGTTCATGTTGGGCGAGTGACCCCTTCTCTTGAGTCTGCCATGCTCACAGCTTGTGAATGAGCCAGCCTGCTGCAGCATTAGGGACCACTGAGTCTGGGTGTACACGGATCCATGGGGGTCCAGGATCAGTAGCTCTGTTTTGAATCTCAAAAGGAATGAAGCCGGTTGGATGCTGCCAGCCTGAAACTCTGGTTGTAACTTATTTTCCTTTGTCAAAGATAAAGATAAATGCTTTTGGAGCCAAAGAAAAGTGATTAAAAGTTAGACGTTTAAGACCAGAAACCAGTCCAGCAATCTCAGGTGTAGTCATGGACTCTGAATCAGCCTACCATCACCTCAGGAATATATCCACAATTTCAGGACGTGTGTCTTAGCAGGATTTAGAGAAAGTCGTCGATGCGTTTATCAGAACCGCCGTCTTCACAGGACTTAAAACTCAAACAGCTGTCCTCTGCAAAGACGCATCACTCAGTTCCTCAGCTCTTTACACCGGCTTTCTGTTTGTCTTGACTGAGCGATGGTCTCACGCTCTGAATATTTTAAATCCAAATCTGATCTTCTGCTCCATAAAAAGGTGGTTTGGATCAATAACTGTTCTTTTCTGACTGTTCTTTTATTCATATCTTTACTGTAATTTTTATTCATGTTGAATCAGTTTGATCCGTATTAATTTGATAAACTCCTTTATGTTTCTTATATTTCTTATCTGAAGCACGTTGACTTGCCTTGTCGTGGAAGGCTGTGGAACAAACTATCATTATTCTGGTGTGTTCTTGCCCTGTGCAGATCCCCCAGGTGAGCTACGCCTCCACGGCTCCGGAGCTCAGCGACAACACCCGCTACGACTTCTTCTCGCGGGTGGTGCCCCCGGACACCTACCAGGCCCAGGCCATGGTGGACATCGTCAAAGCCATGCGCTGGAACTACGTCTCCACGGTGGCCTCGGAGGGGAACTACGGGGAGAGCGGCGTTGACGCTTTCATTCAGAAGTCTCGTGAGGACGGTGAGTACGCTCGGCCTCGTGTATCATGATGATGGAGACGTTACCATGGCGACCGCTCTGGATTCTAACAGATTGGGGGAAAGCTCACAACAGGATCCTAACTGTTTATACGTACATGGAGACTTTTATTTATTTTTTATTCAAATGGTTATTGAAACTGAAATTGGAGTACATTATACAGCACACCATATATACATCATTTTTAAAATAATAATTATATATACCTACCTATGTATGGTATGCATATATATGTAACTTTCAACATTAAACATGCAGTGTGCATGCATAGGCTTTGAGTGGGATCTAATAAAGGACAGGAATGCATGGTGCTTTATTAAAGCACGGCGGATACAAGAATGCTTTTCTCTGGTTAAAATGGAAGCCAGATGAGTCAGATGATGTCTGTCAGAGTGGCGTGATGTTGGTGTCTTAAGACTCAGAGTTTTGGCTCTGTGGACCAACAGCAGACGTTACAGTGTGTTTGAGTTGAATGTAAAAACTGCAGGCAGCCATTTCCAAACGAGCCCAGACAAGCAACGTGAACACAGCTAGTTATTTGTTTCACAAAGTCATTAAGCCGATGTGAATGTTGAGTCCATAAGGATGTGTAAGTGTTAACAACAAGAGCATTTGACAGTATGCTAGATTTGTAATTCAGAGTACAAAACACATTTACTAACTTGGCTCCAGGATTAGAACCATGCCCCAATAATAATAATGATGATGATGAGATGTGACAGACCTCAGGCTTGGAGGCGAGGTGAACAGGTTCGATCCACATTTTGTGGTAGAAAAGGCTGAATTCCAGAACATTTCTTCCATTAATATTTCACCACAACAGGCTTTGGATCCTCTTTACTTCTTAACACACTTCAACAAAGGGCTCCAGTGAGTTCAGTGCTGTGGTTGGTGAAGTACAGGTGTAATTTAAAGGCTGAGGCGTTAAGGTGGCCCGGTCGTGTCTCCCCGGCGGGTGCCGTGCCTGGACGGAGTCAGACCTGCTTGGCCGTGGTTGCTCATCAATTATGTCGGTCGCTCTCTGAACACTTAATGGCCTGGGC
The DNA here is from genome assembly GCF_963514095.1 of Eutrigla gurnardus. Lineage (NCBI taxonomy): Eukaryota > Metazoa > Chordata > Actinopteri > Perciformes > Triglidae > Eutrigla > Eutrigla gurnardus. The sequence goes on along the minus strand of NC_139916.1, from coordinate 2,513,548 downwards.
ACAGGGCAGAGACTGCTGAGGGATGGGAAATAAGGGATGCTGGGTAAAACGGGCATGTTCGGGATGTTATCAGGGCGGAAACATCAAGAAATGCACATCTCTGCAAATTGAAATCTTATCTGGTGAGTGGAATACATTACCGGCGGTGTCGTGTCCCACATGGTGTAAAACAATGAAAACACTGCCAATAACCTCCAGTGTCATGCATTATTTAGTAATCAGTATTCAGTGCAATTAAAGGCAATTTATAACAACTCTTAATCATCCTTAAGACACAACTATGAAGAGTGCATTCATCATTTAGTTGGCTTTAAATCCGGTTTCATGGGTTACATGGAACTCATTCGCTGTCTGAAGACTATATGTCTATATGCACATTACTTTGAACTTGTTGTCACAGCAACGGCAAACGTCCAGTCAAGCAGCTTGTTTACTTCCTCCATGACAAGTGGAAGCTACCGCTAGCATCTTAGAGAGACAAAATAAGATGACAATTTGTCCTCATATAAATAAAAACCAACAATAAGCATCAACATCATCACCCTAAGGACCTTAAATGGAGGTTTTAAGTAATTTATTAGCTAAAATCAATATCTTCATTCATAAATAGGTCCTCATTAGAGTGTAATTACCTCTGCCAATAATCTGATTCATCCTCGTAAGTGAAGAATTTCATATTTGTACTAACATTGGAGGGGTAAGTCCTCAGGAGGCTCCTCCCCCGGGGCAGACAGCGACCGGCTGTTTCCTCCACCCGTGATGCATTCGACCCAGACACGACCTCTTCCCCTTTACAGTCACTGTGTAGAGCATGATAAGCACTTTAGTCACATTGGTTTGTGTTCGTTGTGTGTCTAGTTGTTAGCTGATGCTACAGGCTACGACATCGTAATGGAGGGCTACCAAAAATAAACCAATAAAAACATGGCGACATGAATCCCCATCTTGCTGGAGGAGTGTTTTCTTGGACGTGCTCACACACGTTCAGCTGGAAGAATACTGGTGAATGGTGTCGGACGATGTTGTCGTAGCTTCTTGGTACGTAACGGCTACCGTAGCGATGCGCTAGAGAGCACGATTCGTTTGAATGCAAAATACAACTTCACCACTAGATGGGAGTAATTCCTACACTGTCTCTTTAACGAGGCGTTGTCACACGTTGTGATGTATTAATGAGACAAATTAATGCGTACATTCATTGGATGTTAGCTAGCATAGATGCCAGGTGTTAGCATCGTAATAAAGTAGCAAATCTGCGACTTTATAAACTCGTAAACTCACGACTGCATTCAACCACAAAGATACATTAAACCCATGGCAACCTGTACTGTGAAGTTCTTTAAATTTGATACACGTCCAATAAAAACTACAAATCTGTTGACGTCTGCAAAATCAACAGATACTACTTCTATACATTTTCCTGCCAAGTGATTAGGATTGAGTTGCATCGCTTGTAGAATTAAGCCAGCAAATCCATCGACTGTGGAAGGATTTTGAATTGAAATATTCAGATGCATATATACTGTTAATCTGCCGCATGCTAACCTCGCCAGATCGGATTGTTTACAGCAGAACGTACCAAGAAAATAAGCCCAACAGGTAAATGATCTGAGTCAGCTCCCATGGCAGCAGCCCAGCATCCACCTGCTTGGAGCCCCCCCTCCCTTAAGAGCACGAGCAAATATAAGCGAGTACAGTGTGGGTAAAAAGCAGATGATGAAAGGTAAATATGAATTCCAGCTGGGTCTTTTTTCTCTTTTATCTCTGCTATTGTATCTCCCCGTGGCTCACGATGCATCCAGCTGGGAATCGGTGGCCTTCAGTGTTCCTGTTCTCGGGGTATTTGAGGATGAGCTTGTCATCGGTCCTGCACTCACCCAGGATGGGACTCCTCCTAGAGGGAGATGTGAGGGGCAGACGGAGGATATAGGGAGATGGAGAATCCATTTGCTTTATGGAAGAGAGGAAACGTCAAATGTCTTGTTTGCCTTTGAATGTGAACTCAGAAGCGATCCTATCACCGGTGTTGCAGATCTAGATTAGATCTTGTGTGATGGTTTTCAGACTTGTATTGGACAAACACCTTTTTCTTGACCTTTCGTTCCTGGCAATGTGCATCGGGTAATTGTATTTAAATGGTAAAGAAATCAAAGCAAACAGCAGCGCGGTGAGCACTTATATCACCAAATAATTTAGTAGGAGCATCTGATAGATGTATCCGGGCTCACATGGACATAAGATGCTTTATTTCTTCAATATTAAAGGGAATATTTTTTCACTTCTGAAACACACACAGTTTCTGAAATGGAAAGTTCATAATGGTCATCTGGGGTCTACTTAATCGTCTCTCTGCCTGCTACTTTAGTATTTATGAAGTTTCTTTTTGAGTGTAGCCTTCGGAAACAAACAAAGACACGGAGGCAGGTGAGTCCGAGTGTGGGCGGGAGAAGACCGACACAGTCCCGTCACTGACAACACACACTCCTCAGAGATGTTGATTACTGTGGAGCGTTGCCCCGATACGTGTCGTTAATCAAGTTAATGAAACACAATGTCAATAAGAACCCTAACAAGATCCCCATGCAGAAGCGATGGCCTGCCTGACGTCAGCGTGAGAAAGCTGCTGCTCGTGGAGGAACGGTGTGACGGGGAGGATTACAAGCATCCGCCACAGACAGGGAGACAGTCAGACAAACATTGCTGCTGGGGGATTTTATTTCTGGATACAGAGAACAGACGATGGCGTACTGGGTTGAGGCTGGCAATAGAAAGTAAAGTTTAGAGGAGGTAGAGCCTAATTATATTTGATTAACAACCAAACAGTTTGTTTATTAGGGGGGCAGGGTTTTCAGAAGTTCTGTCTTTAATTCATTTATTAAGGATGATGATGACGATATTTGACATGTTTTCTTATCGTCAGCGAATCCTGTGAAAAGAACAAAACCTCTCAATACTTTGAGACTTTGACACTAGCCTGCAATCATACTGAAGAACACATGTCACTGAAAAAGTAATACTTGTGTTGGGTGGGGACTATTTCCAGCTGCAGATTAATACATGTTTAGGGTTCTCAGCCATGAGCAAATTCAAACAGATGGTATTTACAACAGGGAAGAAGAGGGGTATGACAAACACTAGGGGTCTCACAAACATTTGTCATTTATTCTATTTATTTTGACACAAGCAGTTATGGTGTTGTTGTTTGTTGGTGATTGTTTGTTTTTGTTGAGTATATAAAAAAACAGGATACACAGGAAGTAAGATAACCTGTAGTACTAGTACTAAGTGGAGAAGGGGTAGGAATTAATAAGCTAATGCTTCTTCCTACTCCTTTTCAAACATACAAAGGCTTTTGTCGACTAGTGCTTCAAGTGTAATATATTATTCAGGTTTGAAATAAAGCATTCATTCATTCATTCGTTCATTCATTCGTATATGTGGGCTTGAAATAAACCAAACGTGACAGGAAAAGAGTGGGAAAGGAAATCAGCTGCATGTTATTAGGATCAACTAGTCGGTTTTTGTCTGTACATGATATTTGATGACATTGATAAACATGTAGAATTACATCAGGCATATCCATTAAAGGTTCATTGAGGTGACAAGCTTGCAGGAGTGTGTTGAGTGGATGATCTCCACACAGGGATGATTTGAACATCTGCATTAAACGGCTGCAGTCACCCGGGAAGAGATCACAGTCAAACAGCCATGCTTCCATCCATACGGCCTTTCTAATCTCTAGTTCACACCCGCGTGCGACGTGTTGTCTTTATTTATTACTTGACATCACACAAATGACTCCTGAGTGCCTACATGTCCTGTTGCAATTTGTTGAAACAATTACTTGTCATTGCTTAATTGGGCAAAGCGAGCGGTGAAATGATCGTCGCTCATCTTCTCTCGCTTCCTCCCCCTCCCGTTCACTCCGGGCCTGTCAGGTATATACATAACGGTAATGCATCGCCCTTAATGCACAGATATCGTAAAAAAGCCAATTTTCTTAAGCAAGTGCCGCTGCTTGAACTGTGATCTCTGGTATTAGACTCAGCATCCGGTGGAAATGAGCGAGTCGGTGCTCCATGCTGCACTTAAACTGAAAGGTAAACGCACATTAGGGCTTTTTCCCCATATGGGAGTACTTTGTAATGTAAATGTGCATTAGGAAATATTCAAATGAAGATGGGGGGGTATGGTGTGTTGCAGATCCAATCAACAGTGTAGGAAACCACAGCAGTGGATTAGGGTGTGGGGGAGGTTACGGGGGATTTATCCGGAAGGATCCGGTGAATGCTGCACAAATTGGCACCGCAAGAAGTGATGCAAATTGGTTGGGATAAGGTTGGTGGCTGCTCAACTAATATAGCGTGTGAATAATTACACGGAGAATAAAAAAAGAGAGCACACTGTCTTCAAGAGATCAATACCACATTAGCTTCCGATCGGCAGGCTGCTGTGTTGTGACATGCCTAAAAGTGGAGCTTTAAATGAATCACGGTTTGGTATAAGACTGATTAAAAGCAACACGTTAGATGTTTGTGTGATGAGAAATAAGGCAACACACTTAAAGGAGTGTGATAGCCCTTCACAGATGTACGAAGCAGCTCATTTAGGCGTGTTACAAGGTGGCAAGGAGAACAGGTTTTTGAAAGGTACACAAATCCGCCGTTGTCTCCCATCTGTTCACAAGGAAGAGATTTCAATTAGACAACATAAAACAATGTTGTAAATTAGCTCATGCAACTAATCTGGATTACATTTCTGTAACTAATCCACACAGCTCCTCTTCATTACAACGTATCAATATCACTTTTGTCGGCGGGATAAGAATGCCTCGTCTTCCAATAAGCACTTTCTAAACGGCTTGGCGTTATCGTCGTCGGACGACGCTTCCATGTTGTATAATTCAGTATCATAAAGATTTGATGACGACCGCTTCCAGACTTTCTCAGATAGAATTATGTGCTTATTGAAGGGCTTACGGCTGTGATTTATTATACTTTAAGCAAACTAAACAAATGGCCTTGACATAACAATAATGGATAGAATCTCATGAATGATTTGTATCAATAAAGCAAGTTCATATTAACAAGGTAAGATCCCGACTCAATTCAAGATGATCTTTATCCCTGATGGTGTTTCTTCCCTTCAGCAGTAGTATTAGTCTCTTTCCTTAAATGAGCACAAAATACAAACAATCATGGCTGCTTAATTAGCTACAACTATTAAAGCTATAACGATTTGTTGTTTTCCATTCGATTAATCTACTACTATTAGTTTTACTGATCGATTAATTGTTTGATACATTTAAAAAAAAAAGAAATTAAATCAAAATGATCTGATTCAAGCTTCTTTCATGTGAATACTTAATGATTTATTTACTCCAGTAAAGAAACAGAAAACTGAATATCTTTGAGTTTTGGATGAAACAAGATACTTGAAGATACTTGAAGATATTTGAAGACGTCGTCTTGTATTTTGGAAAACACAAATCATGATTGATTTTATCCACATTTTTTGACATTTTATAAACTGAACAAATTGATGAAATGACAGATTAATCAACCAAAAATAATCATTAGTTGCAGCCCTAACACATTAGAAACACCACTGCAAACTACAACTCAATCAGAAACAGAATGTTGAATCTCTGTGTCAAAACATAATGATAGTAAAGGTAGAATTTAAAGCCGAGCTGAGGATTTCACAGGCATACCTAATAAAGAGTGCATATACATCCATTCCATTATACTTCTCATTATCAGATCATAATTGAGTTTTGGATCTGCTATTTGTTTTCTGGGGTTTTAACTGGTTGCACTGCTAAAAGATGTAAAACTCATTGATTGCAGGTCATTCTGACTCTCTGCCAAGGCCAGTTCGTTTTTTATCAATTACAACCTTCCTCTAGACGCTGATCGTGGGTCTGATTCCCGAAGGGACGGCCGTGGGCATCGCGTCTCACAAATGCATACAACCTATGTCTTTGTAGAGATAGTTATTACATTTACATTTACATTTAGGTCATTTAGCAGACGCTTTTGTCCAAAGCGACTTACAATAAGTACATTTGTCAAAAGAAGGAAACAAAGAAACCACAACGAATCATTGCCGATAAAGTAAGAGCTAAAAATAGAACAAGTGTTAGGTCCTCATCTGAGTAAAGTAGTAGTTCAAGAGCAACAGTGCTACGATCAGAGTGCTATAGGGGGGGGGGGGGGGGGGGGGGTGTTAGTGGGTCATGCTATGTAGAGTCGAGGTGAAGTCATCTGCAATATGACTTCATCTCGACATTAGAAACATCTGCAAGGAATACATATGCACCATAATACTTTGTGTCATCTCACATCTCTATGAGGAAGAATTAGCATCCTTAATATTTTCCTCCTCTATAAATGTGTATTTTAGCGGTGGTATTGTTTGCACTAGTCCACCCAGACGACGTTGGCAATCAATCACTGTGGACAGAACTAGTTTCCTTTCCCTTTTGTTGTTGCTCTACCTCAACAGAAAATGTTTTCCGCTTGGCTGGAGTGGCCTTCGCTGCTCACTGAATTCTTCATGGCTCCATCCTCACAAATCAATCACTGTAACTTCATCTAAAAAAAAAAAAAAAATCTTTGGAAGTAAGCTTCGGAAATATCGTTCTGTTGTGCAACCATCCCAACGCTGAGATAACAGTGACGGAGGGAAGTGTTTACAGGGAACTGTTCCCAATCTTGATGTTTCCTCCTGTTCCCATAATGTTTCCAGACATTTAGTATTTTTGTAACATTGTTAATTATCACATCCATGGATAATATGCTTTGTTTTTTCCTGATTTTCAAATTTGGCATCTAGATCAGGTGTTCCCAAACTTTTGGGACGCACTATTAGGCGTATCCAAACACGACAACACGACAGAGCAAAACAGCCGGACAACCATGATATGATTTTACATAAACAATTTACCATAAGATAAAAGCAGAATACCTAAATCAAAGTAATCTCCGTGTAACTTATGAGTGAACATTGTTGCTGTCATGTGCAAACTTCATTTTAACACAATACTTTTGTTTCAATGTTACCAAGAGAACATCTCGGTCAAAGTAATGAACCTTTTCTTTGGGAAGCCCTGATCTAGATAACCAGAGCCAGTAGCAGCATAGAGCAGCAGTCTTCAGATGAAGGTGTCCAACAGGGGAAGTAGGTCGTTCCAGCAGCACACGTGATAATATTCAGCATAAGAGAAGACAATGAGAACATAATTACACAGCTGTGAAACAAAAAGCAGTTTGGTGTTCAGGAAGTGTTTAAAGTCAGGAAGTAATTGATGAATTTCCTGTTTTTGCCTTTTTGTTGACATTGGCGTCTTGACAGTCGCTCAATATTAGTTCTATGAGAAAGGATGAAGAAAGGGTGTTTGTGAACTTGATATCGACCAAATCATCACTTTTGTACTGCGGGGGAGTTTCTGCTGTACAGCGTCTGCATCAGAGCTGTCGAGTGTGCAAAGCATCGCACAGCACGGACTCCAAAAGGAATGCAAATGTATCTGTCAGTTCATTTCCCCTCACAACTATTGTCCCCTTCAAGATGGTGGCTGCTAATGAGCAGGTGGAGGATAATGTTGTTTAGTCAGCTTCTCATCAAATCTGCATCCTAATAAACGGACTCTTCCAAAGACAGCAGCTTGAGCTGAAAACCCACAAACTTCTCCGTAACCTCCGCTGTATGGAGGCGTTTCGTCGGTTTAGTTGAACAGGGACACACTCTGCTGTTTAGTTGCACTCCGTCAGTGTAAAGTACACTTTGATGATTGCTCCACCAGCTCACGTGTGTCAGCCCTGACATTTTCTTCCTGAATTGATGGGTGTGTGAACACTGGACGGCCCTGAGACGGACACGGGGGGATTCAAAGCAAACCAGATGACGTCAAAGTGTCTTTATTCACCTTTTCCATCACAATCTTTCTCTTTAATGTGCTGCAGATTTACCCCCCCACAAAGAAAAGGACATTGACTTTGAAGGTGAACACTCATTTCCATTCACTGACTTTATCACAGAAACTGATGGACAGTATTTTTATTCTTTTGAGTTGGAAAATGACCTTTAAATGAGCAGCCATTTATTGAAACTGACTTGGAACAGATTGGGATTCAAAAACCAATAATGACCATAAGTCATCCTCACCGGTTATATACCTGGACACCTTTAGAACTCGTTAATTCACTGTAGGAGTCAAAAGGAGCAGAATTCAACACCTTAGAGGTTATCCATTGACGTGGTAATGATCTGTCCTTTGTCTGTATTTAAAGCTGAAAGACGCTGATTGTCCAGAGACGATTATTCACACATCTGCTAAGAGACCCTGAAGAGTCTCTTTGGTTTCTTGTAACACTAAAAAAAAAAGGTTGTCTTTCCGTGATAATTGTATTACTCAGCTGTGATCACCGCTGTCACAAGGTATGCTTCCTCTAATGGAAGATAAATGCCATTTAGACCCTTGAAGGGTGAACCAGAAGCCATGGTAAGGCACCCATGTGTTGGCGAGGTTAGCCTTGGATAGGGGCCTTGTGTCAGGGGAAAACATTGGAATGAACCAACGACGGGGGACAAGCGGTGTGCTGAAATTACCTTCATGGGAGAAAATTTGATTTAGCAAAAAAATAAAATCCTCACCGTGTTTTGAACATTTCCATATGGTAATAGGCTGCACAGTGAGACTCAAATTGTCCCATTAGCCCAGATGAAATCAGGAAAATGTGTATGCTCGGATAAACATCCAGAATTGATTGAATGTCAGAGAAATAATCGTTCTTCCTGACCGAGAGCGTGAGCTTCTCCGACCCCAGCTGCAGAAAAGCCATGTCGTAATGTGTTGTGTAGGTGGAGCTTTTCCAAGAAGCATTTTGGTTAAAAACATATCTTCTTTGAGGATAAGCACACACTGTTGGGATTTATGCTCCACAATATGCTGATTATTGTGCTTTTTTGAACACCAAAATCTGCGTGGTTTGCATTTCTTACCAACTGGGCATTCAGACTCATTTGTATTTTCCCTTTGGCTTCTCTTATTCACGTGTTTAACCTCAAAGTAAACCTTTCACAACTTCATAAAAATGTGATCTGTCCCCAGGACAAACCACAGCAGGATGAGGAAATGCCATGAAAATATTTCCCTTTGCTCAGATATAACAGCCATTTCAGAGGGAAGACGAGAAGCCTTTTATTTGTTTGTTGCCTTTTTAAAAGCCAAACAAATCCTTCCCCCTTTTTCTCCAGAAGATTTCAAACTCACTAAAGAGGTATGGAAGTTTGAACGTTTCTGTCAGAGAAACTTGAGCGACAGTCATTGGCAAGCATTCAGGATTTCAAGTGTTATAGAAGACATTAGCTACACTGGAGTCTTTTTCTTTTTTCTTTTTAATACATTATGGCGGCTCTGCAGGAGCGTTTCTAATTAGATTCAGAATCAGGAATAGAGCGAGAGTTATTTAGCCTGGCAGGAATCACAGGATAGGATTTTGACATAAAGTCACTTTGACTCAGGGCGTGTCATTTCCATTACAAATGACGTGCGCTCACCAGTCAGTGGAGAACGCAGGGAAGGATGGGGGGCAGGATCAGATTTGAAGGCAGGAATAATAGGAAATGTTTGCAGAATGCAGAGAAACAGTCGTTTGATCAGCCAGGATTGTTCAAGTTGCTGCAAATCAGTTTTTTTTTATTACTCATTTGTTCTTCTGTTGGTCCCTGATGGCGTATCAGGGCCACCGTAGGAAAAACCAATCAGCTGAGAGAACTACCGGCATCTATGCTAGCTAACTTCCCATGAATGTACGTATTTATGTTTGTAATGAATCATCCCAACGTGTGACATCACCTCGTTAAGGTCCTTAGGGTGATGATGCTGATGCTTATTGTTGGTTAATTTTATATGGGCCAAATTGTCATCTTATGGGTGTTTATTGATCGGGTGGTTGGGCTAAGCTAGCGGTAGCTTTCACTTGTTGTCATAGCAATGTCAAACATCCGGTCAAGCAACATGTTTACTTCCTCTATGACCGCTGTTTGCTAGTTTATTACGATGCTAACAACCGCCATCTATGCTAGCTAACTTCCCATGAATGCGGTAGGCCATAGAGGAAGTAATCACGTAGCTTGACCCGGATGTTTGCCGTTGCTATGACAACAACTGAAAGCTACCGCTAGTTTAGCCCAACCACCCGATCGATAAACACCCATTAGATAACAACATGGCCTCGTATGATTAAAAGCAACAACAAGCATCAACATCATCACCCTAAGGACCTTAACGAGGTGATGTCACACGTTGGGATGATTCATTACAAACATAAATACGTACATTCATGGGAAGTTAGCGAGCATAGATGCCGGTTGTTAGCATTGGAATAAACTAGCAAATTTGCCATTTTTTTCTCTAAATATTGCCCCCTCTCTCTTTTTTTCCCTACACTGGTCCTAAGACGCCGTCGTAGTCGGTCTCATGAAGAAGAGATCAGAATAAAAACGGTTCATTCTTTACAGTAAAAGACACACATAATACCGTGATCATCACTTTGCAATTTCCCTGCAGGATTTTCTATTGAATATGTTTTCTGCTTTTTTGTTGTTATCATTTTGCAAATAAGAGAGGAAGGGGATATTGTTCAGGGATAAATCTATAATTTTTAATCTCATACTTCCATTTCCTCTCTCTCGTATTGATCCATGTTGTACCATCGGCTACCAAGCTTTGTGGATGGATTAAGCTCCCGAGCAAACAACGGGAATGCGGTGCCCCAACATCAACGTGTGATCAATGGCAGAGACGGACCGGGTCAACAGTTTCAGATGCCTGTGTTTACTGAGGCAAAGTATTGGAGTAAGAGGGGCTGCTGGAATAGAGGGTGCAAACCAGAATCAATACAACAGCTATCATCATTTGCAGGGTTTATTAATGGCTTCGCCCCGAGGCCGGCAGCGAGAGAGAGAGAACAGTCACTTGCATTTAGGGAAACCAAGACTCCAGCGCTGATGCAGCTCGCCTCCTATCAATCATCACAGTGTAAGTTGCTCTCAGCAACGGTCTGGCTACCTCCACTCACCTCACGAAATCACTACGCCTCCCCCCCTCTCTCTCAATCACGTAATGAATGGCATCAATTTTGCGGCGAGGCTGCCAGGATATACAAATGATTCAGAAGGGGTCAACGTCTACAGGCGAGAGAAAACGAGGCAGGGCTCAGTTTAATTCACTTTCTTCCACTCTCCTCCTCGCTGCGGCTCAATAAGAGTTTTCATGAATTTTAAAAGGTGTAGCTATCCACCTGTTCATGACTGACAACAGCATCAGTCACACAGGATACAGCCATAAGGCAATGAGGGTCACCTGACGTAAAAAATCATTCAACACTTAGAGACACTACAGAACATGTCATCTACATCAGCCAGCACAGAAGACACCGCTTTTTATGGCAGTTGAATTGTTTCCACAGGATGTAGCGGCTCTATTGAAGAGTTTTTTTGTTCATTCAAATATGACGGCCGTGAAAAGCAGATGAACAATACATTTTTCCTCCTGTCAAATAAAACTGTCTAACCCCGGCTGATAGATGAACAAACAGAGACATAACGGTCTGCTGTTTTATTTTAGGATTAAAAGTGAAAATATTTTAATATATATTATTTTGGACGGGGTAATTTGATCAACAAGCTAAGAACCAAAATTCAATAAACTGTAACATGTAGGGATTTCAAAACAATAGAGAACGATCATCAACATGATCCACGACAGTGACGGGCAATGAGGTCGGCCGGCTGTTCAAGGTTGGTTTGGTTCTTCTTCTGGCCACGGTTCTGATGACGGGGGGATTATCCCACTGTTGATTAAGTTAAAGACTTTTTGAGCAGTTCTTGCCTTTTATTGAGGTCCCGTTAACACGAAGGGAAAACACAGATATTTCCGCGCGGTTTGGCCTCTCATTGACAAGAAAACCCCGTTTTTATCACAGAAAACAATTATTTCTAAAAACTCCGGCCAAAGTGGAGATTTCTGATAACGCCGGTTATGTGTTGTCATGTCAACTGGGAGAAACGAGGTTTTAGGTTCTCAAACGTCACAGGAAGTCGCTCGTGTTATTCGTTGTTGTTGATTCTGAGGATTCTGATTGGCTTGCATGGTTTTATCCTTCTCCCTACACTGCCGCCTATAGGTTTGGCATCGTTATAACGGCGCTCGACGGCAGATTTATGCAGGTTGATGAAAATTACAACTTTTGAAAACGATGCTGTGTGCACGATGTTATTTTTGAAAACTGAGGGGGGGAATATTCATTTCTCTAAATACCCTGTTATGTATAAACGTGGCCTGAGAGTGAAAAAGAGAGAGAAAGATGTGGATGACGTTGCAGAAAGGGCCACCGGTCGGATTCGAACCCCAGGATTGTCCTACTTTATAACACGACTCACACATTTTGAATTCTAGTTTTACAAAGTCTGCTCCACACAGATCCAGGATCATGGAATTTGGGTCCCAGCGCTGTGAAGTACACTGAAGTGAATGGGGCTGCAGAGATCTCAGAGTTATCCTTTTGTCTCTTGTTTTAGTGTTCATGCTGCAGTGCAAGGCTGAAGTGAGTCGGTGTCACCTTGTCTAGAGTTCCGTAAATCTGTCGTACCTGCAGCATAACGATCAGTCTGCTGAGCACTTCACTTTAAAAGTCTATTCATATTTTCACCTACTGTTGTTGGTGGCAAGGATAGAGTCATGACACAAACTTTAATTAAAAACAACGATAACATGATTTAAGAAAATAATTCTTTATCTTTCAAGGAATTTGAACCTCCTCTCAGACTAATCTGCCATGTCAAACATGTCATGGAGTCATCTGTTATCCTGTTAATGTTCTACTTGTATTCCAACACCAGGAGTTTATATATATTTATATGTATTGTAGAGCTGGGAAATGAACAATGTGTGTATTCTGCTCTGAATCCTCCACAGACATCTTGACAAGGCTTGAAAGATAAAGTAGGAATCAAACAGTCAGATCTCCACATGTTTGAGTGTGGAAGCAGAATTTCTGTCTGCATGCAAATGAGGGTGACTTTACTCTCTTTAACAAAAGGTTCTTCCACTTCGTTCAGTCCAGACATCTCCATCTTCAGCAATCACACAAGCCAATGTATTTATATGCAATGGCACATTGCAATAACATCAATATGATGTGCTATTGTTAAGACACTGTATAAGGTAAACAGACAGATATTCTAATACTCATGTAGACACTGCAAACGTTTAATTTCAAACCAAGCTGCAGCAAATCTATTTTGCACATTTAGCTAATCTAAATTTTCTTTGAATACAATGCTCATTCACAGTTTGCCTTCAGTCATAATATTGGGGATATTTACGGCATTATGCATACTAAACACAAATTAGCACATGAAAAAAGGCTGGGCTGGCTGAGCGGTTGATACGCCCGTGATGAGACCTGAGGCCACCCTCATATTAAACTCTCATTATTATCTGACTTTACTCACATATTGTTTGTGCCGTATGAAATGTCTGTAAGGAACGGCTGAGACGTTTGTTAGCCGAGGCCACTCTTTAATGTGGTAACACAAATAAACAGTTTAATTAACTTCAGCCGTAGCCTGTAGGTTAAAGCTCCGAACAGAAAGTGTCCCAGTTTGAAGACTCACGTGAGGAGGGAGATCGAGGCCGGCTGCAGGAGATTATCCATATATCTATATATATATCTATATATATATATATATTAGGGGTGGGTAAAACTATAGATACGACAATATATCGCTATACTCTGCCGCCTAATACAATATCGTTTTCAATTCCAAAGATCGATGACATCTTTTTTTTCATGTTTACACATATACGTTTACATTATATTTATATGACCTCCAGTTCAGTGTTCTAACAGTGACACAAAAGGAGAAACATTATTTATTATTATTATCATTATTATTATTATTTTATCATTTATCATTTTGTGCATTGTCACTCAGGGTACTTTATCCTTTTTCATTTTATTTTTAATATTTATTCCAGTGAATTTCATGGGAATTAATAAAATGGAGAGGCTGTTTTGTCAATATCATCTGATGTACATATACAGCCTGTATATGTACATCAGATGATGTACATACACCTGTATAATACAGGTACTTGTGTTTTCATCTTTATTTATATCGTGATATCGTGATATTGTGATACGGCAGAGGCATTTCTGACCCTGGTATTCGTTTTGGAATAATATTTACATTATTAATATTATCATAAAGAAGCTAGAATTCATCACAAAGCAAAGGCTGGCAGGAAGGGAAATTGCTCTTCTTCCTAATGATGAAAATACTTTATATAAAACATTATTTTAAGTAGGGTTAGTGCATTTATAAAGTGGCAATTTACGTAGCAAGAAAGATTATAATAGGAAACAGAATAACCACTTACATCAAGTTGTTTTTTGCTCTGTATGTATATAGATTTTAAAGATGCAGTCTGTCCAAGCCGATGTAGCCAACGCACTGAATCAATGTCCTGGACTGACAGCTAGCATCTCCTATTGTCACACATCTTTATGTATGTCTTCTGTCATTATGGTTTTCTTGAACAAGCAAGCAGACCTATTAAAATGTGTCAGGAGTCATGTGAAACAAGTTTTCATGATGCAAACCTCATCTATCATCTACAAAAATCACAAACACAGATTCAGTACCGTTTCCAATCGAGAGAACATGTTTGCAAACAACATGCAAAGTGTTGTTGAGCTCCATGAAAACACACGTTCTCAGCATTCAAAGGTGCAACAGGAAATATGCAAACGCACATTTTTTTTAGATGAATGAAATGAAAATGCACATTCGCTCGTACAAGCACTTTGCAAAGGATTGTTTATTATGAAGCGATGGTCAGAGTGCTAACAAATACAGTGTTTACAAACCATATGTGCATACAACACTGAGATATATTCATTGACATCTTGTAAGCAGAAAAAAAACATGTTTGAATTGGGCCAAATCAAGACTGCTGTATTCGTTGAGAAAATGTTGCTGCAAGAGATTTCGGGGAAAATGATATCACTGTCGCTTTGAATTTCTTTCATCTGCCTTCTTTGATGCAAAATTGGTTTGGTGCAGCTGAGCACTTACCAACATCACAGGGTGTGTGAAATAGTTTCCTCTGCACACAATCCTGTTTTGGGACTTTTTTTTGTCTTTTGTGAGTGACAACCCGTCTTTGTTTGAATGTGAGAGTACACGCGTTGGTGTACACACCTGTGTTTTCTCTTCTAGACAACCGTTTAGTCAAGTCTATCTTAATTATCTGTCGGTGTAGAACTCTATTAGCATCTACATGAATACACACACACGTCTCTGAAAGGACTATTATACAGCCTGTTTGTTTTTTAAAATGTAAATAAATCAAATACATCCAAAGTAAATAAATCCTAGAAGACATCCATCACAGTGGTGATTTCATTTCATCAGAGTGCTCATAATGAAATCATTCACATGGTAATGTTAAGTAGGTATTCTTCATTAACATCTTTGTTTTGCCCCAAAGTATCAGACAAATTGAAATGTTTGACATGGTGATGGTCGTAGAAGAGGAGTCTGTAATTGGAATTCATCCAGAGGGGACCATGAACCCATCTAATAGTAGTTGAGATTCCAGTAACGGCCAGTAAATGTCTCAATCTCTAGTTTCAAGTCTTCTTCAATCCAGCATGATGTTCGTTTAATACATTATGGTCCATTTAGAGTCCACCAGACCAGAAAGCAGGGGATGCTTTAAGGGGCGGGGCTTACCTGCTGATTGACAGGTCTCTGCCAATGCTAGAAGTTGTTACCAGCTTCACACCAGAATCCAGATGGGTCCAGATCCAGTAAGGTTGTTACTCGAGGTGTCGCTCTGCCGCTTGTGTTCGTCAGATCCACCCGTCGCTCCTCTTCAATCCAAATATGGTCACTTCCATCCACTGGTTGCAGATCAACTGACTCGGTCCACTTCTTCTACCACAAGTCTATGGTGATGGATGGATGGATTGGTGGGTAGGTAGGTAGGTAGAGAGATAGATGGATAGATGGATCGATGGATAGATAGATGCTTTATGTAAATGTGATTCATCCTCTGGAGAACATGAATGTTGGTCCCACATTTGAAGAAAATCCATCCATTAGTTGAGGTAGACCCCCTCCCAACTGTTTAACCACACACACTGGTAGAAAGCCTCACTGCCGACTGTTGAACTCTCTTCATGCGTCTGTTTCTCACATGATTACTACAAAGCTCTGCTTATGCCGGCGTGAGCGAGCTGCCACAAAGCTTTGTGGGTATTCGGTGCTGAAACGGGGCGACTACTGCCTGCCCTGCTGGGCTTCCTGCTGGCACGTTTAACAGCCTTTTCCATGTATGCATGTACTGTGACAGTTGAAATCCAAACATGCTGTCGGGGCGAAGCTGAAAGGTAGATTAAGTTTTCACAGCACGTGCTGGTCGGTCTAAAGGAGTTAATTAGACGAGTCTTTCAGCGTGGAGTTGTTTTTCATTTGTGTGGAGTGACATGAGGAAATAAACCACTAATTATATTGTATGTTCCTGGTATTTTGTCCATCTCTGTATGTTTGTTAGTTAATAGCTGCTGAATGAGAGACTAAACCACACATTCAGACATCTCTACTCACCTGTGTTGTGTTTATTTCATATGTTCTTTAATCAGTGTTTGCTGATAAGATGGCGACGCTGTCATATCCGTGATTCCTGGATGGATGCATCGAGCGCTGAACCCTGAAATAGCATTGTTGTGGAGACTCGAAACTTCAACAAAACTGATCACATTTAAATATACTGCGTTTCACTGCAGGTATTGATTATAGGGCCCTCTCAGTCTGAGGAAACCATCTCCGTCGCACACTTATCCTGAAGAGAAACATTGAATTTCTGTTTATCCTTGGTGCCTCAGAGGGGGAAACTGAAAAATAAAGCCGTTACAAAGATATCTTTCCCTTAACCAAGAAAACAGCTCTCTAATGACAAATAGTCTGCCTCTATTCCACGAGCAGCGATCGTCCGGGAGGGGGGGGGGGGGATGTAGATGCCAGATGAATGCTTCATGTTTTGAGATGTGCCCGGCCCGAAGGAGCAGCTATTGTTTCGCTGTTTTCAGAAATCCAATAACGGAACAACAAAAGCATTTAAACCACTCCCACACACGTCGGCCTCAGATTTACGATATTTTCATCCATATTCTATTGTTTTACATTATTTCAGTTCACATTTATGTGGATTCCAAAGCGACTCGACGGCAACAGCAAATTAACAAAACA
Organism: Eutrigla gurnardus; assembly: GCF_963514095.1. Lineage (NCBI taxonomy): Eukaryota > Metazoa > Chordata > Actinopteri > Perciformes > Triglidae > Eutrigla > Eutrigla gurnardus. The sequence continues at coordinate 2,496,220 of NC_139916.1, read as the reverse complement.
AAACACTTGACTTATTATTGTGTTATTTTTTTGCTTTGTTTCCTCAGCAGGCAGGCTTTTTTTTTTTTTTCTTTTTTAATAACATGAATTTACAAATGGTGTTTACATCACCTTCCCACATCGGTGCGCCGCTAAAGCCACATCCTATAAATCAAGTGGAACACTTTCGTCATAAAAACATCACATAGGATGATAGAAAACAGCAAATCAGTCCGTCGATTCAAAGATGGAAAGCTGCTTCTCTCCGCCGTGGTTAATTGGCGGGGAGGCGACGATGGCGACAAAGATCATTCATCTCCTGCAGCCGAGGTTTTCTTAGGAGGACACAAACACATCACCGTCTCAAGGCCAGAGTTCAAGGGATGAGTGCTTGAAGAAGTTTTTTTTTTATGTTGTTGTTGTTTAGCTTCTTTGAAAAAGGACCGACACATTATTCAGCCATTTAGAAAGGACTTAACTCCACACATCAGTCTTCAGGGAGCATATTTTTGCGCTGCTTTGCAGAGTTTTTTTATGAATATGTTCCTCCAGGCCTGCTTTCATTGTGTATACCAGAATGCTTGATATGATTTCTACATCCCCGGCATAATGAAGTGGCAAAATGGGCTTGTTTTGTTGACCGCATATTTCCCCGTATCTCTGCAGCTCTGTTATCTCTCAGGCCTGGCAGCTTAAGGGCTTGGATTCTCCTCCTTGGAAGCGCCTATGCTCTCAGGCAACAGGTCCCTCTAATGATGGGAAATTATGCTGGTGGCACGTCAATTATGGTGCAAAAATACTCCCCGGCAGCTGTGCATCATTTTTTAAGGCTTAGCATTTCTCTAATAAGAGGTTTTCTGTGCTATGGCGGGTCCCCTCCCCACTCACAATATCTCTCACAATAGCACCAATAAAATATGAAGCAGAAAAATACACACCAGCATATCATTTCAGAATTACTTCTCAGTGAAACTGCAAATTGTTTCTGTCTTCAGCGAAGAGATATTTGATTTCCCCCAATTTGACAAGAAGAAAATGTAAAGCAGTGAAGCCAAATTTGTGCGTGAGCTGTGTGTGATCCAGCAGAGCAGATTTAAAAAAGAAAAAAAGCTTGAAGACCTAATTATTGTCAGCGTGTCACTCCAGATGACCTCATCTCTACGCAGAAACACGGGGGAAAGCAGCAGAGTGGAATTCAAAAATCAGTCGGCGCCTGGCGTTCGGTGGCCTCCTGCATACGGCGCCGACGCTTTTTCCTCCTTTTAATTAACACCTTTTGATTTTCAGCAGTGGAGCATTTTCTACACAGGAAGGTCGGTGTGAGAAACACTCTGTGGTCGAGGCCCAGCTTGTCCAGAATGAATGAACAAGAATAACTCATTGGTGTGAAGTTTTATCAAGAAAAAAAGAATAAAAACTCACTTAAAGTGGTGAGATCTGAGATGCGTTGCTTCTAGCGGCCTCTCTGGCGGTAGATGGAACTGCAGGCAAACCTCTGGGACTCATCTCCCTCACCAACAGTGTCATCTTTATCTGCGTGATGCCTTCAAATGCTCCACACTGAAAGGAGGTCCGTGGTTTCCCCTCGTTGGCGTCACTTTGCTTCTTGATGACTTTCCTTCTTCACTTCCATTAGTTTGTTGTTGCTTTTTCTTGGACTGGACGTTGAATGGTCTTCTTTCTCTGTTGATCCTCCATTGTGAGTCAGCAGTAATGACCTCAAACACTGAATGAAATCTATTGGCGTGTACATGTGATAATCCTAATCACGCCCGCTTTGCAGCGCCCCGTCGTATGAATGCCGATAAACACCGGGAGGTTCTTCTCGTCATCGTTAAGTGTTGCCAAACCTCGCTTGAAAACAGTTGGTGGAACTGAACTCGAGTCAATCAGGCTCCATTCAAACACTCGTGTTCTTGGGGCTTAGTGTGAGCTCGCTGCCCAAGGCGTTCCTGAACGAGTCGTAGGAGGGAGGTCAGGCAGAATGTCAATTGGTTCCATGGAAACCGCTGCCCTCGCTTTAGAGGAGAGGTGGGAAATAAATTGAAACATTATGCAGCCGTGTAGGTTTTATTTTGTCTTGCACTTTGAGGAGGGATGGAAGGAAAGGGTTCTGTCGAGCCGTCCGTTAATGGGATTCCTCCGGTGATTAGAGCTGCAGCGATTGACCGGTGACCGGGATCAACCGGTGACCGGGATCGACCGGTTTTCAGCACGCTTGGCCGTGACCGCCGACCAGCTGGCCTCAGATTTAGCCGACTCTTTTGCACCCACAGTAACACAGACAATAGCTGACACACTTTTTTTTTTTTGCTATATATTTAGTGACTTTCAAAGCATCATAGCAACTAAATTCCTGCAGCGACCAATTAAACGTCTCATTTAGATGATCGGGGAAAAAGTGACCATCACTTCTCACGACTTCTCCCTTTTCTCCTGCTGCATTGTGGGAGTTAAGATAATATACAGGGTTGGTACGGGTGCTGCAAATCCCTTTCAATCATGTTTGAAAAGGTCTTGGATTTAGACTAAAGGTCTTGAAATGTGTGTTGTATGTGATGACATCTATGATAGAACAGAGAAAAGAAGATCTCCATATCTGAGGGACTGAAAACAGCATTTTGTGACATTTCTTTATGAAAAATGACTTTTGATGATGAACAGATGATGAAAATAGTTGGTGATTATATTTCTGTGGATCTGTTAGTGGAATTAGTTTTCCTTTCATTTGTGGTCCTTCTGTAAAAAGCTGTCTCCAAACATCATGTTGGTTGTTTAGAGGACAATAACATCTCATTTAATGTGATGAACAAGTGACATAATAAGTAGACTGAATACTGACCATTGGATTGATACAAATATGGAGTTTACCACAGCTGGAAGGGGCTGGAAAAGCATGGAAATGCACCTGGAAATGCTTGGAAAGTGCTTGAATTTGACTTTGGAGAAGGTGGAGGAACCCTAACGATACTGACTGACTCATAATCATATTATCTCTGATATAAAAATGCTGTTTACGTTCTCATGTTCATAATTTATTTTGATCAAATTGAACTGAACATTAGAAATGTTGCTCTCAATGATCTTCATCATGTGTCCTGATGAGATCTCAGAAGAGAAGACTGATGTTTTTCTATCCACATGTTGTTAACCCAGATGTGTTCTGGCAGACACCACATCCATTCAACGTTGCTAAAATGTTCCGCCGTGATTCATTCCGGCACTGTGGCCCCACGTTTAAAGACATTACAGTGATTAGCTTGATGGCGGCGGGAACTAAAGGTCACATTTTTAAACGATGACATGTTTCGACCCCCCAGTCATCGTCCAATCCAAAGCATATGAGAAAATTAGGTCAATTTGATTCACGACGATGTTGCCAAATTTCAGAATCAGGAAGGAGTTTATTTCCAAGTACCTCGGTGTTCAGTGTGTACGATAATTACAAGAATTATATATATATATATATATATATATATCCGAGCCAACAACACAGAATGATAGTTATTATTTTTTATTTCTGTGTTTGATGACGAGAGCAGGCCGAGTTTAATCCAAAAGAGCAGTAACTGGCTGTATTTGTCAAACTCTCTGTTCACCCAAACACCATAGCTGGAGGCTGTGCTCCGTTTTATTGGTTCCCAAAGTACCGGCAAACTAAACAAGAGAAACACATTTTTACCATTTTCTCTTTTCTGAGACTAACTTGAAGGAAAGTCTGAAAACTGTGGAACAAAACTTTTCAACACACTAAATGACTCTAAACATCCAGGATCGACCTCTATGTCCAGGACGAAGCGGTGGAGAGTCAACGGAGGACATTACATGGAAACCATTCCTTGTATGTTTGGACCTTTTGAGAAGAACTTTCTTTAAAGCAGCAGCATGTGATATCATTTGGAAGCAGCTGTAAACACACCTTGTTAAAGTTGTATAGAAACACGTGGGTGTCGACAGGGACTGACCACATGGTGCATTCAGGTGTACCTCGTAAACTCGGAAACACTCGACTTCTGGAAATGACCCTCCTGCTGTCTGTAGATCTTCTTTTTACTTCCCAATTGACTGAGGACATCCGTTTGTATTTTTACATATTAAATCATAATACTATTTAAATATGATGTATTATTATACTTTTTAATACAATCAAGACTCCATCTGATTGGATTAAAACCAAATTCCAACCAAATCAAACTGAATCCAGTTTTTTCTGTAAATATGACCCCCATAATATGGGGTTGTATAATACAGTTATATTCAGACAGTGTGGTGAGAATATATGTGGGGTTTTTTTGTACATTAAAAAGCAGGTACACTCTCTCCTTCACCGTTTGGCTGAAGTCTCCACTGAGTTTCATTTAAATCTTTAACTTGTTAGTTTTAGAGAGAGCCTGCCAACAAACTAACAAGGCTGATATTGAGTTGTTTTTATTTCTCACTTATTTTCCCTTGTGTTTTCCAAGTAGCACTCTAAAACAGACCATGTGGGAAAGCCAAATGAAATAAAAATGTACGATATTTTAGCTGATTATTTACCTTGCTCTTTCTGAAAGCAGCAGTGTGTTTGTCCTCCTATAATAAAACAGTATTTACATGTGTGCATGACTTGTATAGTGGGCTGCTATGTGTGCTGTCACAAGATTTAACACAATATTTTCAGCTGAAGTCACTGAAATTATAACAGCTGTAAAGTCGGAAGCTTTAAAAGTAAAACGGGGGAAAAGCCAAGATGGTACGTTCCAACTGGTTCATAATGTACTTGAGTTTGTCCCACAGACTAAACACACCAAACAACATGTGTGGTGAACAAATAACAGGAGGAAGATGTACAATTAGGAAAGTCAGTGGAGCAGAGACGCAACAAATTGTGTTTTCAATCTTCATACTATTGTTTTCCTTTTTGGTTTAATTGAACATGAACTGGACACAACGTGGCAGATTAAAGTCTGCAACCCGGCCTGATGGGGATCTGTCTGGAGGGTGGGGGGGGGGGTTTCTTTCCTGACACATCACACACATAAACACAGCTACACAGTACAGACTTGGCAACGACGGGACTCATTTGCAAGGAGAGGTTATTTCAAATCTCCTCACATATCCATGAAAAACAACCACCTGATGCAAAGCAAGCCAAAAGCAAAGCGGAGACTTCTCTTTGTATTGTAAATGCAGCAGGAAGGTAAAAACACTATCACACACACAAGTTCCCACTTTGAACAGCTCAGTACTTAAAGTCCTCCGTGGAAGTTTCCCTGCAGTTCACATAATGGTGAATAGTTCATACGTGTCATTTTAAACTTCAGACCCGTGTATGATTACCTCCCTTCTTCACGGAGTGTATTCAGTGTTCAGTGTGTGGACCCCTGTGTCTTGTTTTTTTAGATTCAGTGAATAACTTCCTGACCGAGGTCTTGACATAATGCATTCAAATAAGAGCAGGAAGGTTAGCAAGCGCCCTGCTGTTTGTACAAGTCCTGACTGAGCAGGAAATTACACTTGAATTAAACCATGAGAGACGCGGGGCTAAGTAGACTGGTACTTATGTAAAATACAGGCAAAGACATGAAGGAAGTGACACTGATATACCTGTTCCATGTAGCACTGTTGCTCTTGAACTACTACTTTACTCAGATGAGGACCTAACACTTGTTCTACTTTTAGCTCTTACTTTATCGGCAATGATTCGTTGTGGTTTCTTTGTTTCCTTCTTTTGACAAATGTACTTATTGTAAGTCACTTTGGACAAAAGCGTCTGCTAAATGACCTAAATGTAAATGTAAATGTTCCATAGAAAGGCCTCATCAAGTGTTCTTGAACGCATCCCTATACGTGTGTGTGTTTAGTGTGGGTTTAGTGAGAGTGTGTAGTGTGTGTCAAACAAACATGGGAGAAGTTTCAGTGGTGTTTTATGTGGTGACCTTGTTAGCTGCAGACGAGGCTCAACTTCAGGATTTATTGGATCTTGTATGTCCAATATTGACTCTTCTCTTATTGTTCTTTGATCTCGAACCCAAATCCTGCAGGAAACCATCTGGCTCTGTCTGATAACAGCCAGGAACGGCTAACGGCTACTTTGACAGGCTAACAATCCTTTATTGGAACAACTAAGTGAATATTAGGATTATGAATTTCACAGTTACTCTCTCACTTTTGAAATTTAGCTTGAGATCGATTAAGGTTTCTGCTAACAAACGATAAAGCCAATAAAGTTGAATATTTAGTAAAATAATAGGTATTTTAAAGAACTTTCCTGCTGATTCAACAGGATCTTCAAGTACTGTATCTAATGTATACAATTTAAAAGGTACTTGTACTTTAAACTTCAGTTTTTTCTTCTACTTTTTAATTCTACTCCACGTTGTACTATTTCATGCACTACGTGTATCTGATTAGGTACTACTGGCTTACTTTGCAGATTCACATTCTTTGGTGAAATTCATAAGCTACCTAGTGTGTGTGCGTGTGTGTATATACAGTAAGTATATATATATATATATATATATATATATATATATATATATATATAATCCATTAACATATTAATGCAAAATCAAAAATGATACTTCAGTTATGTACCTTATTCTGAAATGAGTCTGCCTGCATGATGACTACTTTTACTTTTTGTTTCAGTATAATGTGATACTAATATTTTTGGTACTTACTAACATTTAGAATACCAGACTTGTAAAGGAAGTATTTCTACTCGGTGGTTTTGCTGCTTTGACTCTCTGTTGCTGGCCGGTAGACGGCCGGTAGACAGAAACATTCTAGACGCGTTTTGACTGTCTCGTTGAACAGAAGGAACTTGTGTCACGTTTACTGAAGCGTAATCTGAGACGGCTGTTTAAATCACAGTTCTCCCCCGTACACGTGTTTGGAACGTATTTACCGTATTGATCAAGCCTCCTGTATTGGTACGGGCAGATTCGCCTCACTCAGACGGAGCGGGGAAATGAAATCAGGGAATCTTTACACTGTTGATTTCTTCACTCGGAGCCCTCATGGAAACCAGTTTGGTGACGGCAGGGACGTCCGTTTGAATCCCACAGAGACGCAGTGAGGATAGATAAGCTTTCATGCTTCACGTCACTCGGAGTTGTCACCAACTAGTAATCAATAATTAAATACTATGGATACTAAGATTGAACCGTAAAGCTGGCGGCGTTAAAGCTAAAACAATGAGCTGAAAGATGGTAAAGGTGATAAAGCGGATTGAACTGCAGAGACAGTGATTTTTCTTTTTTGCATACGACAAAATAATTGAATCTGTTCTTCATTTCTAAATATTGATTTGTGCAACTTGAATAAAAACACAATCTAATACACAAAGCAAAAGAAACCCTTACCTTCATATAGAATATAATAGAAAATACGGCAAAGAAATAAAACAGGCTGATTCAGGAAACAGGTTCACCAAAACAACAAAAAACACAAATTCAGAGAAACTGCAAAACTAATATGACACTAAAACCACGTGGTCCACTCATCAATAATATCACAGCTTGTTTGTGTGTTAACATTATGAGTGTTAGATTTGTGGTCAGCCTTTATCTAAATCCGACTGTTTCTCCTGTTTTTTACATCTCTAATGAACGTATGAACGAGAAGGAACGCTGCTCGGCCATCGTGGCAAAGACGGATCACGCGACTGCAGCAGCCATTTCTCAGCATCAGTCCCCGTTCTGGTGACGCGGCCTGCCTTTTCAGGCTTTCTCCCTTATCTGAACCCATCAATATCAGTTAACACCCCAAATGGCCGATAATGGAGCCTGTTTGAGTCAACCGGACAAGTGGGTCATCACACTCAAACGGCTGAGTGATGAAACGCTCACCGCTGCAGTCGTGACGCACTCTCCCTGCAGCCGTTAACCAAGAGACGACGAGAGCATTCAGACATCCAGTGTGTGATTATTTAATCCACGGATGCGAGCGATGACACATAACAGGCTTTAGCAACGAGTCGACTTACAGAAATAACAGCTCTTAAAATTTCACAAAGGCCTTTGATGGTTGTGAAACACATTTACTGCTCTTAATCATCCGACCACAGCTTTGACTGAAAATCACGTCCAACCTAACACCACGTCCCTTTGTAGCACAGACTGACCCTCTTTAAATCCTTGTATGTTGTACATTTACTCTAAATGTCTTCACCTGCTGAACCAGTTAATACTGCAGGCAAGGCGCTTGGTTTCTGCTGTAACAAATAAGTGTAATCATTCTATTCTTAATTATTAAAAGAAGCAGTCTCATACGTCTGAGCCCAGAGCTAATTCAACCTAGTTTCATGTCTTTTTGATGCAGTGATGAACAAAGTAAGGAAGGTATGATCCAGGTGGAGGTCTAGGTCTCGATATCATTCTGTCCTGCCTTTATCTTAGCTTTGTTTTTTTTAGTTTTTTACCCAATTAAGTCAAAGAGGAAAAAAAATGCCTTTCTTTAGTCACTAACTCCCTTTAGCTTTTACAGCCCACCATTCTCTGATTGCAGGTTTCCTTTCTCTCTTTTTTTGGGACACAATTGAAAGTCTTTGCATGTCTGAGGACCGGGGTTTTTAAATTCTGTGTGACCTTCTCATCCTTAATGAGGTTGGGTGACAGCTGCACAAGAAAGAGACAGTTCCATCGGACACCGGCTCCCCCGTCACAAACGTCAAAACGGATTTCCGAGCCGGCCGCCGCGATGACAGCAGGCGAGACCACGGCGGTGTCTCCGTCACACGCCGGACAATAATCTGACAGTCTTTTTGTTATCTGCGTCGTTGCATCGCTTTGACATGACACGGCCGATGGAGAGGGAGGTGTGACTTTCTTTAATTTGACGTTAATGAATCAGTCGTTTCCTCTGATTGCTTTTATTTTGGAGGAAACCTTGGCAGGCTGTAGAGTGAATGTGTCATGTGACACTACGAATAAGCTTTATTTCCAGGCGTTAGCTTCCCTGACTCCAAACCGACCTCCTCTTCCAACACTGAGGTATCTCCTCTATTTGGGCTCGACAGCGAGAGCACAGTCAAGAGAAACAAGGCTTCACTGAAGCACGACCGATCTCCCTGTTGGGGAAGTTAGGAAACATTGCTTCGACTGCACAAAGCCATCACAGCCTCCTGTTTGTTTACTGACGGTGTTGGTCATATTGTGAGTGTGTTCGGGGTCTAAGTGGGGATTCACACGAAAGCATTCACAGCATCTCTCTTACAAGAATGTTCCCTCTGCCTGTGAAATACCATGAATATGAATGACTTAGTTTCACATACTTGGCAAAAGAAAAATAATAATTTCCTGGGGTTAAAAAGAGGAAGCAAATCTAACCGTTTAAGAGCATTCCTTTAGTTTAAGATGTGAACTTGAAAACATTCAAACCCATTAAAAACGATGAGTGCGATGCCGTATTTGAGAATCTGAAGGGAAAAAAATAGAGGAAGTAAACAAGTTGTAGTGGAAGCTACCGCTAGCATGTTAGCCCAACCGCCCCGATCAATAAACACCCATAAGATGCCAGTTTGTCCTCATATGAATAAAAGCAACAATAAGCATCAACATCATCACCCTAAGGACCTTAACGAGGTGATGTCACACGTTGGGATGATTCATTACAAACATAAACGTACATTCATGGGACGTTAGCTAGCATAGATGCTGCTTGTTAGCATCGTAATAAACTCGCACATTTGCGACATATTTTCTCTGAGTATCGCCCCCTCTCTCGGCTCCGTTATTTAAAAATGTTGCCCTGATACGCCGTCGTACCAAAGCATCCATGGGAAAAGTAATGTAAATGTTAATGAGTACCTTTCAAAGTAAAAGTCTCGGTTCACAGGAATGTTAAATGTCAACCCTCCTGTTTATAATGTCAAAATAAAAGAGCGACATGCGGGCTGCACGTCGTCACATCATTCCCCGTTCCAACTGCTCATCTTAATCCTGCAGATAAAGAAAAGGTATTGTTTTACTTGAGGAGCCGGTGTTCCTCCTACAGCATCTCACCAGCCGACAACACAAAGCCGTCTCATCCAGGATCATCTTTCTACCTGATTACATTTAAATTCAGGTCCCACAGCCATCTGTGTAAAGCTGGATTTCTGTGGTTTGATAGTGTGAAGTTGTTGCACTGTTAATCCAGCTGATCACATTGACATGGACCTGTGTGTTTAGGTGGCGTCTGCATCTCCCAGTCTGTGAAGATCCCCCGGGAGCCCAAGCAGGGAGAGTTCGACAAGGTCATCCGGCGACTCAGAGAAAACCCCAACGCAAGAGTCGTCATACTTTTTGCCAACGAGGACGACATCAAGTGAGCTACACAACACACAACTCTGCCAGACCACTGGCTTCATGACGGAGCTGGGCAGGTGGATGACCTGATCCATGGCAACATGTGTTTCCTCCCCTCTGCAGGCGGCTGCTCCATGCAGCTAAGAAGGCCAACCAGACGGGTCATTTCATCTGGGTGGGCTCGGACAGCTGGGGCTCAAAGATCTCTCCGGTGGTGCAGCAGGAGGAGATGGCAGAGGGTGCAGTCACCATCCTGCCCAAGAGGCAGTCCATCAGAGGTACAGAGGAGCATGGTGCTTTGGGTCTAATGCAGAGATGGGGGTCCGGGACCCCTAGTGGGCTGCAGAGTTACTGCAGGGGGTCCCTGAAATTATATGATCCCAAACGTTATTTCTTTAAAAAATGTCCAAAATACACCTTAACATGAATACAACCTACAAATCTAAATCTTCCTGTTTGTTTAATATTATGTTGAGAATTTTTGATGTAGAAATGCCAAAATAGAATTTAAATATGAATCATTATTATTATTATTATTATTATTATTATTATTATTATTATTATTATTATTATTATTATTATTATCATTAATTATTTTAATGGCTTAGCATTGTATCCAATTATCGTTACACAGTACTGTCATACATGAACTATAGGCTGCACTACACATTATTATTGTTTAATAAGGAACATTGTATGATATGTAATAGGGGGTCCCTCCACCGGGTCTCTATAGGCCTTGGGGGTCCCTCCACCGGGTCTCTATAGACCTTGGGGTCCCTCCACCGGGTCTCTATAGGCCTTGGGGGTCCCTCCACCGGGTCTCTATAGGCCTTGGGGGTCCCTCCACCGGGTCTCTATAGGCCTTGGGGTCCCTCCACCGGGTCTCTATAGGCCTTGGGGGTCCCTCCACCGGGTCTCTATAGGCCTTGGGGGTCCCTCCACCGGGTCTCTATAGGCCTTGGGGGTCCCTCCACCGGGTCTCTAGAGGCCTTGGGGCCTGAAAACGTGCTTATATCAGACCCCCCTGTATGATAAAACCATGTTCATATTTCAGTATAATATTCTATGCATGCAGGCCTCTGTTTGCAGAACAAACACTTTAAAATGCTGAACCCATAAAGGTCTAGAAACTCTGTCATAAAGCAGTGATATGTGCGGTTCTCTCCGTCTGCTGCTGTTTCCACTGATGCTGCTGATCTGTCCAGGCTTTGACCGCTACTTCATCAGTCGGACGCTGGAGAACAACAGAAGGAATATCTGGTTTGCTGAGTTCTGGGAAAACAACTTCAGCTGCAAACTGAGCCGCCACGCCGTGAAGAAAGGGTCCGGGCTGAAGAAGTGCACAAGTAAGATCCTTTGATGGTCTTCATTTGTTTTTTGTTTAAACGTTGTGGAAAATCCTTCTTCTGATGTCTTGAGGGACACGTTTGGTTGTGATAGCATTGCTCACCTATAAAACATACAACTAGAAAGTGGAGCAGCTATACATCCAGTATTCAAACCCACGGTTAATGTCAGCTCATTCCAGTGTTTCTGCTGAGTGTTTCCTCTCATGGCTCTAACAGTGAGGCTTCAGCTCAGAGCAGACGTTACAGCTGCTACGACCTTTACTTATAACACCCGTTTCATTAAGATCTAAACACCAAGGAAGTATATATTTAATACACGAAGGACACGATCCTCCCTCATCTTAATACGTTTTAATATTACTTCACAGAAACCCACAGAAATCAGTTGCTGCACTAATAGTATAATCAATAAAAAAGATGCTTCATCCTAATAACCGCAAAATGGATGAACATGACGATGACGGTCATGTGGGTGTAACGACGTGAGACGCATGCTTATTAAATGAGGGCTATAATTATATGCATTGTGTATCATTATCACAGGTTATTTGGGTCACACATGCATATTTATAGCTAGAGCAGGTTGAAGCAACTGGTCGATCACATCCGTCAGCAACCGCAAGGAACAAATACGCAGCAACACTTTCTATGACGGTCATGTATATAATGCATCATTTATAACACATTGTAATGCTTTTATAAGGCTTTATAAACATTGTTTTACATGTTTATAATCATGACACCTTTATAACAAGGTTTATAACGTATTATACGCTTCATACCTCCATGGCCAAGTGAGCCCAGTGTTTGAAAGAAGAGTCCTGCATGTTATAAAGCATGTTATAACACAAACTCACGACTTTATAATCTGTGATGATGCGTTAGAGCAGCTCTCTGTATCTTTATAACCGGCTCAAGTTTGTTAGTGAACGTATAATACATGATGTCCACCACTTATAATACGTTATAACGTTGTTATAAGGTGTCATGCATGATTATTAACATTTATAATGACTTTTATGAAGCCTTATAAATGTGTTATAATGATGCATTATAAACATGACCGTCACAGAAAGTGTTACCAGAGATTCAGATGATGAACACCTTGAAGCAGGCAGGTCTGTGATCAGTGTTTGTTGGTATTCAGTGTCTTGTTAGCACATCGGGCACCTTTGAAGAGATGCAGTGTTTTAACTTTAAAAAAGAATTCTAGAAAATATCACTGACAATTCAGCATGCTAACCTGTTTTACTGAGGTTGTATAGCTAGAAAATGGGCATTAGAACAGTGAGATCTACTGCATGCACTAATTATTTAAATGTGGGATGCTCTGCTGCCAGTACTGCAGGTTTAAGAAGTATTCTACCCTCTTTAAATACGACTCACTGGATCAACGACATCCTGACTGTTTGTCTGCTTGCTGTTAAAACACACACACACACACACACACACACACACACACACACACACACACACACACACCACAGACTTCTTTTACTTCAGCAGTCGATGACATGAAGGTCAGAACTTTTTCCTAATTGGATTCTCACAGTTAGCGAGCTACCTGTTGGAAACCTCGACCCGTCTCATACCTTCCATTTACTAAGGAACCAGACTTTTTATCTCTAACGTTTACTCTCTCAAAGTGAGAGGTCAGCTGAGGATAGCAGACTGCAGATTCACTATTTCATCAACAAAATTCAATGTCAGATTAGATTCTTCAGATTGTTATTGAAGTCACTTTGGATAAAAGCTTAACGCCCTAAATGTAGACGTTCCATGGAGTATATTGTCATTATGCACACGGATATTTGAAATTAAAGCAAAATGTATTTGAAATGTAAACATGGCCTACTTTACAGTAACGTACAACGAATGAGTATAATGAAAAACAGTCACGCCATTGTGTAACGAGGTGTAAATCTGGATCAGCACATGACGGCGAGACACACAGGTGTAGACAACCGTTCTCACGTTCATCATTTCAAACGTCTCGCCGACTAAACGATGTCTTTATGCAAAAACACCAAGGAAACCCTGCAGGGACTCAAAGCAACGGCTTCCTGCTGTGAGGTGGGGGTGCTCAGCATGAACGCCGCCGCCCTGCAGGCAGATGTGTGTACATGCACACACACTCTATACACACACTCTATACACACACTCTATACACACATGCACACACACCCTATACACACATGCACACACTCTATACACACATGCACACACTCTATACACACATGCACACACACTCTATACACATGCACACACTCTATACACACATGCACACACTCTATACACACATGCACACACACTCTATACACATGCACACACTCTATACACACATGCACACACTCTATACACACATGCACACACACTCTATACACACATGCACACACTCTATACACACATGCACCAAAGAACAAAGAAGGAATCTGGTTCAAACATTGGTCAGCGTGTACCAGAGCAGCATTCTTCTCTCTAGAAGTCATATTTTTATCCAAAATGTACCGTAATCTGAAATGTGTAGATGCATCAGATCATATTAATAATAAAAACCAGAGAAACACACATTGTGCACTCGTTTCGTTTATATGTTTTCTTAAAAGAAAAACATTTGAGAATTCAAATCCAGATGCAAATTTCTTAACCCTCCAAATGTGCTCTGACCCAACTGTTCCCAACGATGATGGATCATAAAGTGACGTGTGTTCATTATGAGCTTAGCATCGCCCCGTAAGCACGATGTCAGCCCGGTGTTCTACACGTAGAATCAGAGACATGACAGACACTGTCAGGAGAAACTGAACCCCTGCAGCAGTGAGACTGTTAAATAACCGTAAACAGAGTCAGGAAGCCACGATCTGGAATCAATCAATCAGCAACGTTCTAATCCAATCATTATAACAAGTCTTAACATAATGGAAATCTGATTACATGGCATGCTTGGCCTCTCTATACGTTGTGGACTGTGAAAACGCCATGTGTTTCCTTATCTTGCCTGCGACCATGTGTGAAATGTTCTCGGCCCTTAGAGAAGCAAACATGAAGAAAACATTGGTGAATTCTTCAAAATCAATGGCTGCTACAAAATAAGAGGCATAAATCCTGGAAAGGCACCGACCGGAGGAAATGTGTTGCTGCGTGTCTCCCTGTGTGAACGCCGTGTGGAAGGCTGCTTCATTGTGATTGGCCGATACCATTTAAATGTCACATGCTGACACTAATGTGTTCACTCTCTTTGCTCTGCTGTTAATGGGCAGCTTTCCTTTTAATGCCTCTGATTGTAATAGACCAATCAGTGACCAGCACTGCTTTATGGCTAACATTGGATTTCCAGCTTATTTATATGGATGTGATGGAGAACCTTGATTAGTCAGGTATTTCATTCCTGTTTATTTTTTTATATCTCACATTTCCATCTCTTTCTCAAATAAGTTTCCAGAAAACATGCAGTCTGCCACTCTATGTGTTTACGATGCTGTAAACAGTGTAGTAAACTAGCATCACATTATTAACCGTCGCCCACTTTGTTTTGCACAGAAACTCAAAGGCTACTTGGTGATTTCAGCAGATAAAACATATTGATTCTGAGATATATTCAGTTGTTAATGCGTAGGTTCACTTCCATTGCTGTGTAATTGTAGGACGCCGTCTATAACGATATTAAGAGGGAGTCTCGTGGAGTTGTTGAGTTTATTTATAGACGAGAGGGTTTGACAGAGGACGTTGTTGGCAGAACAACTAACACAGTTCTGTGGGAACGCTACAGATTCACTCAAACGCACCAGAGAGAAACTTTTCCTTGAGGTGGTCTCCAACACAACGGCCTCGCCTTCACGCCGAGGGAACACGGAGGTGGACGATACCGATGAGGAGTGAAGTCTCAGATTGAAGGAGTGATCCGGGTTTCCGGCCAGCGGGAGTGCTGGCAAACAGCAGGGAGCTCCTCAGGGAGCCGGTTCAGCACTCTCAATAACACTCCAACACGCGTTTACATTTCCACACCAACGGAGGTGTGTGTGTGTGTGTGTGTGTGTGTGTGTGTGTGTGTGGTTTAAAGTTGGATTTATGCATCACTTCTTTGGTCTTGAATCCAAATAGAGATTCATGCATCCATCCCCCGGGGTCATAATCACTGAAGTATGTTTGTTCATCAAAATATCCGTTTTTTATTGTGAATTTGGCCCGTTTGCTATTAAGGGATACACACTGTTTTCCTTGTGATGGCTGGAGTGCACCTTTGAAAACCTCAGGAAGCTGACTCACAGCTACACGGCCCGTAGTGAAGGAACAGTGGGGCTCATGCATACATGTTAGTTTGGGACAACAATGGCGGTCTAAGATAAACATACAAGGCCAAGCATCTTTATTCATACACAACATTTCAAAGCACTTCACATAAAACATACAAAGCCACACAAAAAAACCCACATTATAATTAAAAAGAATAAATAGCAAATACAACAATAAAAGCAGGCTAGAATAGGATAGGACGGGTCTTTAATAAGAGCATGAAGCATCACCGGACTTATAATAACGATGGGCTGCTTGAATATAGGAGGCTGTTCACTAGATTTATATTTCATCTGCAGATTTGTAAACAAGACGCCTTAAAATGATACGAATACGTAAATCTGAACACAGAAGTACGAAACTGAAACTGCAAATAGGAAAATAGAACTTCTTTACCACAGCGTTTAATAAACCGATTTTTAGACACACTTTTCTTTCTTTTTTTGTAACCTTTATTTAACAGGTGAAAAAGCCCAGGAGATCAAATACACAGACGATGTCCAAAAGATTTCAATTCAAGCTCCAACATCCTATCAAAGTCATTGTTTGGCGGTTTTAAATCCACGCTGCACCTAAATCACAGACCGGAGTGACGCTTAATGCTGTTAACATCAAACACACAGTCAAGTTAGCCCAACATGAAAGGACCCTTTAACGATGACGTACTCTGACTCATCGTTAAAGGGGTTGAGGTTGAGTTCTGACTCTGGATCAGCACCTCATACAAGCTCAAACCCCCGAACTGTCCCTTTAAGCCGGTGAGCCGCCCCACTGCTGCCGGAGGGTTCTCTATAATGCAGCCGGTCGCTCTTCCGTGACTCTCCTCCAGTGTTAAACTTATCGGCTCTGCTTCACGGGGAGAGACTCTCGCAGCATCGAGGTTACGGCGCCACGCTCGCCTCGCCGCCGGCGGAGGGCTTTGCCGAGTCTCCGTGGCAGCTGTGGAGAGCCACATGGGGTACGCTGCAGAATTCTGGGTGTCCTGAGAGGGTTGGACTGCTCAGCGTGATCAAAGGATAAGGAGGGCATGAGTGACTTTTCTGTGTGAATGAAGGAGATGTAAAACCCACGTTGATGAATGTGGAGGGGAGCGGTGAGGTAGAGCAGCGTCTCATCGGCGTCTTCTTTCCCCTGCATATTAATGATGGAGGAGCAGCAGGAAACACAGCAATGCAGATAAACCAAGCATGTGCTCTGCTTTTCATCCAAGCATTTATGTTTTAAACCGCTTATCAGGGTGGCAGGAAGCTGGAGCCTTTCCCAGCATGCATCAGGTTAGAGGTACGGAGGGTTTTCTTTTTTTATATGATGGAAATCATCACATCGGAGTCGTTCCACCTTCCTGTCGTAGCTCTCCAGACTGACAAATACATGGTGAATGGTGTGGTTTAACTGGGGCGGCCATCATTCACCCAGGTTTAATAGAACAGCTGGGAGGAGACCAACAGAGGGGCAACCTGGAAAGTTTTTACACCTTTTTAAGGGATGTGAAGGACTTCAGAGCGTCTCCTTTATTCATCATTATTTATTATATATACAATTCAAGTTCTCAACTGATTTATTCAGACATTTTAATTGAGTCATGACAGTATTTACTGAGAAATTAAAAAAAGAAAATGCAAGCAAAAACAAGCTTATCTTCCAGGCTTTTCAAGGATGTTCGCTGCTTGTTAAGACATAAATGTTTTAAATATGTTATAGTAAACATATTTTACAGATTAACACACATAATAAATGTTCCTTCCTGCCTTTTAAAAGTACACAAATAGAAATGTAAATCCAGATCTACAATCCAAACTGTAAGTTGGACCAAATAATGAACGATGCGGGCGGCACGCTGTCAGATTAATTGAAGAGGCAGCCAAACTGTCTTGGCAGGAAACAGCCGGATGGCCTGTCGCCAATGGCAAGATGAAAAACTGGTCAAAGGTCTCAGCCCACACACACACTGTCACAAAGTGTCAGAGAGGAAGACACCCACACTCAAACTTCTGCTTTGCTTAATCTTAATGGATTCCTCTGAAAGCAAAACGGCGGTCTGGAGAATACGTGTGAGAAAGCCAAACACGGCGGTGGCGAGGGCGAGAGGGGAAAAGGGAAACGGTGAGCGGAGGAGAGACGACACAAAGTTAGTGCGGGTGGCCTGCCAAGCCTGCAGGAATCTCACTCTGCTGGCTCGCAGGCTTCCCCATGGCACACGCATGGAGGCCGGAACTGTGACCATCATGACCAATCAATGCCCTGTGGCCCCCTAATTACCGAGCCGTAACCTCCCAACAATAATTCATGCATTTCAGAAGCTCGTGAGATCATCAGTGGCATTAAAACGCCTCTGGGCTGCAGGAGAAGCTGGAGATGTACAACAGGAGACTCATTCTCTCTCAGAATAAAGTGGCCTTACGAGGACTGTTCTGCCAAAAACCTCAACAGAAGCAGAAAATGTGACAGTATTTCCAGAAATGATATGATAATTAAATAAAACATTTAACGTCACATCACAAATAGGATTATGATGAAAGGTAATTATGGTAATTATACACACGCAGGTACAAGGTTGAACAAGTATTTGGTGTTTTCCTGGTGTCACCTCGCTCCGTTCAGATGCAAATATGTGTTCACAAGAGGAATGACGCCTTAACAACATTTACATTGTGTTATTAGAAGCTTCAAAGCTCAACGTTTGTTTGCTGTTATACAAATACAGAAAACAATTATTTGTGATATTTTGTTTTACAAAGTTGGCCCCTGAAAAAGCCCATTTTCTTGTATTTTTACCTGGTTCTGATTCTCTTTCTACTCTGTATGCCTTTACTACAATAGTAACTATTACTACAGTATTTTATACAAAGGAAAACTGTCACAAATGTCATGGTAATCCATGGAATCCATGTTGAAATGTTTCTACTATTTCACATTTCATTATGTGGTGGAAACACCTCCACACACACATCCCCCACTGTGTGCTTATCAACCTGCAGCGCTTGATTAATAAATCCATTTGGCATTATATAATACATATATATGGGGCTCTATCATTAGCCGTCCCGGTAATTAGTCCACTGTTAATCTCTATGGAACACACCTGCTTTTTATAATCTCTTTTGCACGTAAAGCGTCACATGGAGACGTCTTCTCAGATCTGAGGCTCGTGAGGAGAAAGGAGAAGGTGGGATTGCCGTGTTGTATCTCCCTCCCTCCTCTTCATGGCAATTAACAGAAAAGACCCTCCGAACACGCTCGGCAGGACGAATAAACTCATATCACAAGTTATTACATTGGGCCTACGAGAGAGATTATCTCTGTCCTGTGAATGTCTATTTCCTGTGGACTTAATTCACACTCCGTCAAGCAGGTCAGGGATCCATCACAACGTGTTCTGTTTTTCCCAACCGCCCTGTTTTTTGATTTTGAAGTAATGGAAAATGGCAGGAGGCAGACATACTGTAGGTATAGCTAATGGGATAGACATGTAGGTTTAAGTCCTGATGTGCACAGACTCACTCAGAGGGAAACCCACGTCTTCCCTGCTGCAGAGACCAGAAATACTTTTGGTTTTTAACTGATGAGATTTCCCGGAGGAGAAAAACCTTGCACTCCAGATATTGGAATTGATTTGCTCCTCTGCAGCCGTCCAGATATTTACCTCCTAGCTAATTGCAAGAGGCAAGACCTATTCAGTGTGGAAAGAATAGGACTCACAGAGGAGCAATGTATTTTCCTTTTGGAGCGACGCCCTCCATTTCAAGGTTCCTCTCTTCACCAGTGAACTGTCCCGTCGAAGTGTCCAAACGATCCGTCTTAGTGACAGGTAGCATCGTCCTGTTATTGTATAACTGGATATCTGGATATTAATTGTCCCGGACAAGCACTAAATATGCTGCTTCACCCCGCCGGCCTCCTTCAAACAAGACCAAACTCACAAGTGGCTAATTCTGTAAGCTGTTCATCCAAACCACTCCAGTCCTGAAGAGATTTACCCCCCTTTAACTCCAAGTGTGCGACTAAACCTCCCACTTGACACGGTTGACAGTGAGCCCTAACGAGCGACCACCCGTGATTTCACATCCTGTAATTTGCAGAATTACCATCGAAGAAGCTGCTTGTGTCTAACGGACCGATTGTGTTCTTGCAGACCAGGAGCGGATCGGGAAGGACTCCAACTACGAGCAGGAGGGGAAGGTGCAGTTTGTGATCGACGCCGTGTACGCCATGGCTCACGCCCTCCACAACATGCACCAGGAGCTGTGCCCGGGGAAGGTGGGCCTCTGTGCCCGGATGGACCCCATCAACGGCACGCACCTGCTCAAGCACATCCGCCGCCTGAACTTCGCAGGTCAGTCCACTTTAGTCACATGACTCACTGTGTTGCATGATCGTCCCGACTCGAGAGGCAACCGGCAATCAGGTGATGTTGACATTCTGACAGCCAATTAAGGCTGAACTATTCCGTTAGATCTTTATCTGAATCACAATGTTTCACAGCAATTTTCAAACGAGGAGCCCCGATATTTGTTAAAGGCAAAATGTGGGTCGAAGTCGCATTTTACAATAATTACTGCCATTAATAATGTAAACACATCACATTCTAAACACTTTGTGTTTATGTAAAAATGAGCCTTTCCTCGAACGTCACAAACCATTCCACATTCACTATATCATTTCTGTAGAACTGCAAAAGGGTTAAATCGTTAGAACTGATACACTGAACTATTGTACAAGGGTTGGTACGGTGCTGGAAGTCCTTGAAAACACTTGCATTTTAGTGTCTTGTTTTCAAGGTTTGAAAAGGTCTTGGATTTAGACTAAAGTGCTTGAAATGTGTGTTGTATGTGATGACATCTATGATAGAACAGAGAAAAGAAGATCTCCATATTTGAGGGACTGAAAACAGCATTTTCTGACATTTCTTTATGAAAAATGACTTGATGATGAACAGATGATGAAAATAGTATATATGGAGTTTACCACAGCTGGAAGGGGCTGGAAAAGCATGGAAATGCACCTGGAAATGCTTGAAAAGTGCTTGAATTTGACTTTGGAGATGGTGTAGGAGCCCTGTGTACAACACTGGAAGGCTATACATTTATGAAGTAATGTATTAATATACTGTAGGATCTCTCCAGGGTATGGAGTCCTCCATCTCATACGTCACAAACCATTACTTTTCTTACTTTGCTCTGTCGTATGACCCATTTTCCATTTCCTCCTCGTGTTATAACCAGCTATCAGTCAAGCCCACATTCATGACTGACGTATTAATAATTAACCGCTTAAACCAAAAAGAGCAGCGATCCCGAGTTTCATTATATAGACACTGCCTTTTGAAAGCAAAGCAATTTAAGACAATTAAAATCCCTTCTCAGAGACTTGAGTATGCAGTGTTTG
This sequence comes from Eutrigla gurnardus, assembly GCF_963514095.1. Taxonomy (NCBI): domain Eukaryota; kingdom Metazoa; phylum Chordata; class Actinopteri; order Perciformes; family Triglidae; genus Eutrigla; species Eutrigla gurnardus. The sequence continues at coordinate 2,474,940 of NC_139916.1, read as the reverse complement.
TACAGATAAATTATTCATTTGAACTCCTGCTCTTCAAGCTAATTTGTCATTTTAATATCGTCTTGTTTCATTGGCAAAATGTCAATTCAATGTTTAATTCATATCTGGGGAAGTCAAAGAAAACAGTTCAACAAACTGAAATGGGTGATTTTGAAGGCTTTCCCTTCACTGGACGGTCAGGGTCGTTTTTATAGGAGAGGATGCAGCGGTTTAATCCTGAGATCTGATGAAACCTACCAGATCCCTTCAGTCCAACGTGTCCCACCAGATCCCTTCAGTCTGTGTCCAACCAGATCCCTTTAGTCCAATGTGTCCCACCAGATCCCTTCAGTCCAACGTGTCCCACCAGATCCCTTCAGTCCAACGTGTCCCACCAGATCCCTTCAGTCTGTGTCCAACCAGATCCCTTTAGTCCAATGTGTCCCACCAGATCCCTTCAGTCCAACGTGTCCCACCAGATCCCCTCAGTCCAACATGTCCCACCAGATCCCTTCAGTCCAACGTGTCCCACCAGATCCCTTCAGTCTGTGTCCCACCAGATCCCTTCATTCCAACGTGTCCCACCAGATCCCTTCAGTCCAACGTGTCCCACCAGATCCCTTCAGTCTGTGTCCCACCAGATCCCTTCATTCCAACGTGTCCCACCAGATCCCCTCAGTCCAACGTGTCCCACCAGATCCCCTCAGTCCAACATGTCCCACCAGATCCCTTCAGTCCAACGTGTCCCACCAGATCCCTTCAGTCTGTGTCCAACCAGATCCCTTTAGTCCAATGTGTCCCACCAGATCCCTTCAGTCCAACGTGTCCCATCAGATCCCTTCAGTCTGTGTCCCACCAGATCCCTTCATTCCAACGTGTCCCACCAGATCCCTTCAGTCTGTGTCCCACCAGATCCCTTCAGTCCAACGTGTCCCACCAGATCCCTTCAGTCTGTGTCCCACCAGATCCCTTCATTCCAACGTGTCCCACCAGATCCCTTCAGTCCAACGTGTCCCACCAGATCCCTTCAGTCTGTGTCCCACCAGATCCCTTCATTCCAACGTGTCCCACCAGATCTCCTCAGTCCAACGTGTCCCACCAGATCCCCTCAGTCCAACATGTCCCACCAGATCCCTTCAGTCCAACGTGTCCCACCAGATCCCTTCAGTCTGTGTCCAACCAGATCCCTTTAGTCCAATGTGTCCCACCAGATCCCTTCAGTCCAACGTGTCCCATCAGATCCCTTCAGTCTGTGTCCCACCAGATCCCTTCATTCCAACATGTCCCACCAGATCCCTTCAGTCCAACGTGTCGGGATCCACTGGAAACATGATCGACATGGTTCTGGTCTCCTTCCTATCTTTGTGGTTCTGGTCTTGTCAGCCAGGCGTGTTTCGATGTTGTGACATCATCATTCTGGGTTTTCCGGCCCTTTAAGAGCGTCTCGTTCTTTATTAATTGTTTGAATGATAAGGTTGACCTTCAGTCGTGGTCTATCTGGGCACAACGAGAGTCCAACACTTCGTGACCTGGGGGGGGGGGGGGGCAGTTTCTGGAGGAAGAGAAGTCAGTTAATAACTGAAGCATACGATGATTTATCATCATCGGTGTGATCACATTCCAGTATTCTTCATCTCACTGTTGGGATCCTCATCGCCGTGGTTTGAAAGGTTTCAGCCTGCCAGCGGAGAAGCTGCAGCTCAGTGATCGACCCGGGAGGCTTCTTATTGCGTCAGCACGCTGCCTTATATTCAACTGGTCCACATCCAGAAAACAACCTAACAGCTGACACTGGACCTGTATTATATGTCCAAAGACAATGTGTGTCTTAGTGTCGGGATATCAGTATGTCAGCAGTAGTCTGCTTTCTGATCTTATAAACAAATAGCACATTTGAAGGAACCCATTTCAAAGTAGGTTGTTTTATTGTTGTGATGAGTCATTCTGGAGGGCTGAGTCAGCATCTTTTGTTGCACATTTCTGTTCATTGTCAGCGGTTTTTAGTGGACGATGCTAAAAATACTTCTGCAGGTGTCCATGACGACCGTCTCCTTAGCGAACCCTTGGTGTCTCAGGTTACTCGTGTTATGAAAGTCAGTTGATAAAGGTCAAATGTCCGAGAGCTTCTTAAAAAACCAAAGGTGCTCATCGTGCAACCATTAATCTGCGACGTCTCGGCGGGCTCAGCGCTACGCTAGCTGGTGACAGATAACCTTTTAGAAAGGATGGAAGCTTTCTGACAGAAGAATTTCAGTCGCCCGGAGGAATCCGTGTGCTTTCAGAGGAGCCTTTACATTAACTACAATCACTGTATCATTGGAACACAACATTATGCAGTTTATACTTCTTTGAGACAAAATACTAGAATTTGATGCGTTGCATACCCAACATTATCTCACAAATTTAAAATAATCAGAATAAATAGAAACACACTTGTGATATTAATCAAAATTATATATAATCATACACTGTATGTAAGAAGTGGACTTAATAATTGTGACTTGTATCTTGACTCCGGATTTAAAGCCTCGAGTTTTGCATTCTGTCCGTGTTAAAGTCATCTTAGTAGCTAACTAGCATCGGTAGCGACCCGTCAATCAGCAGGTAAGCCCCGCCCCCTAAAGCATCCCCTGCTTTCTGGTCTGGTGGACTCTAAATGGACCATAATGTACTAAATGAACATCATGCTGGATTGAAGAAGACTTGAAACTAGAGATTGAGACCATAAACTCATGTTTACAATGTTTACTGAGATAATACATCAAGAGAGAAGTAGGACCATTTTCTCATAGACTTCTATACAAGCAGAGAGGAGTCGCCCCCTGGTGGCCAGCAGAGAGAAGTAGGACCATTTTCTCATAGACTTCTATACAACCAGAGAGGAGTCGCCCCCTGGTGGCCAGCAGAGAGAAGTAGGACCATTTTCTCATAGACTTCTATACAACCAGAGAGGAGTCGCCCCCTAGTGGCCAGCAGAGAGAAGTAGGACCATTTTCTCATAGACTTCTATACAACCAGAGAGGAGTCGCCCCCTGGTGGCCAGCAGAGAGAATGCAGCTTTAAGGCACTTCAGTGGCTTCACTTTTCAGAACCGGAGGTTGCCGCCTGTACATAACTAAAATACCATAACTGTATAATTTTAAGTACTTTAATTACATTTTGCTGACAATAATGAAATACTTGTTTTTACTTGTTGTGGAGTATTTTCACAGTGTGGTATGTTTTCAGTGAAGTAAATTATCTGAATATCCACCACTAGAAATCCTTAACTTTAACTTTTAAGTGCTTATTGGAAGGAAACAAACAACAACGGATGGATCAAACACTTCCCGTTCTGCTCCCTTTGAGTCTCTGGTTGCCTCCAATGTGTCTAAGACTTGTTCAGACTTCAATAAGATTGGATGCAGCCCCTCATCAGTGTTTCATGTCTCCGATCCACATCAGGAGAGGACCTTCTGCTTTTCTGTCCTCTCTGCCACCACGCTCACCTGGCACAGCTGTTCAGAGTGGGAATAAAGGCGAGATCTAAGGGTTTCCCATCACTGCAGCCCTATCTCTCTCTCTCTCTCTCTCTCTCTCTCCTCAAGTATGTGCCGAGTCTTCATTGTTGTGCAACTCCGAAGATGCTTCTCGTGGGGAAATGTCAGTTCTTCTTTCACGAGCCTCGGCACCGTTCTTCACAGAAATAAGACTCTCAGCATCGCGGCAGATAAGAATCGACAGCCCTAAATATAAAGCCCATTCATCACGGTGTAGTATCCCCCAAAACCTGTTGTACACACTGAGGTGTGCACCTGCAAAGAATACAGACAAGTACCGTAAGTTCCAGAATAGAGGCTCAGGCCATTACTTACCTGAACCATGCTTTTGTTTTTAAAAGGCTCACTTGTAGACAGCATTTATTTTCCAGTTGTGCAGGTGTTTCTATAGATGTATTATAGTTTAACTTCTCCCTGTTTTGTGACCCTGCTCTAGTTTTAAAATGCATTTGAGCATACCACCCTAACACATTAACACACGACCTCTGGCTGCAGATATAGACGAGGAAAAAACGCTGTGCCCTCGACCTTTACTGCCTTAAACCGCCTGGCACACACTTGTGTTGTTGTGCTGCTCCAGTTTGTTTATACCCTCACTGTTAATTGTTTTTGAATGTTGATGGTGTGCAGACTGTGAAAGCAAATTCCCTCCATAGAGGGCAATAAAGAATGAATCTGAAGGGAGATTATATAACATGTGCAAGCAGAAATAGCACAACCCTACTCTTAGAAAATAAAGGTTGGATTAAAAAAGCATTCAAAAGGCACCCTTGGTTGCTGCAGTAGGCTGAATTAAAATATCGTTGTGTAACTGTGTTCAATGGTTTTTATCACACAAAGATTCATCCACCTGCACCCAGTTGTCTTGATGAATTCAGGAGCGTTTCCACACCAAACCGCGTCATTCCTGCTACCCAGGGAGGCTTTTAATTTGAAACATTTACAGTCTTCATTTATGCTGACAGTATGGGACACATTTAGAATTATTGTATACATTAAAAGAAACATATTTCTGATTAAAAGGAGAAACTGGGAGCAGAATGTGTAATAGTAAATAATAATAGTACCATACATTGTGCTGAATGTGCCGTATGTTACAGACGGTTGGCCCGGTGAGAGAGGCTGTAAGCAGAAGTGATGAAGTAATCATGCCACGGCAGTGACAGAGGGGCAGGAAGGCCTCACATATCTGTGAGTGAAGTGCCCCCGTGGTAAATTCTGCATGACTTGCCTCCGTACAGGTCGTTAAGAGTTAATGAGCGCTGCCACTCACCAAGGTGTCCCGGCTGTGCATCCGTGCAGAACAACCCGGAGGATGACTGATCATCGTCAGGGTGTTCTTAAGGTGTGGAGTGGGGGGGCAATACAACAATCATTACATATTTCAGCTAATCACAAGCAGCTCATTAGTGTCTCTGAGCAGGAGCACACATGTGCCGCCCGGCTCCGCCATGCAGCCTCCGTGGAGCTCATTATGCCCCCGACTAGTGACAGGACTGTTTAGACAAGCAATTTGTGCCACTTGACAGGCTTAATTCCTCATCTGCAACTCAAACATTGACCATATGCCCCAAAATGCAGCGCTCCCTTCACTCTTAATGAAGAGAGCAACGGCGACCGCCACCGGATCGATGACGGAGCCCCCAGCGTCTCCCATAGTACCTTTATTGTGTCCATTCATTAAGGAGACGAAGAAGCCAGGGTTGTATTTTTAAATTTGTTTTACCGTGATGGTTACCACGGGAGACGTACGATGTGCTGCCGATGCTCATGCATCAAGACGTTAAAGTTGCATTAAAGACAACCATTATGTTCATTTGGTTGTCCTTGTTTCATTCAGTTGTGTTGAGATAAATTAACACACATTAATGTTAATTTGCTAGGAAAGAACTTGATGTCGGAGAAGCAACGTCGAACAACGTTCAGTGGTAATATTTGTTTTATTTTTAGCTTTATTTCCCAGGAACCACCTGATTCTCTCACAATGTGATCAGTGTTTTATGGATTTATGGTGGTTATCATGCTGCTTTATTAGAGGCCCGATTGTTATTATGTAACATGTATTGATTATCATGTTTTCATCCTACGTTGCTGGCGTTACTGTCCGACTCACATACCTGTGATCGTTGTTTTCCCAGTAAAAGGAAAGTTTCAACAAGTCTTCATCAACCTGTAACAGATGCAGAATGAAGAAAACACTCGAGGTGGGAGAAAGAATCACTTCTATAATCATCGCGGTGCTTTGTTGAACGATTCTGCAGTAATGTCTACAATCGATTATTCATTTTACATTTTTCAAAATTGGTTTGAAAGATTTGAAGTAAAAATTCTCATTAATTGCATTTAAATGATTTAAGTCCAAAATGGAGATGCACCCAGATGCATTGCGATGAGGATCGTTTAATAATTAAATCGTGACCCTCCGAATCGTAATCAAATCGTCAGGTGACACCATAAAACTAAGAAGATTAGTTGTGTTATAAAAGATGTTTGAATATCTGGCTTTAAATCTGGTAAACGAGCAGCTCTGACGGGTTCATGTAGAAGCCGGATCACAGCAGCAGTGAGAGGTGTCGTCTATGAAAGGTCCTGATCTGAAAAGCAAGCATGACCCAAAGACCCAGAACGCTATGAAATGCAGTATTATCACACAGTAAGCACCTGCGTGGCGTTCAGGGTCCACGGTGGCGTCCATGTGAGCACTTACATGCTCGAGTACATGTGACCCCGACCACGTCACCGCAAGGCCGGTGGATCACAGCGCCTTGAAAAAATCCGGGGATCGGAGAAACGCAAAAACACAAGAACACGATGGCAGTGTACTAGTACGACAGCGTAGCAGGCCCACCGCAGGAAAACAACAAAACACGGAGCCGAGAGAGGGCAAGATTCAGAGAACGAGAATCTGGTGAAGCAACTTGTTTACTTCCTCTATGACAAGTGGAAGCTACCGCTAGCATGTTAGCCCAACCGCCCCGATCAATAAACACCCATAAGATGACAGTTTGTCATCAATATGAATAAAAGCAACAATAAGCATCAACATCATCACCCTAAGGACCTTAACGAGGTGATGTCACACGTTGGGATGATTCATTACAAACATGTACATTCATGGGAAGTTAGCTAGCATAGATGCTGCTTGTTAGCATTGGAATAAACTCACAAATTTGCCACTTTGTTTCTCTGAATATCGCCCCCTCTCTCGGCTCCGTTTATTTTTCCTCCAGTGTACTAATCCGCCGCCGTCCAGGCGTGTGGGATATAACATTTGGGAGCTGGATCCTCCGTGATGCTCGCTGCTCTGCGATGTGGGCGTATCGTGACGTGAGGCTGAGAGAGCGGCGAGCCGTAATCCAGCTGACTCATCTGGATTACGGCTCCGCATCCTTCAACATTGACACAAAGAGCAAGAACAATAAAAACGCTCATCAGCAGAAATCCATCATAGGCAACTGGCCACTTTGCAACTTTCTGTTCTTACGGTATGCTTTGTGTGTTTTCGGGGGACTTTCATCCCTGTTTGAAGGTACGAAAGAGGCTTTTTGTGGAAGCAATTAGAGGATGTGCCGCCCTCCTCCTCCCTCTGGTGGTTAAATGGATGGTTTTACTGGTTTCCATAGGGGAGCTCACAGAGAAACCTTTAGTGTGTGTTTCATGTGCGATGCATCGTCTCCAAAGACACACGGGAATACGTTGCTGTAACGATGATGAAGCGGAGGCAACGAGTGGTGTGATTGGTAGGACGGTGATATCAGACCTCCAGCTGTTCAACGCCAGATATCGCTGATGTAACACCTCTGATTATCTCAAATGGCATTATTTAAACGGTTTGAAAGGGTTTTTTACTTTCGACAATGTTTGCACATGGCAACCAGGGTGTTGTCATGGTTACGCAGCTAAAACTCTAAACTGAAAAGTAAGGTCTAATCCCACTGAATTGGCTTTTCGATTTCTGTTTCGACACAGAAGCTGGCGCTGGGAGCAGGGGACATTTTTTTAAACGCTAATTTTAATAAAATGCTGTTGTATTTGCCATTTTCTGAACCAACTATGAAGGGAAATTGTTGATCCCACCAAGAGAAGATAAAACAAAATACTTATTTGAAATGCTGAAAAAAGAGATATGGGTGATAAGATTGTGGTGACGGTTGTAAAAAGACAAACATTAATTGGTCTGTGATGGAATGTGATTGTGGGTCTGATATATAAGAATTGCTTGTCTTACCAACAAACTCAAAGCATCATTTTGGTTTTAATGTGTTGGAATAATAACTGTAGCATCGATGACAACACATTAGCTCACGCTCACTACACAGATAATAACTCAATGATGTGCAGTAATGATGATGATGATGATTGTTCTCTCGTTTAGGCATCGCTGGAAACCCGGTGCTCTTCAACGAAAACGGAGACGCTCCCGGCCGCTACGAGATCTACCAGTACCAGATCCGAAACCGGACGGCCGAGTACAAAATCATTGGCCACTGGACGGATCAGCTCCATCTCAACGTGAGCGTTTCCTCCTCCACATTACACAGAGGGACGGACTGCATGTGTTCATGCAGTGAAAATCCTCCCCTGAAAAAGTGGTTTTCTGCTGTGTGCTCGCCGACTCCTCCCAAACCATTTGATAGTGCTTAGTGCCATCTTCAAAGATGCAAACATCCAGAGGGCGCTTTAAATGATTAACAGGGTGGACTGTGAATGAAAAGAACGCCACGAGAGCTTAAGGACAGACACGTTTAATATCATCTCTCCAGACGGCACCACTGACTTCCAAAAACACCAAAACAATACTGTGTGATGAAGTAACGGTATTATAACAGTAAATTACATAAAGGAACAAACACATTCTGTTTGGACCAAATGAAGAGAAGCCTTGGGCTGGCGATGGAGAGTACAACTGAACACATGAAGCAGCTTGAGAGGAGCCTTCTTTTCCCTCTTTCAACAACACTGTTTGTGGTGAGCACCTACTGTGGCTCGTGCCAGTTCTGACTCTAAAGCCGTATTTAATTAGTGTTCTTTGAGTTCTTAATTGAATGCACATTTAGAGACACATTTGCAGGCTTTGAATGGGCAGCTACAATTGAATGAAAATTGATAAGGCAACATCAAAGAGAGCAGAGACGCTTGAAATGACGTATTTCATTAATCTGAGTACGCATGTGAAGGGGGGAATCCACGAGGAGTATCCTGTAACGGGATTTATCTTGTATTCTTCTGATCATAGACAGCTGAGTATTGATTTTTTTAACACAAACGACTATTTACCAAAGCAAAAAAAAAGAAAAAGTCAGTTCCCTGCAGAGAAAACAATGTGTTTTCCCTTCCCTCATGTGTCTTGCCCTTCAGATCATTTGATCTCCCACTGGAAGATGTTGCTGAATCTGAGAAACGTTTCATTTGAACCCTACTTTGCCCCCCCATGAATAAATAACACAAGTAGCATGGGAGCACACAGAATGGTACTTAAGACTAAAACACCCAACACAGCAAGTAGCCACGGTGTGGATTGCCCTTGACCTCCGGGGCTGCTGTGGATCCTCTTAGATCAATAAAGCATGACAGGATTTGATAGAATACCAACTGTTTATCCCCTCCGCCCCCCTCCAGGTCCGTACCATGCAGTGGCCCGGCGGAGTCCGCCAGATCCCGACCTCCATCTGCAGTCACCCCTGCCAGGCCGGCGAGCGTAAGAAGATCGTGAAGGGCATCCCCTGCTGCTGGCACTGCGAGCGCTGCGACGGCTACCAGTACCAGGCCGACACCTACTCCTGCAAGATGTGTCGCTTCGACCTGCGGCCCAACGTCAACCACACGGGCTGCGTTCCCATCCCCATCGTGAAGCTGGAGTGGAGCTCGCCGTGGGCCGTCATCCCCATGCTCATCGCGATCCTCGGCATCATGGCCACCGTGTTCGTGGTGGTCACGTTCGTCCGCTACAACGACACCCCCATCGTGAAGGCCTCGGGCCGCGAGCTGAGCTACGTGCTGCTGACCGGCATCTTTCTCTGCTACGCCACGACCTTCCTCATGATCTCTACCCCCGACGTGGGGATCTGCTCCCTCCGGAGGATCTTCTTGGGTCTGGGCATGAGTATCAGTTATGCCGCCCTGCTCACCAAAACCAACCGCATCTACCGCATCTTTGAGCAAGGCAGCATGTCCGTGAGCGCGCCCAGGTTGATCTCTCCGGGCTCCCAGTTGGCCATCACGTTCACCCTGGCGTCGGTGCAGCTGCTCGGGGTCTGCATCTGGTTCGGCGTGGATCCCTCCAAGGCCATCATCGACTACGAGGACCAGAGGACGTCCAACCCGGTGATGGCTCGCGGCGTGCTGAAGTGCGACATCTCTGACCTGTCTCTCATCTGCCTGCTGGGCTACAGCATGCTGCTGATGGTCACCTGCACGGTCTACGCCATCAAGACCAGAGGCGTGCCTGAGACCTTCAACGAGGCCAAACCCATTGGTTTCACCATGTACACCACCTGCATCATCTGGCTGGCCTTCATCCCGATCTTCTTTGGCACTTCACAGTCCACGGAGAAGGTAAGAACGCTTGTAGTCTTGGTTTTCTTTTTTAACAGTATTTCAAGGGTTTTAGAAACCTTCACACCACAGAACACAATGGATGTTTGAACATTATTGCAGGTGCTGATATGACAACAACAAAATACACAATTCCATTGGTGGAAAGGTATTATATCTGCTTACGTGTGGTACTGAAGTACAATTTTTGAGATGCTTTATTTACATTTAACACCACTTAGTTTCTTCGTAGAATACATTTCACACACAAGTCAAAAGGGATAAGTGTTGCACATAAAACCAGCTTGTAACCCCTTAAAATACTGACCAGTTCAACCAAGTAACTTATCATCATTTATCCTATTATCAGACTTTTTATTTCAGCTTTTCTGTCCTCTTTAGCATAATTTGACCCTTCATGTTTTGTCTAATGGACCTCAATGTGGGTCCAGACTCGCAGGTTGGCAACCACTGCATTAAACTACCCAACAGTATATCGGGCAGGTGTAATATGCTTCTAAATTACAGTTCTGATTACTGTTTAGATGTTGATGCATAATTCATTCTTAATTTAATACCCGTAATACACCTTCGTCTGTGTGCATCGACCTGCTCTAGCTCGGCTCAGAAAGTCAAAGTGTGTGAGGAGCCTCGGCTGGACGTTGCCACGTACTGGGGCATCGAGCTTGGTGCTCGGGGCGCGTGACGGAGCGCCTTGTTCCAGGTGCAACTGTGGTTAGTGATGTCGGGTCACTGACCCGACCTGAAACACCAACCCATCTGGTTTACCACATCATCACCATTCATGTTTACACGTGTATATTAAGTATAGCAGTACCTCAACTTACGTAAAGTACTTGAGGAAGCTAAATATACTTTGTGACATCCCACCACAAACAAGAGCACACAGTTCTGCATGGATCTAGTCTGTTGATTTAGTTCTCAAAGTTGAACCAGATTGATGCCTTTAACTTTAAAATGTACAACATGTTCTGGCCAAAGGGTCCAAGGTCCACCCACCACAGTCCTAATCCTGTTCAGAGACGCTGCTCCGATGGTTATTTTCTTATGAAAGTACTCCCGATGTCATGGCATGTCATCATGTTTTAAATATATACGAACGCAGATTCTTCTAAGTGCATTCTCTAATAACAAGCCTATGATTCACATCCATGTGATGCCTGAATGCCACAGTGCATTAGAGAAGTCTGAGCTGTTTACACAAACACAAGCTCACACTTGCATCCCCCGTGTCAAATCGATGTGCCCGACCCCCCTGAACCGTGGACCTGGACCACATCCAGCAGGAGCGCTGGGAGGCTCCAGGTCAACAGGGATCCGGCGGGGTCGTGGACTCAGCAGAGACGGTCTGGGCACAAAGCCAAAGGGGTCCAACAATGGCAGTAAGGGGGTGTAGATCCAGTGGAAAGAGGTCTGGCTCTGAAACAAAAGGGGCTCAGTGGCTACAAGAGAGGACAGTGGTGAAAAGCTTCACACTGGCATGGACACTATCAGCGGTGCCAGCAGGCGTCTGACAGATGCAACACATTAATCCTTACCTCCGCGCCTCTGGGATTAAACAAAGCATCAGACCACTGGCCGTGGAAACGCTGTGATAGCTACCTTTTGTGGGGAAAAGTGTGTTCTTTGTGTCACGCTCACCATCCCCCAAAACATAATTTCTGTAGTCTCCCACAGCATTACAGGAGAATCTGCATATGACTGCAGCATATTGACTAACATTAATGATGCAGGATGTGAGCAGGAGCACAATGACTTATTTCCATGCGCTGCCACACCACCCAGGCTACTGTGGATCTGCATAGTGGCCTTCTCTTACCCCATAAATCTCCTGCTGTTCACCATAAAAGTGGGCAACAGCAGCTACATGTTGGAGACAATGAGAGACCTGCTGAGCTCAACAGATGCTGCTTGTTAGGTTGCATTTACTAAAATATATGCAGGTGGAGAAAACGGACTGAAATGTCAACGATCCTCCCGGTGCCGTTTTGGGAGGAAAAGCAGTCCGAGTCCTAAAGTGCACGTTATTTTAGAATGTGACATGTTGGAGTCAACAGCAGCCAAGTCATATATGGAGAGTTCTTTGTTTAATGATCCCATCTCCTCTCTCTGAAGATGAAAGAGAATTAAACAATCGCAGAGAGGGAACAGCTTTTTGGAGGATGAGGTCATCCATTAGCTAGCATGGCTTTGAATAGTAAAACAGAAGTGTGTGTGTGTGGGGGGGGGGATTTAAAGAGAAAGTGAAGTCCTACTTTCTCTTTCTTCTTTTTACTTGAATGGTGAATTTAATTTACCAACCCCCCAAAAAACTTCTCTCACCCAGCATGAATATCAGCCCAACTCATTAATTTTTATTTCCTGTAGAAAACTGTACACACAACGTCTGGGAGATGGTTTTATCACTGAGACAACGTCTCCCATTGCCCTCAGCGTTGTTAAGGTAAGACATGAAATGGAAGACAAAATGGAAATCTTGCTTCGGGGGAAATATCCTACTTTTTTTCCGCTCTCCTTTCCTCATTTGAGGGAGAATAATCATATTTAATATATAACCAAAAAAGGGCATTTGGGTGTTGAGTCGGAAAAACTGAATTAAACTCGCACTCTTAATGTGGTTTAGTCTAGTCAGACCCTGCAGCACAATACTTCTTATTACCGACTATCCCATAAAAGTGGCATATATTAATTATCAAACCTTAACCAAGAGCTCATTATTGTAAAAAGGAAGTAGTACACACACAAATATTTCCCTCAACACAACAGTCATGTTTGTATGACGGCGTTTCAGGGCCACTTTATAAAAAAAAAAAAAGTTAAACGGAGCCAATAGTCAGAGAAAGAAAGATAATTATTTGCATATTTATAAAGTATTTTTACACGTACTGCTCCTTTATTTCTTCCCACTGATTTCATTTTTAGGAGGATTTGTCAAAGTTTGGGAGGCACGGACATAATAATGTCATCCTGTGGATAGAAGCGTTACAACCTAAAAACATGAACCTCATTCATATTCAACAAAGTATTCTGTTGTCTAATCTGGAGGATTTAGCTTCAAGCAGCCAGATACCCGTGCTGGGCTTCGTATATAAAACAAACCGTCACCACCTCGCTGAGCGCTTACATGTACAATGTTCCTATTTAAGGAATCGGCCTGTCAAAGTAAAACACACCTCATAATCATCTTACTGTAAACGGCGGCCGCACAAAGCCCCACAACCCACGTCGACACGCCTCTCAGCCCCATAAAACGCTCCGCATCCTCCGGTTCCTCATTCACCTCATCGTGTGCCGTGTGCTCATCAGCACTCCGGCCTCCGCCTCACAAGCACACAGCCGTTTGTCATCTGGTGCCAGGACCAACCCGACAACTGCCACGGGAGGCTTCCTCCATCATTCAGACGGGGACATCTGGTCTATCACGGAGCGTGATCGGAGAGCGTGGTGCCGGCTTCAGGAAGAGAGGCGACCCCTGCTTACCTGGAGTCTAAATCAGCCTCTAAAGACAGCAGGCGGGAAGAAGAGGCATCGGACAATAGCGAGCACGGTGAACCGGCACAAAGGGCCTCGCTTCAAAATCCAATCAAGCCACACAGAGGCGGTGCCGTTACCGCTGCATGAATGGCCTGATGAATTGAGTGGTGTTGTTTATTTCTCCATGAAGTCTCCATCACGCCGTCGCCTTGACGACACAAACACAAGTGCTGCGAGTGCACGAGTCAGACAAAGAGTGGGAATCGCAGCGAGCTTCCACCAGATGTCAGACAGCAGCGTTGCTACCGGTTACCGCCTCCGTTGCTCTGCTCCGTCACTTCTCAATGCAAACGGGTAAACAGAATTATTCACAGCAGCGTCCCGCAGGCCCACTAAGGCGTAATGATGATGGATGCAGCGCTGCTGAGGGAGCTCGCCACCGCCGTCCTGGACGTCAGAGAGCAGGCGGCGGCTCCAGGAGCGCCGCCCTCCGGGGTCGCGGCCGTTGACCTCCAGATGTTCCAATAATGGTTGGAACAGGCCAACGGAGCTAACCAAGGCCGAATAATTGTGATCTTTATAAATGACGGTCTCCCATGAAGCTATATCATCGTGTCCCCGAAGGCTCCTATTTGTTTATTCGCTTAATTAGAGTGCAATTATGGAGGATTCTCATGCAGCACGCGCCTCTGATGAACATTTCCACAGCACGCCGGGAAATAAGGCCGTGGTTTTATGTGGGAGATAGTTTGCATCCTGAAGCCGAAGCTCTCCAGAGTCTCTGTTTTAAAATAGAATCTGTTTACATTGATTTAGCCTCCGATCATTGGCGTTATCAGCGATCACAGACGTTCTCCGCTCTGTCGGGAATCTGCAGCTCCTCATCACGTATGTACTGATGGATCACGATTGTTTTTGCTCTGCGTCTAAACGGTCATTACCGCCGCCTCGCGCCGCCACGTGCCGCCTCGCCGGGGTCGGGCTTTGCCTCCGGCAGCATCTGCTGATGGCGATGTGATCAGAGATCTAAAGAGCAGCTGGCTTTCAGCAGCGTGTCTGAGCTCGCTCAGGTGCTCCGGAGTCAGGAGGAACCAGGAGGAGTCAGGAGGAACCAGGAGGGACCAGGAGGAACCAGGAGAAAACCAGGAGAAACCAGGAAGAACCAGGAGGAACCCGGAGGGACCAGGAGGAACCAGGAGGAGTCAGGAGGAACCGGGAGGGACCAGGAGGAACCAGGAGAAAACCAGGAAAAAAACAGGAAGAACCAGGAGGAACCCAGAGGGACCAGGAGAAAACCAGGAGGAACCAGGAGAAAACCAGGAGAAACCAGGAAGAACCAGGAGGAACCCGGAGGGACCAGGAGGAACAGGAGTTTGTTTGTAAGCGGACTGTAGCTCCATGAATCACTGCAGTGTTTTTTTTTCTCGTTTTGCTCCGTTTTTGTGCCGTTTGATTAAATGCCAGAAAGAAATATACGGATTTCAAATGAGGGCTGGGAAACAATTACTCTGGTGGATTCTCGCTGTTCCAATGTGGTCAAATTGTGTTTAGAGCTGGAACCGTAAATTACACGGAGCCCATATTTCAACCAAGATTAGCTTCTAGGAGAAACATTGTGTTGCACTATGCTGCAAAATAATAACACATGCAGAGATGTTGAGAACGTGTCCACTGGAAATGTATAAATGTTTTAAGTCCCAGTCTTTGTCTTAGTCACAGTTCTTTACAACGAGTTTAAAGGATTCTCATAAAACATGTTGGTTTGGGTTCTTTATATTATAAAATCAATGAACGAATATCAACCAATACATCACTGTCGGATTTTCCTAAATATCAATACAGGCTTTGACCTTTAAAAATCCACTATCAGTGCCTCTAATTGTGCTGCTGGTAATATAATAATAATATAATATGTAATAACATAATTCAGTCATCTGAACTAGTTTAGTTTATTCAGTCATTTGTAACTTATAAGATTCAATAAATTAATAACAAAACAAAAGGTCTATCCCGATTATCACAAAACAGCATGTTTGCTGATGATTAAGTAAATGAATAGTCTGAGACGTTCTGTCAGTTTTTATACCCTTGATCCCGAAGAACTTTGATCTGAGCTCATTCAGTCAAAGAGAGAAATGAACAGTTAATGTTTATCAAAAGTATTTTATTATTGTCAATTTAATAACTCAGAATTCTGGACTGTCGGTCGGACAAAATGTTTTTGTTTTATAGACAATGAAGTGACAAAATGAAAAAAATATGTTTTTGTTGATGCAGCCTGGACTTCTTTTACAGTCGTAATGGCAAATATACTTGAATAAAAACTAATTTTGTGAGTATAATTTATTGTCAAATATCTTTTAAATGATGGTTAGAGGTGCTATATATGAAATTAAGGGCATTTCGTTTGCCTCTCACTGGGTCTCACCGTGGCGATGGCTGAGCCGGTGGCTCGCAGCTAACAGTGAAAACAGTGACGGCTGAAGTGGCAATCGAGCTAACCGTGTTTACGTCTGTAAACGAGCCGCCGTGCACGCTCACATGCGTGTGAGCGTGCACGGCCACCCGGCGATGTAAACAAATGTAAACAAGCTCGGATAACAACACACACTGAGGGAACGCCATTTCATTCTCTGCTCGGGTCGATGGTTCCACCACGTCTTTACATTGCAAATAAAAGTCTTTCATTGTTAATCAAAAAGACGGCAGAGACGTCTTTGTGATCGTGTGCGTGAAAGCTTGGGTTCAACGAGGCGGCGGCCCAGGGCCCGGTTTCCCGATAACGCCCACTCTTAGCGCGCTACGAAGACTCCTACGTTATGACTTACCAACGCTGTTTACCTCTATAGTCGAGGTTCCCGAACGGTCTCTTAGGAGTCTTCTTAAGAAACACTCCTTACGTCGTACGTACACGGCGCTGTCCACAAAGAAAGTGCTGAAATCGATTGCTCAGAGTTCGATTTTCCATTTCATGCGCGAGTGCATGACAGCACTTTATTATAAAATGTAGGCGATTGCAGTGTTTGCGAATAAAACATTGCTAGAAATCCTTCTAGGCCTAAACATTTATTTAACCATGGTCCAACATACTACCATGTACTGATTTAAAAAAAGATATAATAAATATAGAAACAGAGATTGAGCCAATTACAGCCTTAATTACATGCGTATTTGTTGCCGTTGTAGTCGAAACTTATGCAATATAGCCGCGTCGGTCAATATATCCATGGGATTGAAGTTGAACCACTGCAGCTGTCCCCCCCATCGGTCCTGTCTTCTCCAGCTAGCGGGCCCTCGTGGTCCCAGGACCGGCTCAGATGAGAGTCACAAATAATGGAAAACAACCACAAAACAAACAGGATATCCAAGCAGAGGTCACATCTGGGAGTTCAATGTTCCTCTGCTCTGATGAAAGAACCAGCAGGGACCCAGCGGGGGTTTGTGGGGGGATGATGTAACCTCACCCTGTGAGGAGGAGGAGATACGACTCTAAAGGCAGACTTGTATTAAATATTTACAGTTTAAGGTACAACGCTGCTTCAGATGCCTCTTCCATCAGGGCCCAGATGAAGGGTGATCCTGATCCATGTGGACTCTGACTGGACCTCCTCAGTCAGCTGTGTTTTAATAACAGCTCTAAATCTCTCCCACAGCAGCGTTTTAGATTGAAAATCTTCCTGCAGAGAAGAAAACACACATATAGCCCTGATGGGAATTGTGTGTGGTTTTTTTTTTTTTGGTTACTGTATTACTTAAGAAAAAAGGCTTGAGAAGCAAGAAGTGAACGTACGCCTTATGAAAATTCTCTTAAAGGGAAAAACAAACATAATCAGCTTCGGCTTAAGGCAGAGTGAGAAGAAAAAAGAGATGATACTTTATTCTGTTTACAATAGTAACAGATGCAGACCAGATGTTGCAACGTCAGGCTTCTAATATGAAGGTTTTGTGATTGTTTTTGACATATAAGAGTTGTTTATATATATATATATATATATATATATATATACGTGTTCTCTAATAATAGAGAATACGTAGAAGTAGAGGCCTCCTCCTTAAAACTACGTCACTAACGTCTTCATCACACTTTATAAAACCCTGAAGTAGATTATTTAGATGTCATATTTGTAGCAGTTCATTAACATAAAACCAGATATTTCCTTTTGAATTTGCTGATTTATTTTTATTATTTGTGTTTGTATTGGATTTTATTCAGATGTAAATGCCAGCGGCTTGTTGACTTTTCTCTAGTTCTTTTCAACAAGTCGGAGAAATCGACAGATAACTTAAAAAGCAATACTGTGACAACAAGGTAGCAAACAGTGGAAACAGCTTAAAGTAAAGGGTAAATATGTGAAGTTGTGAGCTTAAAGCTGCAGATAAAGTAAGATGGTGAAGTTGGAGAAGACGTGAACGTTTGTGCTTTGGATGCATTAAAGTCTGCAGCATTATTAAACTGTAACTCGTGTAACACAACTTGCAAAGTAATTCTTCTCCGTTGGCCAGTCAAGCGGTGGAAACATAGTCTGATGTAAAGAAATTACACAAGCCTCCCTTTCTTTAATGCCTCCCTGAAGATGACTCATTAATTTGCTGCAGCTTTGCAAACAATTAAAAAGGGAAGAGTGAGAATGCGACGGAGCGCCGGCCTCCCCCGTGATTCAGAGGATCTGACCATGTGGAACCTTTTCACAAGCTCCTTTCTGTTTTATGGCTCTTTATTCTCCAGTCAAACGAGGATCTGGCCGCCGGGATCGAGCGTGTTCGGGGTTGACGTGATGGCCGTATTAAAACTAGCGTGGCAGAGAATTAAAGGAGGTGGGCTCGGCTGGTTCCTGTAAAAGCAGACGAGATGCTGGTTGAACATCGCTGGCAGTAAATCATTGTGAAGCCTCTATTAGACACACAAGAAGCTGCTTCAACACCAGCTTGGCCAGGCGTCGGGTCATTGGAGGCTCTAATTAGAACGATGCACAGCAGATGCCACTTAGACCGTGCAGGTCCACATATGACGTGTGCCAAAAGAAAAAAAAGGCGAGCTGAACTGTGTGTTTCCTCCTGCAGATGTACATCCAAACCACCACTCTGACCATCTCCGTGAGCCTGAGCGCCTCCGTGTCCCTCGGCCTGCTCTACATGCCGAAGGTCTACGTGGTCCTCATCCACCCGGAGCAGAACGTGCCCAAGCGCTCACGCAGCCTGAAGGCCGTGGTCACCGCCGCCACCATGTCCAACAAGTTCAACCCCAAGGCCGGACTCAGACCCAACGGAGAGGCCAAGACCGAGCTGTGCGAGAGCCTCGAGACACAAAGTAAGTGCTCGTATGCAAACGAGGAGACCTCTGACTGCAGAGCCCACTCTTTGTCCCGGGGCTGGTTGTCTTCTTCACTCAAAATCACACAATGGCGATGCAGAGATGTGAAGCAGAGCAGAAAAAAACTATTATTAACAGCAGATGTTATTTAACGCGTCCTTAAATCCAGTTAATCCTCCAACGTCGTTTATTTGGATTGGGTTCAATAATACAAAAATTCTGCTTCAGTAAAAACATTATTGTATTTTCTTTATTTCGTTGAATTCAGTGGCTGTAAGTGAAATCTAACATCCTTCCTTGCATAATAACAAGGTTTGTCTCTCCTGGCTGTCAGAACTGGCTCAGGTCTCTGACAAACACAGTGCAAGAGGGAATGTGCCGGCAATAATATTTATTTACAAACCCCATAGTAATACAAGAATATTTTATTCTATATCTGTAATGAGAGGAAGATCAGCAGTGTGTGCAGGTGCATGGCTGTATATATGAGTGTTGGTTGCAAACTAAAACAATGAGAAGAGCAGCAGGTAAACGGCCGGGTGCCGGACAGAGAGAGAGCTGGCGTTCTCCATGTGATTTTTAACGGCGTGGCCCCGCCCCCTCCGAAACGCGCACCGGTGACTCATGAAGCAATTAATCAACCTGTGGGGTTGTCACCCCAGTGGGGAACCATCACACCAAAGCTACAACCCAAACGGCTTGGCCAGTTACATGTTAACCATTACTAAAAACAACTATGCACAATCACATTAACAATAACCCCTGCAGAACACAACCTTAACTCACCCAATCATCCCAGAACGCCGCAACCTGGTACCGGGGAAGCTTATTTAAGAGGCAGCACGATGATGACGAGCAGGAGGGTAGAAGCAGAGATAAAATGACATGTCATAGCACATACAAAAATAGACAACATACAACTAGCGCAATACCCGTCAGTCTAAGGCAAAGCTGCCCTAGACAAGGCATCTGCCATGATATTATCCTGCCCTTTAATGTGGCGTATATCTAAATCATGACCCTGCAAAGAGAGACCACCTGACCAGTCTCTGGTTTGGAGTCTTTAAGGAACCCAGGAATGTCAAAGGGTTGTGGTCTGTATAAACCATTAGGAGGTGCCGTCCCACCCACGTACACCTCAAAATGCCGTAAGGCCAAAATGAGTGCCAAAGCTTCCTTATTTATGACTGAATAGTTAGCCTGATGTCGATTGAACTTCTGGAGAAGAAGCAGACCGGCCTCAACAACCCCTCGTCCCCTCCCTGGAGCAGGACGGCACCGGCCCCAACCTGGCTGGCGTCTACCTAAATGGTAAATGGCCTCATTTATGTAGCGCTTTTTCTCTAAAGCGCTTTACAGTAATGATTGACATTCACCCATTCACTCACACATTCACACACCAACGTCGGAGTCAACCAGGCAGGGCGACAGCCAGCTCGTCAGGAGCAATTAGGGTGAGGTGTCTCGCTCAGGGACACCAGGCACTCAGCTAGGAGGAGCCAACCCGCTCTACCTCCTGAGCTAATCCCCCCTACCTGCAAGACAACACCCATTTACGGACCAAGATACCATCCTGAACAAAATAGCCGTGAGCTACCTCCCCAACCTGGTGACGCGGCACAACCTGATCCCACAGCGAGGACAACGAATCATCAGTTTTCTGAGCCTTAACCCACTCATCCTTCGACACAAGTGGAGGCAAATCAGGCAGCGTAACCAGCTCCACTGACGCCGCGGCCACCGATGGCACAGACGCATCTCTGGGCGCGCGTCATGGCACAAACAGGAAAAACTTGCAGGGCCGAACTGTCAGACGCCACCTCTAACGGCTCGGACACCACCACGGGTGACGGGGGACCACTGGGCCAAACCCGATCACCACAGATATCATTGGCCAGAATCATTGACACGCCCTGCAAAGGCAACTCAGGCCGCAGGCCCACAGCAAAAACACCTTTAGATCATAATCCAACACCACATGGATTATGGGGGACAAAACCAAGCTCCATCCCCCCTCATCACAATGAAATCGGCAGACTGTACGATGAAAGAATGCCGGGCCCCCGTATCACGCAACACTTTCACACTAACACGTTCCGCACTGCTCAAGGATACCTGTGCCTCTATGATGAAAGGCTCAAACCCAGACCTGTCAGTAGCAGTCACCTTTTCCTTTCGCGCACCTGCACACAACATAGCAGGAGCTGGGGAAAGCACAACATTTTTACGCCTTAAAGGACACTGGTCCTTTCAATGACCCTCTCCATGACAAAAATTGCCCCGGGCGCACAGAAACTGCCGGACCAGGCTTGGGAAAATGGTTACGCGTAAAACTGCCGCCATCCCCTACCCGCTCTCGCACCTCAGTAAAACCAGACAGTGAGAAATCATCAGCCAATTCGGCCGCTCTAAGCGCAGTAGCTGGCCCCCTTTCATTTAAGTAGGCGGCTACGCGCTGAGGAACGCTTTTAAATTGTTCCACGATCATAAGTTCACACAGACGACGCACCAACGGTGAAAATGAGTGGTTAAATCATGCACAAATTCCACACTCGTCTGTTTACCGACCTTCACCCAATGTCTAAACCTCTGGCGATATGCCTCCGGGACGAGTTTATATGCCTTGAGGACGGCTGACTTCACTATTTCATAAGTCAGACCCTCTTGCGCACACACAGCCGAGTACGCTTCCTGCGCCTTGCCAGTGAGGACGCACTGCAGCAGGAGGACCTTATCTACATCTGGCCACTGCCTAGCCTCTGACACCCGCTCAAACAACATGAAAAAGTGTTGGGCTCTCGCTCGTTAAACTTCGGCACAAGGCGCAGACTCGCCATCAAGTCTCTGCCCTCACACCCCGATTCATTGAACGCGCCAGACATCCCACTTCCGCGGTCCAAAACACTCAGTTTTGTCCGCTCCAGCTCCAATTGCAACTGCAAAAGCTCTCTCTGTTGCCAAAACGTGAGCACCCCAGCCTGCCCCACAGACCCCAATGCTGACTCCGGGCTGACAGCAGCCCCAGCCTGCGGCTCAGCCACCGGCTCTTTATGCAACACCCCTCTCTAAAATAATGACAACAACACAAACATTTTAAACTCAACCCTGGTCTTAATGTGGTTCTGGATTAAGCACAAAACCAGCGGGACCACCACAGGCGACCCCACGGAGTGCCCCCAAGAAGCTGCTCACAACACTACAACAACAAAAAAAACACACACAATCCCAAAGGAGAGAGTGTCCTAAAGCCTAACGGGAACCTCCAGAAAATGCGCATCCACAGTGCATCACCTAACCCCGACAGATGAACCAAAAATCTCACTACTGTGCAACATTGACTCAAAACAAAATACCGCAACCGAGACGCGGACGAGCCCCCATTTGTCAGAACTGGCTCAGATCTCTGACAAAAACAGCCCAAGTGGGAGGTTGCCGGCAATAATATTTATATATGGTCGACGTCTTTTTTGGATTCAGGGTGTTGAGTCAGAGTGCTGTTGGTCAAAGTGTTTATGTTCATAAGTAAATACATAAATGTTAATGATAATGTATGTTTATAAAATGACTTTATTGCAATTTCCCAGAGCATTTGTGACCAAGAAAAGCAGCACATTCTCACTTAAATAAGCTGTAAAGTCACTAAAACAATAAATCAATTATTGATAACCGTATAGATTACAGTCAATCAACTAATCATTTAAACTGTAAAGCTGTAGTTTGATATCCATGAAGAGAAACGGAATAATCGGCGTCTTTCTGAGGCGATCTCTCAGTACAACATGGCTCAGTGCTGCACCAGTAAAGTAAATAACGACTTCAGCCGCTGAGTCAGCAGAAACCACTCATGTGAGGTCGGCTTGCCGCGGGCAGGGAAGAGGTTTCCATCTGTAACGTGGACAGAGATGCATTCCCTTCGTCTGGCCCGCATTAACGAGGGAATCAAACCTGCGTTCCTTCCTGTCATTCCCCGCAGTGAGAAATGTTTCCCTTCATAAGGAGAATAAAAGAGCTGACACGGGAAACTAAAATCAATGCAACCAGTGTGACAGTGCACCTCAGTAGTGGATGTAAACACACAGCAGCATTAATAACCCCCATCCTGCTTAGACATTCCTATGGAGGGTTACTGGGCCCCTTTTTGTTTCGAGACGTCATGAATTGATAGCCGGTGGCCGTTTACCCTGATGGGGTTAGCATTTACGGCGGCTGTACAGTGCACGGCGATTTGAATAAGCACCATCCGTCATTGTCACCGCCACTGTGGAGACGTTAGCATGATGAAATTGAAAAATTCCTGTCTGGGCCAAGCTCCCACGACGGCAGATCCGGTGGCGATATGTCAGGATTTATCTGCTCCACCTCAGCGAACCAGCTAACTCGGTCCAGGGAGACGGAGCTGGATCCTGATAGCTGAAGGAAGAGGAGGTGTGATGGGGGAGGGTGGCTGCACCGAAACCCCCCATCTGCTGTCAGTATGCAAGCAGAGGGACTGTATATAGATATAGATCTATATAAATATATAAAATGATTGGGATTTATGCTACACAGCAGCTTCGGCCTAAACAGCAACTGAATTCAAACTTTTCACCCTTATTTGGCATTTCATCTCCCAGTTCTTGCATCAGAAAAAAGAAGGAGAAACACCCATAATGCCCTTCACTCATCCTCCTCATCTCCCAGGGTGAATCAGTCATCCTCGACCCTGAACATCTCCCCTCTTATTCTCTTTTCAGCGTACCCAACAAAGCAGACCTACATCAGCTACAGCAACCATGCAATCTGAGGGACGGCACAAACGTATCGTAATTCAGGATTTCCACCGCGACACAGTGGAGTTTCACACAGCCGGCATAAAACATGGATGTATCATTGTTCGGGGTGGAGATGACGGAAGTGTTTCCCAGAGACGTGACATGGCGAGGAGAGGAGAAACCACGGCGACGGATAACAGTCCGATTGCAAGGTTCCATCTCCTGTCTGCCTCACCAGAACAAACAACAACTAAAAAAAGAAACACGAACACGCTTGCATGGCAGAGGCTGATGGATGGAGCTTTTCTTTTGAGTGTTTACATCTCAGCCCTCTTACAGAGTCTGTCACACTGAGCCTCAGTGCCGACCAGAACTAAAATCACAAATATGTTCAGGTGTTATTAATGTTGTCTGCCAGTTTTGAAAACTGTAATTAATCTTTAAAACCCTCAAAGGCATCACAAGGGATTAATCGACACCAAAAAGGCATGTAAACACGGGAGTAGGAGGGTCGCTCTCCTGTTTTATTTCTAATTGTTTCTCTGGACTCGTGAGTCACATGACTGGAAACGCCGTTCATCTCAGCAATGCAACAAATCTGCACCAGACTATCGTTTCGTTTCTCTCCCATCCACCAGGTTTCCACCAGTCGATACGAGGGACTACACATGTGAGATGGTCTCTGCCCATTTTGAGCATGCCAGTTTCAACATCCTGTGTTGTGTTGTTAAAAAAAAAAGAAAAAAAAAACTGATCTCTTTGGAATGCGTTTAAACTCTGTTGCAGCGTCGTTAACACTTGTTTGGGCCCGAGCCTGTTGTACGTTTAAAACCTGTCCTCCAATGGTGACGGTCTCGTGAGTGATTATTTATCTGTGCTTAAGTGAGGCCATGATTTGTATTACCAGCCCGAGGCTGCCACTGCCCTCCACATACCTGTGTGTGTGTGTGTGTGTGTGCTTTTGAAACGGCGGCCGGCGGCTAAAAGGAACTGTGTTTTCTCCCGTTACAGTAGCTGCCGTCCAGGATGCCCCTCCCATCACTGCCAGCAGCTCCAGTACAGTGTGAGGGTAAAGCTTAGCTGTATGATCCATTAGGGGCGGGGAATTAAGGTGAAGTATGCCCTTGAGAGGATTGAGCAATATGACCTGAAGGTGATATCCATAATGGACCAGCTACTGAGAAAATTCATTACAACACGTGTCTCCTGGAGCACTCTTGTGATAACGCCTAGGTGTCGGGAAGGTGTGAGGCTTTTCAACAAATGAAAATCTAATTGCAAAAGTACAAAAAAACCCATCTATCAATCAGGCTGGGCTCGCTGAGCAGATTAATGGCTGGCTTTGTGCAGTAAGAGCCCTCTGAAACATGGTGGGGTCATCTGTGTTGTGAATTCAGTTCCCTCTTCATGTATTACTTTCAACACCATTTGTGTTGCAGAATAAAATGTGAGTGCTGACCAAATTAAATGGCAAGTAAATGTATGTTATTAAATAGATTGATGATGTCTGCTTTATGTCCTGACATATCCTAAAAATTGGGGGAAATGTACTAAAAGATACAGTGCCTGGCTATCTGAATATGTATTTGTAAAAAAAGAAAACCCATGAAAACTAATGAAGTGTGTGAAGCATGTTTAGTTTTTTGTTTTTTTTTATACAAAATTTTATTTCTATTAAAAATGTTTTGAAAACTTCACCATCCATTTTCAGGTTTCGTGTGATTTCAGAGACATTTCTTTTTACCAGTTTGTTTGTTTGTTAATCGTTTATTTTAACAAACTCCAAACTTCAGCTGAATGTCAGAGCTGCAGTGTGTTTTATTGTAAACGTATGATACAGATTGGAAAGCCCCGGGGAGAAAACACCAGAGATGCTGCTGCTTCTGAATAATATGCTGCCACGACCGCTCCGATAATAGCGCTGGATAGACGGAGGGAAACATGGAATTATTTGAAATGAATGGTCGGCTGCTGCTTAGGACCGAGGCCTTCGCAGCGAGCTCTCAGGATCCATCATGTCTCCACGCCTCCCTGGTCGCTTGATACAAAAGGCTGGGAAATAACAGTTGTTGCATAGGAAGTGGGGTAAGAGACAGCAGGTGCTGATGTTCAGCCTCGTGTGGTGTTACGTGACCTGCACATGGTTCTTTATTTGCTTTCTTTCAGCATGAATGGAGAGCACAGTGTGAGAAAGTAAATTACATTTCAAAGCATTTGTAATTGTTTTAGTATCGCGTTCAGCAACATAGGAGATTCCCACAAGCACATGAATGCACCGTGCTTTGCTTTCTGACGAGCGGTTGTGGAAAGGAAGCAACAAAGAACAAAGAAATAGAAACTAAAGAACCGCTTCTGGCTACCAAATCCAAAAAATCTACATACCGTATGCTAGACACAGCAAGACACCGATGTTGAGATACGAACTAAATAAATCAGGATATCGATATACTATTAATAAATAACTCTCGGCCAGAGCCAGTATAGCGTAGGTTCCTCGAGACCCACAAACCAGAATAATCAGTCCCACGTGGATCTCACAGACTTGAATATTAAGAACCAAAATTAGCTGCATATGCACTTTGATTCTCTGGAAGAAATCTGCAAACAAAAGTCATTCTACAATAGTAGAGAACACAATAAACTAAACCACATCACGATGGATCAGTAGAACTGTAGAGTACGTGCTACAAGGGAGACGAACACTGCTAATGAGTTGAAGATAGAAAACAATTTGGTTTTTGAATCACTTATATAAATAGATTAAAACAAAGTTTCTTATAGATTTTTTTAAATAGTGCAGCACTAGAATTGTCACGGTGCAAATCAGCTCCTGTCAGCAGAGATTTCAGTTGGTGTAACTGAGGACTTCCCTCCTGACTGCAGAAGGAGTGAGAGTATTATTTTCCACAGCTTGTCTCTCTAGGCCTCAATGCATCCGAAAATTGAAAACCAGCCATTTTCATTAAACCTGAAGAATATTTCAGGACCACGATTGGCAGCGCAATGTGAAAGATACGGTCACAATCCAGCCGTCATCTTCCTCCGTCTATCCGGGGCCGGGTCGTGGGGACAGCAGCCCTTAGAGGCCCCCTCTCCAGCAACATCTCCAGGTCCTTCTGGACCCCGAGGCGCTCCCAGTCTAGATGGGCTATATAATCCCTCCGGCGTTTTTCTCGTCTACCCCGGGGCTGCTTCCCAGTTGGACGTGCCAGGGACACCTCTAACAGGTGGCGTCCAGGAGGCAGATGCCTCACCTCAACCGACTCCTTTTCAATGCGAAGCAGTGACTCTTCTCCGAGCTCCCTCCGGATGTCTGAGCTCCAAACCCCTCTAAGGCTGAGCCCCAACACCCTTCAGAGGAAGCTCATTTCAGCCGCTTGTCTCGATGTATAGCATGTCGAAAAAAGTCACGAAAAAGTTCATAGTTTCTCGAAAAAAGTCATGAAAAAGTTCATAGTATAGTATGTCGGAAAAAGTCACTAAAAAGTTCATAGTACGTCGAAAAAAAGTAATACAAAAAGTTCATAGTATAGTATGTCAAAAAAAGTAATGGAAAAAGTTCATAGTATAGTATGTCAAAAAAAGTAATGGAAAAAGTTCATAGTATAGTATGTCAAAAAAAGTAATGGAAAAAGTTCATATTAAGTAAAAAAAAGTGATGAAAAAGTTCATAATTTAGAATGTTTGCCATTCTACATTAAGACTTGTTCATGTGGTTCTCATTAAAGGTTTAAATGATATTCATTTTAATAGGGATTTAGGCAAGACATATTTTGTGCAGCCTTTGAAACTGTCCATCACAGTCATCATTTACACAGACTTTTTAAAGTCCAAAGTCGTACTTGGAGAGCAGGGATCATTTTGGTGCGGTGTCCCTCAGTCCATGCTCCCACTAGGCCACATGCTGCAAAACAACAACCTTGCTTATCGTTATTATGCTGACGATACTCAAATATACATCTCTCGACAAGTGGTCATGGGCCCATGAAGAAATTATGCAAATATATTAACCATAACCATTGGATGTTTAAAAAAATCTTACAATTAAACAAAAGAGAAAGAAAATTATAACTAGAACCACAATGTTTTAATCCACAGTGACACACTTGGAGATGAAATCCAGGTTTATTTTTGATTTGTTTTTGTCAAACAGGATAACTGATTCATGCTTGTATCTCCACCAAAATGATTATTGCAATGGACTTCTGGCGGGACCAAAAACACCATCAGGCACCTTCAGCTTGTTAAAAAATTCAGCCGTGTGAGTTCTGACCAGATGAAAAAGTAAAGCCCACATCCACCCGTCTGAATCCCTGCTGCCAGATAGACAGGCAATCCATTTTAAAGTTGTATTCCTTGTCTAGAAATATCTTCATGGTGTAGGCTCTAAATATGTAACTGACATATTCAAGCCTGTATGGCTCCGGTGTTGCTTGTGTCCATTGTAGAGTTTTTATTATTAAATGAAAATCCAGAAAAATGAAGAAAAAAAACACATCTATATAAATACACTTCCATAATCCCCACACAATATAGATAGATATATAATGTGGCTACAGTTGTGATTGCAATGCTTTATTGATGGAGCTTCTCAGCCTGAATGCAGCCATAATCTTACTGATAGAGGACAGAGCCGTATAAAATGAGGAAAGCCAAAGGTGGACATGATTATGTGGATATTACCGCCCAATTACTACCATTCCTTTTGCTGCACAAAACAGACTTAATGAGAGGCGAGAGGAGAACCATCATCCCATAGAAAACAGGACACACATCCATTATATCTGATAACTGATGAGGCTCTTGTTACTTCATCCAGAAGGTAGGAACCATTCCAACATGTATGCATCCGCTTCAGACCAACAATGACTTCATAATGGACCAACTGATGATTATGATTGCATGAATGGGCGGACTATTATTCCATAATCCAATCCGTGTTTCTTTAATCGTTAAAACTGTGCTTGACTTGAACTATGAGGAAACAACACAGATTGGAACGAAATCTCCTCCGGTCGACCCTCTCCTAAACTCTATATACGATAACAAAGTGACACGTTTTTATTTATTGATAGAAAGATTATTTAACCTCACCGACTTTTTGCTTTTACTCGTGTTATAAGCTGCGTTGTGTTAGTCATTTAAACACGTCATAATGTGCTCTCTATAACATTGCTGTGCTTCAAACAACTCTTGCCGTGTAAACTAAATTTGACCATTTCTCTGTGCTGTGTTCTATTTCCTTCATGCACTTTTGGGAAATACTCCATTGGCTTAAATGGAGTTTAACTTATTTTACTTTTGTTTTCTCTCATTCTTAAGGTATCTAAGTGAGTTTGAGGCAACTCTGCAAGAATATATGACTGTTGTGTCGTGCCATGTTGGGAGTCTTTCGTCCCACTGAAGGTTCAGTCAACGTTCAGTGAGACTGCATGCAAAAATAAATGAAAGAATACAAAAACGGCGTGTGACTGCATCTTCAGCAGTAAAGCGCCGACCTTGAGACAATCCTCACAGAAGTATGAATATGTGAGCAGATGAACCGGCATCCTTTCCTCCGTGTGCACCTGTACAGTACGAACGCCCTCGGGTGACAGAATGAGCACGACTTCTATACAGCAGAACCAGGAGCAGCAGAGATGTTCCTCCCGAGGCTCCTTTGAACCAGCTCGCTCAGCTGTGCAGCGAATGTGCCCCATCGCAACCAGACGGACCGGCCCGCTGTTAAAAAAACACCCCGATCTGGAGGAGGGATCTCTGCAGCCTCAAAAAAACACCCCGATCTGGAGGAGGGATCTCTGCAGCCTCAAAAAAACACCCCGATCTGGAGGAGGGATCTCTGCAGCCTCAAAAAAACACCCCGATCTGGAGGAGGGATCTCTGCAGCCTCAAAAAAACACCCCGATCTGGAGGAGGGATCTCTGCAGCCTCACAATTCACTGTGGACGCCGATAGAAGAGAGACAAAGCAGGGAGAAGTGACTGGATTCATGCATGATGAGACATAACAAGGAATAATAAAAGAGTTTTGCAGCGCTGCTCTCCTGATGACTTGTTTGTGCTTAAAGAATATAATAACCTCACATTCTCTCAGATATTCAAGTCATACTTCATTCACCTTTCGTCTTTGATAGTGATGCGTGATCAGAGACGTCCTACTGTACCTTCATACAACAGTGCATACACTATGTTGCTATGGAAACAGCAGCTCATGAATGCCCTGCAGTTATTGCACATCAAAAGAGTAATGTTGTTTAAAACAAGTGTTGGAAGGGTTGAGGAATACTTGCATACATATTTCTGTGAGAATGTTTTATTATTTAAAAAAACCTTAATCCTTCAGTGCTGTTAGATGCCGACATGGATGAATGTATTATTACTTGTGGTATGAAAATGTTACCAACGTGCTGCAGCATCATTTCCACTTTGCACCAAATATTGATAATTTCCCGATGTATTCCATGATGAGAGATGTACAGATATGGAATATTGGGTCTAATAGCAACACCAAACAAGTATTCAAGCATTCAGGGGAAGTCATTGTCTGTAGCTGCACAGAGAAGTGCAGCTGTAGCCCATTAGCTACACATGAAAACATGACAAAACAAAAACAGCAGTGCATTTTAAAATGTGCGTGAGGAGGCCTGAGGAAATGCAGCCATATGTCCTTATTTTCATCCTTCTTTTAGAATTAGGAGTAATTTTATCATCATCACTATGACACCATCAGTCCTGATGAATCTACATAACACAACAAGTCCAATACTTCCCGAGGCGCCGCGGCCCCATTAACATCAACTTTTCCTCACAAAGTTGATTTAGATTGATTTCATTAACTATTTCCGAAGCGGCCGTCTGTCGTCGTGAAGGACGTGCGACTGATCCGCAGCAGGCGAACACGTCATAAGCGCCTCATCTCCGAGGTTGTGCTTTTTAAAGAGAACAGGCTCGTCCGTCTGCAGCAGCAGCATCATCTCGGCTGTGGAGGCACTGAGCGACACTTCTAATTGAGCCCGAGGGAAGGAGGGGAACCAGACGAGGAGAGATCCCAGGTTAAAGACAGACACTGGAGTAGCATGTTTCCCTGAGGGAGGGGGGAGGGGGGGGGGACAAGTGTGAGGAGGTGGATAAAGCCTTTACAATGAAACTAGGCCATCCTAACAAGGACTGGGAACGACAGTGACAGCACAATCCAGTCTGGTACACCGCAGCCAGGCTCTCTCACATTCACTGCCAATATTGCTTTCATTTGCTATGCACCATTTCACTCTCTCTCCTTGAAGCTCCGCCGAACTCAAACGCATCCTGATGTTGTATGGTAAATATATCTCCTTCGGCAATTCTGTCAGGGGACCGTTTCCCCTTTCTGCTATCTGGAGCTTGATCTTGTTCA
Source organism: Eutrigla gurnardus (assembly GCF_963514095.1). Lineage (NCBI taxonomy): Eukaryota > Metazoa > Chordata > Actinopteri > Perciformes > Triglidae > Eutrigla > Eutrigla gurnardus. The sequence goes on along the minus strand of NC_139916.1, from coordinate 2,443,939 downwards.
AACAGTGATTGTGTCATTCTTTTAATCAATATTTCATTCATATTCTGTTAATATTGCATGCTTGGATGAATTCATGATTCATAACAATTGGATTTCCGTCTCTGAACTGCCACATCTGGGTTTTTGGGCACCTAGGCGTTCCTCATATTAACTTGTTTGGTTTGGAGAACCTGTCTCACTCTACATATACAATGTCATCATGCAGCTCTAGGGACGGCCAGACTGGGGTTTCTCAGCAGCAATTGGCCGGACCATGAACCTGGTTCTGCTGTTCATCCTGGAGCGCCACCACCAGGTTGAATATCTCAGCAGCTACAGAACAGATGCACCTTCAGGATGAACCGTGTTCATGGAGATGATTTAACAGCGATGGAGAACGAGGTGTGATGGGAACAACCGGACAGCTCCTTCATGAATCTCAGCCTGACGTGTGTCGAGGTCCGTGTGGGGTTTAGCAGCCCGGCGTCGTCACGGTGATTTAACGGCGGTAAACATAGCGGCGGATGGCCGCGCTGACGGCTCCGCTCTGGAGTGCGACGCTCCGCTGAGGCTGGAGATCCATCACGTGTCCTGCTGCCTTCAGGATCCTGCAGGACTTCAGGATCTGAAGGAGAAGCTCTTCTTCTGTTTCCTGCTTTCTCTGCAGATGTTGGTGGAGGAGCAGAACTAACATAGGAATGTAATACTGAAAACTGTTATATTAATATAATATACAAAGCAGTAATAAGTAAAACACAGGGTTCCTACACCTTCTCCAAAGTCAAATTCAAGCACTTTCCAAGCATTTCCAGGTGCATTTCCATGCTTTTCCAGCACCTTCCAGCTGTGGTAAACTCCATATTTGTACCAATCCAATGGTCAGTATTCAGTCTACTTATTATGTCACTTGTTCATCACATTAAATGAGATGTTATTGTCCTCTAAACAACCAACATGATGTTTGGAGACAGCTTTTTACAGAAGGACCACAAATGAAAGGAAAACTAATTCCACTAACAGATCCACAGAAATATAATCACCAACTATTTTCATCATCTGTTCATCATCAAAAGTCATTTTTCATAAAGAAATGTCAGAAAATGCTGTTTTCAGTCCCTCAGATATGGAGATCTTCTTTCCTCTGTTCTATCATAGATGTCATCACATACAACACACATTACAAGACCTTTATTCTACATCCAAGCACTTTTCAAACACCACACTAAAATTCAAGTGTTTTCAAGGATTTCCAGCACCCATACGAACCCTGAAAACAGCTTTTCCCAGCACTGCATTCATTACACCTGGCTTGCTCGCGGGTCAACTCACTTCTCGTGGACTTTTGCTCAGAAAGTAGGTCAAGTCTAGATGGAGGTGAACTCAATCCCTGAAGCTGTTAAAATCATGATTTATTACAAACCATTCCACACACACACACACACACACACACACTCACACTCACACTCACACACACACACACACACACACATACACACACACACACACACACACACACACACACACACACCACCACCACCACCACCACCACCGTGGATGACACTAGGTAGACTAAAAAACGAACTGTTATCACAGAGGCGTGCGTCTGGTCACGCAGAGGAAGCAGCTCATGAAGTAACGTATCTACACGGTGGGCAGCAGGAAATTGCTCGGGGCCGTTAATGTAGTCCCACATTCCAGGCAGCCAGTCAGCACGCTCCAGCTAATGTGACCACTCACGCTCAACAAATGTGTCCGACAGCGAGCGACGCTTGCTTTGATTACGTTCACAATACTTTGTTCCTCACATCCCAAAGAGTGAATGCTGCAGGCAGGTTGGCAACACACTGTATGGATGATGAGCTGCATGGGAATGTTTATCTGCACCAGACTCACTCCTCTACCACGGAGACCATCAGTTCTCTGGATTGATTGGGCTGTTAAACCTCCTATTGAGATTAATAATAAACACCTATATGGTCCATGAGACTCTTGTTCCCATAAATAAAACCCCGCTTAAACATCTTTGCTCAGCCAAAATGTTGTGTTTGCTTGTAGCTCATCTCACACCACGGGACAATTATTCTGAACCCAAAATGCTCTCGTCTTCTTTGTGTTTATGAGCACGGTAGGAAGAAAAGAAATCAAACCGCACTCCCAATTCATAAAACTACAGTGCATTTAGAAAGTTGGATTGAAAGATTAACATTCAAACATGTGTTGATGTCTTATTTCATCGGAGTGCATGTTTACTCTGGCCCTCCTTTGTTGGACGGTTGTTTGCAGAAAAGATGAAACCAGGAAGTGTTTTAAATTTCAAAAGGTTCTAATGAAACAGTTAAATCACCAATTTAGAATTGATTTAGTAATATTTAAACACAAACTCTATAGTGTTTCCTCCAAAATGAATAAAAAAAAACAACTAAAAATTTAAAATGCATTTTCCTTGGGTGCCGATGAGTTAATATCATTTCAATGTGTAAAGCTGAATCACAATGTATTCTGTATTATCTCTCCCAGCGCAGCAAGAACATCTGAGGACATGCCTGGAGGACATTTTCAATCCATCACCGTGTCTGAACAAAGTCTCCAAACACAAAACTAAATGTATGTTCCCTCCAAAGGCAGAAAGTAAGTGTATGATCGATAACCTTTGACAAATGCTCTCAGTCCCTCGACGTGAAGGTCTGATTCGGGTTCTCATCCAGGTTTATGCATCGTAACCTTGGAGTGTAAAGTCTGGAGGAGTAAACACTGTGTTATACAATCAGGGAAACCATCAAGGAAACAATATTTATAGACCCAAACAGTCAATGTTCCTCTTTATTGTCACCCTGGAGGACATACTGGACAAACAACGAGCATGCCAGTTTAATGGCTTATTAAACCAGATATCCTGCACCAATCAAAAGCCAATACAAACAGCTGATGAGGCAATATGGCCGAGGGTTGCCGAGCCAGAGTTAGAAATCAACCGCAGAGGTAACGGACACTCTGGCGGTCACCACGCCTCCATCAGGACGGTAACCACGGCGACTCACTGACGAACCAGCGAGAGGAGTAAAGACGGTGCAGCCTGGGCTTTTTCCACGCCGGAGCCAAATACACTCATGAAAACGACATATTTCAGCCTTCTAATTATCAGCCGCCATCTGCATGGTGTCTGAGGGATCATGATGATTAGTTTGGAGAATCCTAAACAATGAGCCCAGACAATCTGTGGCACGGGGCGAACCAACAACATTGTTTGTGTGTGTGTTGGGGGTTGATCATTTGGATCCTGCATTAATAAGATATCAGAACGACACCAAGAGCTCGACGCACGTAATGAATGTACCGGCTGATTCATGGAACGGCCGGTTTTTCTAGAGACACTCAGCAGATACGATCATTCATTCTGAAGAAAACACGGTGATTAGTGCAGCTTTAAAGGAATAGTTCAACAAACACGTTGTGTGTGAACGGAGCCTGGAGGCAATTAGCTTAGCTTAATGTAAAGACTGGAAACACAGCACACCAGCTGACCTCCGTCCAAAGGTTAAACTATATGTCTGATGGCGACCCCCGAAGCTCATTGAACAACACAATGCATCTCGTTTGTTTCAGAAGCACGAGTCGCTGTGTTACAGCCAGGACAAGAGGACTGCATCAAAGTCAGACAGGAACAGACCCTCACATTAGTCCAGAGACCAGACCAGACTATGTGGAGGAACCAGAGACTGTCTGTGGTCCCCCAGAGGTCTAGATAGAACCCCACATTAGTCCAGAGACCAGACCAGACTATGTGGAGGAACCAGAGACTGTCTGTGGTCCCCCAGAGGTCTAGATAGAACCCCACATTAGTCCAGAGACAACACGAGGTAACTCACATCAAAACAATGCCAGAGAAGAGGACAGCTATGCATGTATGGGGGTGGACTGTGCCTTTAAGCCTCCCATAAGCCTAAACATACATTTAGACGATCTGCGGCGTTTGAGAAAGGCCCTGAGCCAAATTCCTGTGGAGTGCGGAGGAGTCTAAAGAGGACGATTCAAAACACCGACACACTCCGAGAGCCAAAGACATCTCAGCGAGCTCACCAGTGTGCACTAAAGGGAACTACAGGGAACGCGTCCAGGGAACTGCTCTGCATACGTGTGAAAGATGAGAGCGCATGGAACATCACCGCAGCTCACTCTCATACGGAGTGACAACCTACACATGTTTTCCTGGCACTCTGTCTGGTTCCAGTCTGAAAATGTTGCTGCCAATAGATATTACCTCCTTAGGAGCCGTTAACAGGTAGCAGGGGATACATGTCAGGGAGACGCAGGAGTCTCTGTTCCCAGGCCAAAAGCAAATACATGTTTCCCCCGTTTCTTCCTGGAGTCCTCCCCCTCCCGTCTCCGTCTGCCTCCACAACACGATCCCGGCTGCTGGGATCCGACACGTCCGACCTGCCGACGCAGGAAGTGAAGGACGGGCGATGAACGCCGTGTCGGCCCACGACGGCCACGTGTACGGATACACGAGCTGCCGAAAACAGCAGGTCAGTGAATCCATGCTAGTCTTGTCTGAAGGTTTCACCTCTTGTCCTAATTGAAGAACGTTGTTTTGTAATTGGAGGCTGATAAACAGCACCTGTACATGAAGACATCGTGTTAGTAAGAAGCAGCGTTATTGTGAAGCAAAAGAAGAGATCATTCATCAACTTTATTAGCTTAAAAAGGAAATACACCTTAAAAAAGGTATCAAAATTACATCTTTACTAATAAATATCATTACTAATTACTAAATTAGCACACGTGTTACGTAACCGGTGGAACTTCCAAAACAAAACTGTGGTAAATAAGTTAGGCTTGGTTTCACGCGGGACAGGAACAGCGATCTCCTGGATGAAAGTCACTCACTCTGACTGTCTATATGACATGAATACGGATCATACCTGCAAGTCTGATTAAAGGATGCATTTCCTGTGAATCCGGTCTCATCCTGCGGATCACAGCCGCCGTCTTCCACGAAAAAACAAAAAAACGCAGCCTGGAAACTTTTTCCAGCCACGTCCGAAGTCTACAGGCTTTCAGTGTTTCTAAGGATCCTGTAGGTTTCTGGGTGGAGTACATCACGTTAACCGCCTGCAGGTGCTCGGCTAATTCACTGCCTGTCAGCCCCTCGGAGAACATTCCCTGCTGCTTTTGTTTGAGCACAATCACGAGTCCTTGAAGCTGACAAACTGCTCTAATCTGGCTTTAATGACTGACGACACGGACAAGGAAACAAACAGTGCACCTTCGCTTCGCACGTACGTGGAAATGAATGGCCCTCATCAGATGGACTCATGATTCATAATCTAGACGCAGGTGGGTGAAGTGGATGAGTAATGTTGTCCCTTTCCTTGGAAATTACTGTCAAATGGGCCTGGATGAAGGCACCGATGATCGTATTCCACGGGGAGACAGCGGCGCACAGTGACAAGATCTCTGGGGCGATTGAATTTGAGCCGTCGTGTAGAATTAAATTGAGAATACCTTGTCAAAAACTAAAATGTGCATGTCGGATTAGTATCACTGTCTTCCTAATTAGTGGAGCAGAGCGTCAGGAATTCTTTTTCTGAAAGAGGACGATGAATAATCACCGACTGCAAGATATGGGATAAAAAAATAAGAAAATGATGTGAAATGAATCAGCAACACAAAACTGAATTCAAACCTTCCAGTGATCAGCAGTGATATTAAATGGTATTCACTTCACGTTCTCATTGATTGGGACTGACAGATCCCCCCTGCTGTATTAGTATAGATTATTAATTGATTGATTGATTCATTAAAACCTAGAAAAGTGCTGAAGTGGTGTATAAGTAACACGTAAGTCATTTAATGCCGTAATCATCGAAGACTAGACAATTAGATATTATTCACAACATTATCTTTTTGATAGGAAAGAGTCCAGCTAGCCAGGTTCTTAAAGTCTGTTGACAAGTCCTAGTTGGTTAGTTTAGGAAGCTCAGTCTGGGTTTTTTGCTTTACTTAAAATCTTTAAGGAGGAAATAAGAAGAGGGACTTGAGTTTGAAGGGCCAAAACAGAACATTAGTGTTGATAACACATTGTAAATCCCTGCAGCACAAAGCTGCTAAAGAGCCATAACTCTCTCTATATATATTCTGAAATCATGCGTGAGAGTAAATGTGTCAGAGCTGAACATGGAGGCTGAGAGAACATAATAAAAACACTTATGGTGAGTGCAGCCTGGAAACATGATGCCCAAATGCTGATAACAAGGTAACGTAGAGGAAATGGTGTGAGGGTGAGAGGGTCAACACCGAAGGCGGTTTCACACCAGCGTTATTATATACACCAGATATCCGTCGTAGCAGTAGCATTAATATCATAATGGTGAGAGGGAGAATCAGCCATCGCCATCCTGGTTTAGGGGAGTTTTTTTTATTAATGTTAAACTTTTTCCTCCTTTCCTTTTACTTTGTAGCTTGAGGAGCTTAAAATAAGTGCAGAACCGCAGCTCGTAATACAAGTGGAGAGCCTGGAGATTACTTTCTCACTGCTCTCTACAATAGCGTAATATTGTTTCTTATCCTCCGACCTCAGGGCTACACTTGTCACTCGCACCTCCTCCCACCCGATAGACCTGGATGTAATATAGAACAGAAACGTATCATCTATTCTTCCCCTCCCTCCCTCTGACTATTTGCTATTGTTGTGGTTTCACAGCGAGCTCGGTCTGGGATCGGCCAAACCAGAGGAAAAATGGCTGTTTTGATGAAAGTTGATTTCCCTTCTTTATTGTCTGTTTCCAAGGTGAGGAGAAAAAAAGCTACAGACAGCAGAAATCATTAAATGAGCAATTCTACTTCACATAAAAAAGCTAAATTGTAGAGTTTTTCTACTTCGTCTTAATTCCTTCTGGAAACCATATTTATCCTCTAAACTCCATCCATTCATCACACTTCAGGGGAGAAGAAAAGGCAAGGCTTCCGTTTTTAGAAGTCAAGTGCTTTCTTTTCAAGACAGAATCTGAGCGGCTGTACTGTACCGTCCTCTTCATCTCCTACCGCCGGCCAACTATGCCGGGCTGTAACTACCAGATCACTCACGTGCCTGTGTTGCCTGATGGGGTTCACGGGTCAAGTAACAAAGGGCCATCGGATTCCTCATTCAGTTTCCAATTGCCCTTTTCTCCAGCATGATCCATAACAAGAAGCAGAGAGAATCCCACGGGGTCATTACTATGAGGCTTATCAGACAGCTCATCAGCTACAGGCAGATGAATGGCATTCAGGGTAAGCAAAGCCAGAGACGGGGACCTTTAGATATTAGCCTAAATGATGACCACCATCTCCCCCTGCAGAGGAGGTTGTTTTAGAAGGATTGGTGCAGAAGGAAGGAGGCAGCAGCAAATAAAGAGGAGCTGGCATACTTCCACTTATATGTGGGAGTGAAGCTGCTGCAGGCTCAAAGGCAGTGTGTTTACAGCAGCCGGCCCTTTGGAGCGTCGTGCTAACACGCTCATAGTGATTCTTTAGCAGGTCCAATGTTAACCCTGTTTACATTAAACAAACACAAGCGACAGCTGAAGCTGATGGGAATGTCAGTTTGGCAAGTAGACAAAAATAAAATAAGGATCTGATCACCAAAGTTGATGCAGTCGGTCCTGAGGGGAGCGTTAACGTCTACCAAACGGCGTGCTGATCCATCACTAAAGGCCTATGTGTGGGACTTGTATTACCCGGGGACCTCTCGTCATTGCGGAGGACGTCTGCGATGGTATTCCCGTGAGGATCGGATCATGTCTGTAATTTGTAAAAGTAAAACATTTCCAAATGATCAACCATGAATTTGGTCTGTTTTATGTCAGATAAGAGTGGGTGATGAGTGACGGCCATCCAGGAGCCACACCGCTGGTGTAGCTTTAAAAAGAAAGAAAAGGCTTCACAAAGTGGACTTTTCTGTAGCGTCATTGTGCAGAGAAATGATTCTGCATAGTGACGACCTTGAGCAGACGTACACAGGAGTGTGGGGGATTTCATTTCAGTCTAATCCCACAATGAGACTTCCAGCGGAATGGGCCTTTATTAAAGAAGCGTGTTTTATTAAGGATATATTCCTGTGAGCGGGGGGGGGGGGGGGGGGCTTGTCTATCACCGTGGCGGTGCAGAGGTCCATTATTACACCAGAGTTATCGCTCCTGTTCCTGGTAACACTGCAGTGCTACTGTAAGGAAGAGTTATGGTGACCGAGACAGAGAGATCCATCACGGCCAAGCATCACATGATGAATTACTGCTTTGCCTGGGCTTATTTGCTGGTACTTAGGGTTGGCTGTGATATATACTAAGAAGCTGTGGCACAACACAGAGGCTTGAGGTAGTCTGTCAGGGTGGTTGGCCATCAGACAGGCCAACGAGCTGAGAGGAAAGGTGAGAAAAACAACATCATGTTCACATTACTTCTGGTACAAACGTTTAAGATGTGTCCTATTTGAATGTCCAGTCTTCCATCACTGCAGCTAAACACTAAATATACAAGCATTTGGTGGAGATTCCTGAATGTTCTAACATATACTATTAAGCTGCCGTCTAAAATATATTTTCCATATATGTTGATTTCCTTGGATAGGTGTAGAAAATAGACAGGCGGATATTTTAAGTCTTAATGAAGAATGTATTTGCAGCACTAGCCAGGTTTTTTGGTACAAACTAAAGCCAAATTGGAGCAGACCGGTAGCTCCCCCCCCCAACGAGCTCCGGCTGAGTCCTTGACACAGTGGCCCCTTTGCTGCATGTCATCTCCTCTCTCTCCCCCCATGTCTAAATTCAGCTAAATAAAGGCAACACAATCAGATTTAAAGGGGGAATTCATTTAAAGAAAATCCTACCAACCAACAAAGCATCTTTTAAACTTTAGTGTAAATTGGCAAAAGAAAAGTCAAAGTAATGTGCATTTCCAACAAATAGCATTGAATATGAAGAGTCGAGCGTATTGAGATAAACAGCAAGTTAAACGCCTGCAGAAGAAGAAGTAGAAGAAGAAGAAGAAGAAGTCGTGGAGAGACGATGTGCGCTCATCAAACCTCAAACAAATGAGAAAACCATGCAGGCTTCATGAACACCGTTGCACTTGGTAACATTTCTACATGTGAACGTTTCCACCTCCTCAAGCGGAAAACACCTTAATTTAAATAAACATATATGAATATTAGGATGTAAGCATGCTGAAGATCAGCATGGTTCACATTGTCTTCATGAGCATGCATCACCTTTAAAGCTCTCACAGCCCTCATTAAAATATGAATATATAAACTCAAAAGTGAAGGAAACTCAAAAACATGCCATTGTCACAGCCTAATCTAATTAATATTGTAATTTATTTAGAATATATTTGTACTTGTTACATGTTAGAATGCACAAAGACGGTCGCAAACATCTGACAGCATTCTCCAGGCTGCAGAGAAGGTGAGACTTCCGTGAGTTTTATACGACGCCACCAGCAAACTGCTGTTTCAGAGGAGACGTACACCCTGAAGATTTCTATTCAACACTCGTATTTAGCAGGAACTTACTTTAGTGCTTCATTTCGTCTTCTTAGAAAGAGTGTGATGCTTCTCTCCGCGTGCTGTAAGGTCATTCGTGATGCACATTGCATGTCTTCTGTAGAACTACTTGTTGTTTAAAAAAGCATCTTCGTGTTATTTTGCCCCCGGCTGACGTCCAGCTTTGAAGCTTCCCGTTTCAAAATGTTGCCCAAAGAATCTAGATGAAGAAACAAAACCCTTTCATCCAGCAGTCGCCAAAGTGCTTACTGGCTGGAGAATTTACTGAACACATACATCTTGAGCAGAAAAGAAAACATTAAAAGGCAAGTAAAGGTTTTGTCATGTTATTTTTTTCATTTCATTTTTCTTTTAAAGAAAAAAAATGCTCTTTTATAGCTTGAATTCTTATTCTATAGAAACATAATTCATAAATTGCCACCTGCAGTATATCATCCACGTGAGAAATGGTTTTAATGTGATATATATATATTAAAAACCCAAAGCTATTTGAGGGTTTCTCCTCGATGAAGGGTTGGAGCAGCAGAGAAGAAAAACCTTTCCCCTTGGCAATGCAATTCAATTTTACCCTCCGCCTTCGACACACTGCTGCACGTCTGCTAAGAAATGGATGGCCATTAAGAAATGGAGGTCTTTCTGTTTATGAATATACATATTCCAAGACACTACTTATCATCTGAGTGAATTTCATAATGCAATCAATACTTCACGGTCACACCAGCGGCACCAACACAACGGGAGGCCCGGCCTCAAAGCCGTATTCTAATTCAGGGGCTGTAAATTCCAACCACATGACTCCACAACTTTTTAATGTATTAAGCTCCTGCTTTGAAGGGAGGCCTGTCCATCACAATGAGGTGTAACAATGCCATCTAGTGGCCGCAGGAGACACGACGCGACACTGAGCAGCACACGTCGATGTCTCGAGTGAGAAGCTGTTAGTCTGTGGGGTGAGATGTGCATTAAGACACTGAAGTGCATCGTCTTTAAGTGGCTTCTAACGCTCAAACCGCTGACGAGGCCTTTTTATGTCTCGTCCTTCGCCGTGATGTTGGAGGAGAAATTTGAACCATGTGGTTTTCGCTGCTGCTCAGCAGTGACGATCGGTTTCAGGAACTATTTTAAACCCCTGCTGGCTGCACGCAGACACCAGAGCCTCCTGAAGCCTCCCGAAGCCTCCCGAAGCCTCCGGACCTCGTCTGCTGCTCGGTAGATTCTCACTCTGCAGGCTGAACACCCGCTTTGTTTGTGATAAAAACAAAAAAATACATATTTCTGGACATCACGACTAATATCTGTTGCCTTGATGAAATATCTATCGATGAATGTAATCAGGCAACACACAAAGATTGCCACACCGACGCTGAGAGGTCACAAGAGGTCGTCCTGAATTCCTCCGCTGACCCACCGACAGCCGGATCAGTTCCACTCTGGTTCAAAACCAGGTTCCTGGTAAACCAGCGCTGTCCTGTACAAAACAGGAACGCTGCATGACAGTTTGTCCATAATCAGAACTAGTCCAGTTACTACTACAGTGCAGAAGAAGGTACAGGACTTGCTTCCCTCTTTGGTTCTGTCAACATATCTGGACGTTTGTCTTCATTTCTGCCTAATTAGGTCTCTGAGAAAAACAGATGTGCACAAACAGCGTCCTCTGTCCGGTAGTCATGGAGACTGAAGATAAAAATGATCATCATCATCATCATCATTATTAATGATAAGAGCCATTGTAATAACATTCAATAGAATACTTAATTTACTTTACAATCTAATATCTGTTTTATCTGCTAAAGAAAATGAGATGCTATCTAAACCTTTAAGTGGGTCAGGCTTTTTGTTATTGATTAAATGCTTTTGACCAACTGATGTTAATGTGAATATATATATATATATATTAGGGCTGAGTGATTTTATCGATTCTGCGATATAAATCGATATTTTGTTTCCACAGAAAGTATCGATTTTTTAGCCACGAGTATCGATACATTAAGTCCCATTCAAATCCCCCTGGCACTCTGCTCGCTGCGCCGAGAGACGGCCGCGCAGGATCGCGGCGCTACGCGTCTGGTCTGAACTGCACTATCGGTTAACAAAGGCGCCGAAAGGAAGCGTGCTTTGTTCGCGGTGCTTCAGCGGCCGCCCGGTTCACGCCGGCATGACGCCAGGTTCACACGAGCTGCTGCAAAGCGTCACGGCCACGGAAATCACACATGATCCGCTGCCCCCCAGTTCCGACCAGACGCGTATTTCTCCGCGACGGTCGACAAGTGCTTCTGCTCAGCTGTTATTCATTCAGAGCTATTTTTTTCATCGTGGGTAAGTAAATAACCTCATGAAATTAATAAACTGCATCGGCTCGGCCCACAGTGCTCAGCAGCAGAGAGGTGACGAGACTAGAGCCGAGCTGTATTGTGTAGTGGAGAGGGGCCAACACACGCTATGCGCTATTACGCACACACGCGCGATCGTCCTCTCAAATGCGGCTGCGTCTCTCCAGGTCACTGTGTGAGCGAAAGAAAAGCTCTGACTTGCTTGGGCAGACGTTGTTTGGTGTCACCCGCTGAAATTTAAATATCTAGCCCACCTTCAAAAAAAGTAGCCTACGCACAGTGCATACAGGATTCCGGCTGGCGGCGCCACTGTGTGTGTGTGTGCTTTGTAAGTTACAGTTTGCACTTAAATAAATGTAACTTATTTTCTCACCACATATTTGATTTATTTTGTCCAGCATTTGCAAGCTGGAGACTCTCTGTCAGGTCAGAGCCATATATTGTGTAATTGATTCTTTCAGTTGATATTAATTCAATCCAAGTAAATGGAACACTCACAAGATGTCACCAAAATCACACTGTACCTTTTAAATCTTTCAGAAAATGATGTAAGTGTATCGAATTATATCGAATCGTATCGTTGACTGAATATCGTGATTTATATCGTATCGTGAGCTGAATATCGAATATCGTATCGTATCGTGAGATTAGTGTATCGCTACAGCCCTAATATATATATATATATATAAAGCATATAAGTAGTCCTGTTTTGTAACTAATTTTTCCAGATATTACTGTTGAGCTCTTTTTGAAGAAGTGTGCAAAGAAAACTTCCAACAGCAAATGTGAGAGCTGGACATGATGTCATGCAGCATCTGGAAATATGAAATGAACATTCATTTTGAGGAACGTGTCACTTCATCTGAGAGGCATTCTGCCGTGTGTGATGTTAAAGAAATGCTGCTGCTACAGAAGAAAAATGCAGGCCGTTCATGTGAGAAGACGCCGGCGGCTCAGATGTTGAAGGCGCCTCTGTTTACTGTTGCAGAGGAGTCGGGCTGAAACGGGTCAGACGCTGTGGTTCAGCAGATCATCCATCATCCTCTGGACAGGATGGGGGGGGGGGGACTCTGGCTGCTCAGACTGATGATAAAAAATCATCAAGATGCCTCAAACATGAATCACTCCATAAGTGTACATCGCAGGTCAGTGGGGCTAATGATGAGGGCTATTTAGTAGTTTCCTAAAGTTATAACGTGTAAAAGTTGGATGTCGCCAGTATTCTGTGAGGTAGTCGTCCTCGTGTCTCTCCAGGAATGAAACCCTGGTTTCCCTCGTTGGCGGTCATTTTGCTTCTTGATGACTTTCCTTCTTCACTTCCATTAGTTTGTTGTTTCTTTTTCTTGGACTGGAAGTTGAACGGTCTTCTTACTCTGCCTGTTGATCTTCCATTGTGAGTCAGCAGTAATGAAATGAACCTGATTCAAATGTATCACAGCTTGTTTTTACTGATACACAGAATGAGAGTTAAAACTGCCTGAAAGTCAGACTTGAGAAAGAGAAACTTTGATTGAACAGCGATAATAATAAAAGAAAGTAGCACATAGTGTTGTCCCCCTAATCTACTAATGCAGATAATGCACCGCTGTGGTGGACTGGCTGATTAAGCTATAAATACCTGAATAGTACTACAAGGAAGTATATAGATTGGTGTTTGAGTACATTTCCCCGTAATCATTATTGGCTTCTTGATAGTGACTGTAAGCTTCTTAACTAAAGGTCCACTTACTGGAGCTTTTAACTCTCCAATGTGTGCAGGAACTCCATCCACTGATGAAGACCATGAGATGTGCTTAAAAGCCCAGAAAGACTGTGAGATGGAAAAAAAAACACTTGAAAATGTTCCTATGGATGTATATCCTCACCTTCAGGCCTGAGTTCTCTCACTGCTTTTATTTTGAAAAATGCAAAAAAAACAGTGGTTCACTTCCAGTCAACAGAAAGGAGACAACACGGTTGTACTATGATAGACGCTGTGGGGGGAGAGGCGAGGAGGGGCTTCTGGGTAATTAGAGGGCGTTAACATTCTGTAATCGTCCTAAAAGAGTCGACTCTTATCTCAGAATTAAAAAAAACATTTGGTGAGAAATACCAATAATAAAAGCAGCATTGATGTGTCTAATCAAAGTAGTAAGTAGTGGAGTTACTCTTTAATATTTGTGTTATAAGGTCACAGATGTGTTTTACGGGGGTCCTATAGTTGTGGCTTTGTGTCAAAGCTGCTTGAGTAATTACCAAACAAACATGTGACTTTTCACTGCAAAGGCTTGAGTGACTGACTCCCGTGTGATGTGTAATTATATACCAAAACCATTAAGACCATCTGAAGTGCAGTTTGTAAACCCACCAGAGCCGTTTCAGATCTCCTTTCATTTGTAAACATATTTTAGACTGAAGAAATCACCTACAGTAATTATAATTATTATAATTATAATCACAACATCTGTGAAAACAACCCCCCTCAGCCCCCTTCCTCCGTTTCAAAAAAAGCTTTTGCAAACAACTTTATCTGAATCTAATCTGGAGTACGGAGTTCACTGAGCCTGCCGAGCATTAAAACATCACACCACTAAATCACAGCAGCATCATTAGAGGAGCCTCGAAGACGGAGCTGTTTACATGGATTATGAAGACTGAGCTGACGGATTACAGAGGTCAGAGGTCAGACTCTGAAGTACAGATCCTCAAACTGCTGATCGTCTCTTTGGCCCTGCAGATGTGCAGGTGCTTATATATATATATATATATATATATATATGAGAAAAATATTCAAGGTTCCTGCAAGAAAATATGACTTTTTCTTATCACTTTTTGAACACTTGTTTGGCAGTTTAGTGCTCTGAACAAAATGACAAAAAGCACTTTTCATCCTCGCTTACAGACATGGCAGATATGAGTAGTTTGGGATATCAGCAGAACAACATTGGAGGAGCCAAATAGTGGATCTATAGGAAGCAATCTTTGTTTGTTCAGGTGGTCTGCCCAGAAGGTAAACAGTTTTCAACCACACACACACACACACACACACACACACACACACACACACACACAGGCTGCAATAACCTTGTTACCAATGGTTCTGAATGTAAGTGATGAAATTATGTCTCCTGAAGTGCCAAAAACTGCAGTTCTACTAATATACAACTACAACTAATATACTCATGTTTGTTTAAATGATATTAAAGCCTAAAGTGATGCATAATTAATTTTGTTATATACATATACTACTATGGTACAGCACCAGGACTTCACACCGGCCACAAGCAGGGCCGGCTCGGTGTCGATCCTTAGCACTGAGCCATCATCCTCCTGCTTTTCTGGATTATATCTTCCTTCTGTTAGCAGTGGGCTGAGCAGCATTAATTGGACCGGTGTCACCAGTAAAAGGATACCCAGATGGAGGGGGGGTAAATGACCCAGCAGTGCCAAGTTTGCAGTACTCCAAGATCCCAGAATGCACCAGCAACAGGTGGTGCCTTGATGAGCGCCCTGGGTGTTGCATGACAGCGACAGCTATGGGTTTATCACCACGGTGAAGGGGGGGGGGGGGGGGGTAGGAGTCCAATGTCAGAGGACGAGACGCTGCAAGTGCGACTACGTAAGTCATGAGATATAAGGAGAGGGAAATGCCACCGGGGGGGGTAAACATTTAGGAGAGAATCCCCAGCTAATGATGATGAGTGAGGAACTGTGTTTTTTCCATTATGGTGGAGAAATGAAGCAGATCATCTCTAAGCTGAAAGTAGACTCCTCAGTGATCCCCAACGCTCCCAAGCAGACGAATCACATGATGAAGAGAGGATTCCTGGGAGGCCACACTGACCTCGACCCCCCCCCCCCCCCCCAAAGAATCTCAAGTAAATGTACTCAGTAAATACAGTATCATATCATGCTAACAGCCCCCCCCCCCCACCTACACTGTGACCCTGCAGGCCAGGCTGACCTTCATCTCTACTAGAGCTGCAACTAAAAACTAATGTTGTTATTTCTATTCCTAGTGGGGTTTTTTGGCTTTGTTTAAAGGTGTAGCTTTTTTTGGTCAAGCACTTTTAACTGCATCGCTTGAATAGAATGAATAAATAGTTTATTATAACAGTTATCTCATCTCCTGTTGCCCTTTCTTCAAACAAATGTGCTTAATGTCAGTGGCTTTGGATAAAAGAGTCTGCTGAATGCCCTAAATGTAAAGCTTTCTCCTCTGGGTGCAGCTGGCGAGGGTAAACCACACTTAACCAATACACTTTTTAGTTTTTTAAACAATAAAATCTATTTTAATACGATCTATGCCAGTGCTCTGGTGTATTCTGGTATCATCAGTTTTGTTACTATTATAAACGTTATTACATCAAATATTTCTAAAGGTCCATTTCGGTAGGATTCAGTTTCCACTATACAGTCTCTCACTAACGCTGTGAAATACTCCAGAAACTCACGAAACTCACAATAACGTTACTTTTCTTACCGTTAGTCCAGTTTCCCTCCAACCTAATTTGATCTAATTAGCTTTAGCTAAACACTTCATTTTGCAAGATTGCGGATTAATTTAAAAACATAACACACAGATATAAAGTGAAAGTGTTTTGTCTCTGATGGGTCAGCGTAGCCGGGCGTTAGCTCTATAAAATGTTAGGTTGCATAATTAGCATCGATAGCGGCCCGGCTATATTGATCCATCTCCAAAAACACACAGAAGGATTTTTATTTTTAAATAAGCGCTGCCGTACGCTCTCTGCCTCTGACATCATTCCCTGAAATCCATCACATGAGCTAAACAAGTCATTGGTTGGCTTACTGCCCCACTGTAGGACACGCTGCCACCTAGACCCAACTAATCAACGATGAAATTCGTCAGCAACTATTTAATAATCGTATTTGATTGATTTAATCTATAAGTTGTTGCAGCCTTAATTGCTACTCAATCTCCAACATGTAAACATCCAAAGCTGTGAATCAATCCCAGCGTCAGCGTGGCACCTGCTCTTTTAAGGACTATCTAATCACCACAGCCTTGCTTGTGCTCGCCCACGTAATTACAACCTAATTCCGTCTACGTTGAACGTGAAACCAATTAAGTTCGGTACGCCGTGGTGACAGGTTGACACCAGCTCCCACTCTTCGGCTTTGGCGAGCCGCCAACATGTGACCATTTCACATCGCTGCTAAATTGTCAATTAACATGTATGAAGAGTGAATCATGTCTCATATCGCCGGGACAACGCTGTCTGTCCAACCATCTGTGACGGGCCATGCAGACGGAGAGCTTCTTAAATAATACAGAAGGTCACAGCTTTTTATTCCTTTTAATGGTGAAATATAGTTAACACTTACTTTTAGAATTTTAGCATCCAGGATTAGTTCTTATTAAAAACAAATGAACATATACACATTTGTTAGGACCTGAGTACATAACAAAGACAGAAAAGGTCATTCGCAGTTGATTTTGCAGCGTTCAGCACATTTAAATGTCCTGCTCTATTAACCACAGCCATAACACGATTTAAGGCTGACTACTGAAGAGTTATGTAAATGTGGCGACCGAAATCTGTCCCACTAACTTTATCCTGAATGCGTGTACGCCGACTGTCGAGCCAAGGTAATACCGCATGTATAGCACACCGCCTCCACTCGATTCGCATCAGACCACAGGTTTTCTGGCTGCGATAAGCGTTTTTTTTTTTGCTAAGAGAGCAACTCTTGGTCAATGTCTCTCAGTCTCGTTTTTGCAGAAGTATATTCCTTTGAAAGTATAATTCTGCCAAAATTGAGTTTCCGCACTGTTGAGTCCGTGACGGGGGCCACGATGAACGCCACTTTAGAGTCAGAGAAGTGTGAAAAGTAAGCATTCAATTACCGTGGAGGTGAAGCGAGAAGTTTAACCAGCTCTCATACATCGCCGGGTTGCTGGTGCGTGTTTGCTTTAGGAGGTTTCAAAGCTTTTATTTACCTTGAACATCCTGGTTCAGAGGGGAGATACGAGGCACCAATCTCAATACCTCACTGCAGCCAGAGATAAAACTATTGTGTGTGTAAGTGTGTTTTTAAGGCCATTAAACTTGAAAATAACATGAATATGACTCAATTTGTGCGTGTGTGTGTGTCAAAAATAGAGATTGCTGGTGAGAAAACTCCCTGATGGGCAAAGCTACGAGCTGAAACGTCGACGGTATCAGAAATATCTCCCGATTTCTGTGGCTGACTTCTGACCAGGAGGTATCAGCATAGCAACGCTGCACGTGGTGTGACCTCATCGTGACTCCCCGAAGCTCCAAAACATCATCCACGGTTAACAAAAATGCATCTCCCTGATTCTGACTATTAAAATCCTTCATTCTGCAGCCACAGACACCTGAGGAGGAGAGATAGTGGACCACACTGTTGCCTGGGAACATTTAACCTTTGCAGTTTAGCTGCTCTCAAACGTTCCTATTACACACAAACGCGTCACGGACATCAAACACAGCTGCCTACATCCGGCAATAACGAAGCGCTCAAATCCTACATTGACCAAAACGGATGGAAATGAAATAAAGTCAGATAAGACACGGCTGGAGGAGGAAGCAGGCTGAAAGGAAGGGCTGGAATAAAGGAAGAAGAAGAGGAAGAGGAGGGAAACATGGAGGCTAAATGAAGTGGAAAGGAAGCAACAGGGAGCCAGAGCAGGTGGAGCGTGGATTATGACAAAGACCATAGAAACAGATGCAAACACAGTTAGGTATGTAGGTCAACGAATTTGGAGAATACTAAGCCATCACTGTGTTTACCTGAAAGCTTGAATCAGGAAAACAAGGAAGCAGCAGCATGAGAACTCGTTATCACTAACCGCCAGACGGTGGCGCTACGTTCCCCATCACGAGTCACGGAAGGCGGCTCGATTGGTTGATTATCGACTCGAGCCATTCATTAATACAGAAATTAGAATTTGACTGATTATCGGGATAATATCGTGAATCGCAATTATTTTGGCCAAAGTCAAATGTGTGTATAATTGGAAAAAAACAATGCATGAATATGAGGAAAACATGTATTATCAAAAATATAAAGGTAAGTTATTTCAATGAACCAGAAGGTTAATAATTAATTTTCATATCAAAGTTTTGTATTCATGTTTGAGAGGTTTTCTGTTATTAGCAATGATTACAAAATCGTCAATTTTTGTCAAGACTATTTTATTTATATAGTCCAAGAGCACAAAAAGGGGGACTTAATCTCATTGGTGGGCTGCCCAAAATAACAGAAACACCTGTCAGTATTGCAGAAAATGATCATGCTGTTGTATAGAACTCTAAACCTCCACCTGAACATGATCATTATAATCTTAATGAAGGCAGAATTTATTTCAGCTTGTTTGTCTGACTGCACACAATGAGGTGTTAATAAACGTTTGCTACAACAAACCAATTAAACGTTCCCTCTAATGATAGAACACGATGACACCACGTCACGAGCCTCGTCCACTAAACACAAGGTATCCCGGTGTTCTTATCAGGTTAACACCACGTGCATTATTTGGGTTTAACGACATCACGGAAGGCAAATATAGCGCAGGGCGGGTTTTCATGCTCTTCCTGAACCCGGAGCCAGACTTTGACCTTCCACCAGCTGACATGGCTGCACACCTCCTATAAACCGGAACATGCTGGTGGTGTCGTCTTCCCCCATGGGAGTGAACCAGTAAGCCACTTAAGTAGCTGGTGAAAACGGATGTATGCTTAAGCATTAAGTGTGTACGTCTATATGGCATGTAGAAACATGCTACCGGTCAGCGACTGGATTCTGAAGTCACGCGTGCAGCCGGACATCATCGACATCAAAGCAGATTGAATTCAATGAGATTCTTCAGTGAAAAAAAAAACAAAAAAAGGTTTTATTTAAAAAAATAAAAGCATAAAAGCAGCACTTACTAGTTGAAATGACACAAAACATAATGACTCAAATGGTTAAGGGAACCGGGACGACCAGCTGGGAGGAAACGATACTTGAAGGCATATTTGAGTAAGTGAGACAGATTTATGGTTGTTGTTGTTTGCTGAAGGCAAAGTTCAGCGCTTTTACTGTCGGGGCAAGAAAGTCATGCAGCAGATCACATATCAGCGATGGTCCGCATGTCTCTTTAGGGTACGCCTTTGTTTGGGTTCAATTTACTATAAATCCACATTCAGAAACACACATGTAACATTTTCCTGGTGTCTATGTAAGGAACTAACTCCGTCATTGTTCATTCGTCAATAAAGGTGCTGTTATTGTCTCGCATCATTTACCGTACGTGTACTTCTGCTCAGGATGTTTTTGTTGGGAGTCGTCGATACTCTCGATCAGGTTTCAGATGTTCACGGGAACATTAACTCTTAACAGCTGCTCCGGGTTTGTATGGGCAGCCAATGGGCAGGAACAATGTGACACACCTACACATCACTTATTCATCGCAGCCTTTAAAGACAGCGGCTGGCAGCACTTATGGCATGTCTTAAAAATAATACCACGCTGGACATGACATGCAAACCGCAATACCAGCGTCTGTAATAAAAGACGAGGGAGGACAGCGATCGAGGGCTGCAGCCTCACGTAGCGTCTAGAGGATTTATTTAAAGCCACATACAGAAGAACACCTTCAGAGATGACCTGTTGTTAAATATTAAGTGTTTATAAATGCCTGCTTTAAAGAGTTCCAGGAACTCCAGTGAACATCATATATTTCCACCCCGGTTTCTCAACTCAATATTGGCTGTTAAGATATTCCTTCTTTTGTTAATTGAAGTTGATGGATATTAATATGTTTCCATTGATGTCAAGAATGTACAACATCCACTAAATATAAAAAAAGACATCCCTCTTACAAGACAAACAAATGCATTCGGATATAATCCCTGTGCACAAATGTTGATTTTAGGGGAAATATCCACCCGACTGTGGCCTGATGCAAATGTGCTTCCTTCTCTTTTTTTTTAGGTTTCAAGCAGAGTGTGGTTTGTAATAAAAAATGTGCTGGAGTGAGATAAGCAGCAGCATTGTTAATCATATATCTACTGTCTAATAAGGCTGCCTTTCACGTGTATATCCTTTAATGTGTGTCCAAAACAAACCCCGAAGACAACTGTTTGGTTGTTTAGTTTCACACAGAATTCTTAAAGTCAGGATGTTAAATGTTAAACATAAATATCTCGAGTTCAGGCTTGCAAACAAACAAACTTCCACTGGTTAATTTGACACAAAACCATTCTTTCAGGAGGGATTTAACCTGCTCTGCGACCCACCCTCCCACTGTGCTCCACCGCCCACCCAACCCTCCGACGTCTTTGGAGCCACCACAAATACAAAAAGGGCCTAAACGGTTTTTGGCAGTCACCGGGTCGAGTCAGTCGGCAGCATCCAGCGCCGTTGGAAGGGATCTATTACAACCTGAAAACATTAGGAGAAGGCAGAGTGTGAGCAGACTGCTGCCTGAAAGGGAACAGCGCTGAGAGCACCGAGGACTGGGAGCAGGTAGGTGGCCCGAAAATAACAACCCAAAAGGCAGGCTGGAGGAGAAATGGATTAGAGCTCAAACCATTTCCTGTTAGTCAGCCCCCGCCAACATAATCAGGATAAAAACAATATATGTTCCATCCCTGTTGGAATCAAGACAATCTGTGTGAGCGGGTGCAGTAAAAAGAAATAAAAATAGAAGTCAAAGAAGTGTGTAATGAATACACAAGAGCTGAACTGGCTGTGCTTAGAGATCAATGAAGTAACTTCCATTGCAATGTTATCTCATTCCAGCTGCTCAGATTACACGAACCACGTTAATCATTTCTTTTATATTCATTGAACACTGTACAGGATTTAGTTACACAGAGGACACACTAATTCAGTGTTGGTGCATGAAATCTCTTCAGTGAGGCACGCAGGCTGCTCAGTTTGAATTTCACAGTTTTAAAATGGGGGGGGGCTGGATCACAGCGGTGAGGTCATCGCTGCGAGGTTATTGGTCCATCTACTAACTTTAGATGGCGGTATCAAAATCGATATGTAGCCTGAGATTCAGAGAGAGCTCCGTGAAGGGTGTGGGCTGGTATGTTTTTGGCAGAAAATAGGATTTATTTTCACATTAAAAGAACCACGCGGCGCTGGCGGGCTGAAGCCGTTCGCTGCAGTCGTTCCTCCGTACGCTCGCCCGTGTCTCGCAGCTGCACAGGCGCCGTGTGTTTTTGTGAAAAGCAATTATCTTTAATGCAGTTACGCTTCATAGATCAGAGAGAACAAGATCAATTTACAAGATAGGGCTAAAAAAGTAAATGAGAATACGCACGGACTGATCAAAACACGCCACGCCGTCTCCTCACATGTTCCCAACTACATGTCAACTTGTAAGCCCTCTTGATGAGCAAATCCAGCGCCGAGTTCAAGTAGCACCATTAGTGCTCGTTTGACAGCAAAAGGCCTTGTCATCAGGTGCAGTTTGGTGTGAGTTACACCGCCCAAGCTGCTCTCCGCCTCGTACAGTCGGTGACGTGTGGAGGAATGCAGCGAGGGATGTTTGAGGAGCGAGGATGCCGTTTGGATTTGGTCAGCGGCGACTGAAACATGTCACGTACCACCGAGACACTTGTTCGTCTGCCGAGCAGCATCTCGAGGTGTTTATTTAAAAACATCAAAGAGTTCCACTGGCATCTTCCCAAGACTTGTCACTGCATTTGGAGAAGAGGTCAACTTTAAGTAACTGTCCAGGGATGTGGGGTTTTTACACATGCAAAGATGAAATGACATGTGATCATCCCAGTGTTGGGAAGGCACAAATCATTCTGTTGATGTCGGCGGCCGATCAAAGGAGTTAGTAATGACATGAACAGTCAAATAGAATTATCACAATGACCCTTTAAATGGTGACACAAACATCAAATCAGGTAAACATCTTATTTATAGCAACACTATGATTGTGTGTGCGGAACATCACAATAACGTCCTCTTCTATCCATTTCATTTAAGCCATTTTCATGCAAATCTGTGATTGGCTAAAACATGTAAAATGGTGCTACGAGGAAGAACGGCGCCCCTTGTCTTTCTAGGTTTATATTGTAAACATATGTTTACATTATAAACATGAGTTCATGGTCTCAATCTCTAGTGTCAAGTCTTCTTCAATACATGATGTTCATTTAGTACATTATGGACCATTTAGGGCGGGACTAACTTATGATTGACGGGTTGCCATCACTACATTTTAGTTGCCTAAGAATCAGCGCTTGGTTGAACTTAGCCCCAAGCTAAGATGGTGAGATATATATTATATATATAAATTATATTTCTTTGATCCTGTGTGACTTGAGCCATGAATTATATGTTTGTCAATTCAAAAGACTGAAAATTATTTTCAGACAGTGGCTGTTTCTTGGCGTGTCATTTAGCTTCTCAGTGAAACACATCTCTTGTGTTGACGATGTTCGTCACCAACACAGCCGTTGTATCGGCTTGCTAGCTAGTGAGGCAACTTAGCCGTGTTTCCACGTACAAATGTCAGGTTATTTTACCTGACGTGGTTTATCTGGTGATAGAATTAGCATCGTAGCTTCAGCGGGACGTGAACTTACGTGACGAATATAATGTAATTCATGGCACAATTCAAACCGGATCAAAAAGATTCTCTCCACTACTGTAGTTATTTGTCTGACATGAGGTCACATGGGGATCTTGGGAAAGGGGTGTGGCTTAGCCTCTGCACACGTTGGAAACATGAGAGCACGTATCAAACAGCTCCACGAAGTAAAAGGTAAGGCATGAGAAGGCCAGTACAGGCTGAGGGTTGGGTAAAAAGATAGCCCCTCTCTAATTTGGCGCCTGGAAATGTTGCCTGCGGCGACTGCCAGCCAGCCTGCCAGCCTGCTGGTTAGACGTCATCATACTGTGAAGCATTTTAAACCAACAGAAGTGTTAACTGTAATGCAGCCTGCAGCGCAAATCCTCTTCACAGATCTCAGGGACGCGGCCTGGAAGAGCAGCTCGGGATCCATCCTGTTATTCCGTCTACAACGTGGAGCCTCGGCCAAACAAAACCATAAATGCAATGAGCTGAAACGGCTGGACTATTCAGTGGGAGGGAAGATGAGTGCCTTTCCTCCGCTGCCAAATTGTCTCCCATTGGAAAGCTGTTTTGCTTTTACCATATGTGTAGTGTAGTTCGTTTTCAAGCTCATCCAACGGCCAAGATCGCTGCTGGGGCCCAGAACCCTGAGAAGACTAAAAATAAAATGCCTGCATTCCAACGCGTGGGGTTTCATTTTCAGCGGGGCGTCGGGACAGACATTTAGAAAAAATGAGGTGAAATATTTAAGATTCAGTTTCTAATGAAATGATGAAAGTTCAAATCAGACAGTTGTTAGATTTAGATTATTTAAAGCCCCCGAACATGAATTTTCTCAATTAGATCCTCATTGTGAGGTTGGGTTTAACATGATGCATGATGGGCTTTTGAGTGTCACGAATACTTTTTGGGGGGCTTTAAAGGTTTAGAGTTGGAGCAGGCAGAGTGCACATGCCGCGTCTATTACAGCACATGATAATGTAATTAAAGCATGCAATTAATAGATACAAGGTCTTCGACATGCAAAGTGAGCTTTGCAAAACAGCAAGCACTAAACACAATCCTGATCACAGACCGAGGTACCGCCATGATAGAGTCCCCATTATCATATTGGGTCATCCAAGTAAAAACAAAATGTTGTTCACAGTGAGAACTGAAAGCAGAAGTCAGGCAGCGCTCACCTCCTCGCCCCAACAACATTTTATGAAAATCTTTGTTCTGCTTCAAAGTAATGACAATAATATCATAATTGCCTGTGCGTGACCACACCTACTAAGCCCTTGTCCAATGGGAAGGTTACGACCTCTTGAGTCATTAGGTCAAATTTTACAAGAACAAAAAATAGTTGTGTCATAAATTGATGCATGTGACCTTTCACAGCAGAGAGGAGACATTACTCAGTTAAACTGGCATGTGAGTCAGCTGTGATGGTGTTTTCACATGAAGCCTTTCTAGAATATGAATATTTGTCGTATGAATCGGGACTGCGAGGCTCGAGTCACACTCAGCCAAACCTTTCACCTCGCTTGTTGAGGGCAGAGAAAGGGGTTCGCCCCACATTAAGGTCATCGGTTACTGTAAATGACACCAGTTGCTGCCTCTTGCTGACGGATGACAGTAACTGCAGGGAGCCTAAGAATATACCAGGAGGCGATTTTCCTCCAAAAAGCAAACCAACCTCAGACAGGATGTCAGTCAATATCACTGATTAGCTTGTGCTAAATATTTCCTTTTTCCTAATCTTCTGTCTGTCATTTGTTTTTTTTTCTGTTTCTACAGAGCCTTTTTGAATCAGCTGAGCTCCAGAGGAAAGAGAAGATGTGGAAGAAGTCAAAGGTGACCGATCAAACTGCCGATGGGCAGACGGGTAAGTGCAGCGTCACGGACGCCCTCTCTGGTCGGGGCAGTCGAGTTTGTTTTGCAGGTGAGACCGCCTGTATCTCCTTTTATCCGAAGAATGATGATGATGAACAGGATCTATTTGACCTACGCAACTCATCTTTATACAAAACAAAGATTTGTGTGAAATTGCATTGAAGAAAAAGAAAACCCTGCAAGAGAAGAAAACACCTGGGAAGTTCCCCACGTCAAAGATGAGACAAGAGATCCCAAAACATCTGAAACATGCTGTTTTATGGTGAGGGCTGACCATTTCCACTGTGAGAAAATGAAGACAAGCAATCCAAGTATTATTCATGTTTTTCAAGACAATTCGAAAGCAAAGACAACGAGGACAAAGAAGAAGCAGCAACTGGTCGTATCGTTCACCAACGTGTCTTTCCTCAGGACGCCATGATGAAGATTAGGTCACAGATGTCAGAAGATGTGGATCATGCTGAAGTCTCATTACAAAGAGGAGTCTTCACTCTGCAACAGTCACTATCGGCTGCAGCAAGTGAAGAGAAAAGGGAAAAACCAAACGCCGTCCTCATTTGATCGAAGACAAAACAAAGGCGTCTTTCAAATTAATCTTGGCACATAGCGTCTCTCAAGCACTGTGAAGAAATCATCCTGAGGTGTCATGAAAAACCGCCCGAGCGAGCTTTCAGTTAAGTCTAATGAGCAGTTGCACAGCATCGACTCAACACATGCTGCTGCAACGACCTCGTGCTAACGCTCTGTACACACTCGTCTCTGACTAACCGATCCTCCGTCGTGTGATCGTCTCTGAATATTCCTGTTTCAAGCTGATGTCTGTCTCTGTGTGCTTCCCGGTCCCGGGTTGTACTGCTATACTGTTCTGTGTTTTCATGTTGATCGTGTCCAATAATCCTGTCGAAGTCCCAAGCTGCCATGGTGCTTCTGTCAGGATTACCATTCACCTGTCCTGTTCCCTTTCCCTGCTGTCACGTTTGCGTGTTTAGTCGACGCTTCGGACGGAGTTCAACCAGACGACAAAGGTATGCGAGCGCAAGACAAAAAAGAAATCACATGTTGTACTCAAACGACTCGCCTTCTGTAAGTGCATGACTTCGCGTTGGGTGAGTTGCATGTATGGTGTGGTTCTTTCATCACGCCTTGAAAGGTGTCATCCGACATGGATGGTTCAACTTTCAGTGTCACAACGGATGCATTTGATTGTGACTTTTTGTTTTTTTTGCCCAACAACCTCCATATGAATACTAAGGCTGTTGCTAGAGGGCACTGCTGTTGATTTCCATGCATTATCTTGTAATTTAACAGAATAACGGCACTTTGTAGAAGTCCACATGCTGGGTTGGTCCTGTACGGTACGTCGGCACAGTTCAGTCTCGATAAGTGAATTCGCTCTACAGGGACAATCCCTTAAGCTCTTCTTATAACGAGCTAAATTGACACATAATCTTAAAGCTTCAATATAATTTGCATTTTAATTTAGATGCAAACTTTATGAATTTGTTATCCGAACAAATAGGTGTAAAATTAATGTGTTTTTTTTTCATTACGAGGCGAACCGAGTCACTCCATTTAAGTTTACCCTTTCTGTATTCCCTCAAGGTTTTTGGCCTTTTTTTTTAAAGCCTGACCCTGACACGCTCTCCTTGGCTTCGCTGTGACGACTGGGACTGTCACACATCCAAAATTGCAATTTCTAGCAGTTCAAAGCAGCATGTGCTGTCTAGTTAACACAGGACATCGAGGTCTCGGGGAAATCAGCTGGAACGACACCTGTGGCCTCTGTGAGCCCGGAGGCCTCCCACAACCCTCAATATCCTTCCTACTGCTTGTACTCCTTCGTCAGCTACAATGAACAAGCAACACTGATATGCCACTAAAAAACCTTAGAAATAAAAAATAAGCTACAGAATGTTACATCTAGTTGTCTTATATCTCCACAATACTGTGATGAATGTAGTTCAGGATGATTCAGACCATTGAATCAAATCACATCGGCACATAAGCAAACAGCCGTTATTTACTCTCCAGCTACAAATTAGATAGGGAGTATCAAAGACCTGCGAAGTGAAGTCCCATCAAGCCAACAACAGCAACTGGTTAAAGCTTCACTGATGAGAATAAACACCACAAAAGGAGGAAGACGTTGGTGAGCCGCCAGCTTTGAGAAAACACTTATCATTCTTTCATTTGGTGAGCCAAGCCGGGGATATTTACAAAGCACCTTTCACCCACCAACGCATTTCAAAAGTCCTTTAGGACTAAAGACACGAGATAAAATATATATATAAATACATTTTAAAAAGCTAAAAGAAATCAAAAAGGACGAAAACGCAGAGAAATACGTTGAAGAAAGTGCAGCAATCTGGTGATCTACATCTGTGGAGCTTTTATGGTCTACATGAGGATTCATTACTCATTACTGTACAAATGTTTAAAAAAAGAATTAACCTGCAAGATTTCAACCATTTCTTTTCAAGGAATGCCAATCCTGTCCAGCTACAACAAAAGGAGTCCATCAGAAATATGGCACAAGCAAAAAAATGTAAAATACAAAAGTAAAGCAAGCATATTAAATCCAGGGTCCTTATGTGGACATTTCTGCCAATTATCGTCCATAAAAAGCTTTTTTGCCGACCCATGAAATCAATGCCCGGCTTTAAACACGCAGCTTTAATTACTCTTCTACATGAATAGGCTGATCGATATTTCAAACGACGACAAATTGCTTTTAACGATGTCGTCTTCTCGATTTTCCCACAGCGTGAGCGTCCCAGCTTGTTAACTCACAGTAGAAACACTGTTCTGTAGCTGCAAGCATCTCCACTTCCACTGCACTCGCTGGAAAACACTGACGGGCAGCCTGCTCGCTCCTCCTCACCTACATCCTCCACTTCATATTCTGCCTATTACAGGTCTTTCATGCCAGGAACAAAACATAATTAAAGATCCCCGGACCGGCTGAACCCGCGTCATCAGCGTTCATCACCGCCCCTTCCAGATCACTATGGATTAGTCCACTTCTGGGACTTCTGCAAATCAATCACTGCAATTCCTGTCTGATTAAAGAGTGGAAATAGTAGGGATGCAACAATACAGTGAGCCCACGGTTCAATACATACCTCGTTCTTGGGTTACGGTTTCAGTTTCGGTCCACATTTTGTGAGCAAGGAGGAAAAAAATTGCTACTTATATATTCAAAAAGTATATCTTTATTTTGCTTATTATAAGCTAAGAATTTTTTTTACACATTCAAGTGTATTGTATAATAAAATAAATAAATATGTAAAAAAAAAGTAACACTTTAAAATGCAAGTGCTTCTTAGCCTTGACGACTGGTATAGGATAAAGGGGGTAAAACTATTTCAAAAGTTAATGTACATATTTGAACACATGCTGCGTTCAAGTGCTCCTCTAAAGCTCCGACAGCCAATTCAGAGAGAAATACATGATGGAAACATGAAATTACGTGACATTTTATTGCAAAACCGGAAATCCCTCAATTCACGAGTGCGTATTGAACCGCGCATGGCGTCCCGTACGGTTCAATGTGATATTGGATATATGATTTACATCCGGTGGACCTTTCGCCTGTTTAGTGTTCACGGATTAGACTGAACTGTGCACAAGATGAGAATAGTATGTAGAGTTGAAAACATCAACATAGGTGGTTTAATAAATGACTGCCTTCAGCTTTCACGATGGCCTCGTTCCAACTGCCTCCTGTAGGCGACAATAATGTGAACCTAACATGAAAAATCTAAACTCTTTGTCTCCGTGGCAGCCATGAACTGCTTCTCAAAGCTTATAAAAGAGTAAAATCACTACAGATGTAAATCGATTCAGCCTCGTCCAAATGCTACAAAGTCAAACAACTGCACCGCCTACATTAACACACACATTTAGCAGCAGGCTTCTTTGAACTTGATCCATTTGCAACACAAATGTACTTTCTAATGGGACGCACAGAATTAACCAGCCGTTTGACTGGAATAAGAATTAGTTGGACAAACATCAAGGTTTTCTCTTCTCTCTTGACTCTAAAATGAGCTAGAAACAGGAGGTTAAAAACAACATTGTGACTGAGATATAATCTCAAATAAGCAGCTCAACATTCATTAATCTTCAAGTAAACCACAAATAAAAAGTTAAATATCATAATACTATCTCATATAGTAATGAACATTAACTCAACGTTCCCACTCATGTTTTACACTATTGGCTCGTTGTGCCTCCTCCTTATATAAACGAAGTCACTCGTGGGTGAATAACGATCAAAGCACTCCACAGTAATGTGAGGTGGGAGTCCAACCTACATTACGACAGAAAACTAGCACACGTCCGTACAGTGTGTACCGCTCCTAACGCCTGGAGTAGGTAGGGATGTAAATTAACTCGCATTCTGTTCGTTTCCAAAATTTGAGAACAAGCATAAGATTGAAGGGTCAAACTGAAGGCGTTCGTTTAGATGAGAACTTCTGTATTTGCTTAAGTTATTCTTTTTTTCACGTCACTTCATTTATCGGGAACATTCAAGATAATATTTCGCAAAAAAAAAAAAAAAAACGTGTTAAACTGATGTAAATGATCAACTACCTGATTGATCAATGAACGGCTTTTGAAGTTTGACCCATTATTGTGGCATTTATTATCCCTGAAACACTTGTTTAATAGTAACACCAATGAATGGGTGACTCGGGTTTTAGATTTGTATTCATTATTCACGTTTGAACTAAATCTCAATAAGCCTTACTTAAAAAGATCTTCTTCAAACATACTGTATGCATTCAGGTTCACTGATTCCCCCCAATAAGTCATTAACATCATTGCTTTGATGAATACATTGCATAAACCGTATGTTTGTATGTTTGTTTTCACTTTAGCTTTTTTTATCCTCTAATTGTTAATGTGTTTGTTTGTTTTCATTTGATCAGTCATCAAGAAGAAGTCGAAGGTGCCTGGTGTCATGATAACACAGTTTATGGAGGAACTCCCGGAGGGAATGACAACTCCGGATTTCACCCGCAAACCCATCGCTCTGACTATTCAAGAGGGTAAGACTGAGATACACAACTGACCCTGAACAGAGTGGGTTGTAAAGGGTGTCAAATTGTTATATTTTGATTTAAAATCAAATTTATTTAATTATTGTGGACACCTGTGTCAGTATGTGACATCGATGGGAATATTTTAAACATTTGGTGCGAGGGGGTAGCAGGGAGATTACTTACACTTTAATTTTTTACTTGTGTGCATCTGTAGTTCACTGAAAATAGGCAAATAAAGAATTGTATTATTTGTATTATCCCATGTCAGGTAAATATGCAGTCTTTAAAGCCAAAGTAGTGGGCACCCCGACACCCACTATAACATGGAGGAGAGCCAACGGAGAAATACATTATCACCCCGACGTGTGCCTTCAAAAGTACGACGAGACGAGCCTCGAACACACCATCGAGGTGAGTTTCACACCGGCGTAGATCCCGACTTTCTAAAGGAACCCCAAAGGCAGGCTCACGTCCATTTTGGGGGGCGGATTGCAGATAAATGTCACATGAATTATATCAGAATCTGATGCGTACGACGCATAAACATTGATCAGCGATCGGA
This sequence comes from Eutrigla gurnardus, assembly GCF_963514095.1. NCBI lineage: Eukaryota > Metazoa > Chordata > Actinopteri > Perciformes > Triglidae > Eutrigla > Eutrigla gurnardus. Next base: position 2,413,050 of record NC_139916.1, on the reverse strand, counting down.
GACTGTTAAAGGTGTATGAGAGCTATGCTACAATCTGATCACATTCTAAATAGTGATGAATGCAAGATGGCAGCAAAAAAATGCTTGCTTGAGTTTGTCCTTTGTTATTATTTTTTTATTTTGTGTGACAATAAGACTCAATCATAACAATAGAAATAGATGCCATTAACTGTGTTTACATTGTCTCAGATTCCAAAGGTCACTCCAGAGGACGCTGACACCTACAAGTGTTTTGCAACCAACGAATATGGAAGGGCTGTTTGCACCGTTGTCTTGAATGTTATTGCGGGTAGGAGCCTCATTTTTATTTGAATCACTTGGCTATCAAGTGTAATAGATTGTGAAATGAATGATGTATCTACCTGATACGCACATTTGTACTTAACGGTGACAAACTGTTTACAGTTGGATTCTCTAAGACCAAGGAGCTTCAAAAGAAACCAGAAGAAGGTGAGCTTTCAAACATGTCACCCTTCTTTTTTCTGATTGGTTTGTGATTGGTCATCACAAAGAGAGCTAATATACGCTGTCAGACACAAATCACACTAAATATGAGACAAACTAGCACTGCAATTAAAAACACATTTAGCTTTCTTTGAAGATGCTTTTAGCGGATTAGAGAACCAGCCGAGTACAAAGATGAATAGAGGTTGATGGCTTCATCAAATCTATACTTGGAATATAGCAGATGCTGGTTTTCTCCAAAGTTGCCCACAGATTTTCATCGCAATGTGATATTTTACTTACTAATTGGAATTATTAGAAAAAGGCTTACTCAGAAATTGACTGAAAAAACTTGATCAGCAACCAGAATCACGTAAAGAGGTATTCAAAGAGGTTCAGAAACACGGATGGTTGGAAGGTATTTCTTTTTTATAAAGGTTTCTCTGTGCCCAAGTTGTTCAAACAGGACTCCTGAGATTTGAAAGATCAGGTCTGGTATTCCAGGTTTCTCTGCCCCGAGGATTTGTCGAGGAGAAAGTTAAAGCTAAATGTTTGATCATTCAGATAATGTGTGTGAAAAGTTTAATTTCCTTTGGGTATAAAAGGATACTGCGCCATACGTGGATGCTGTGTGGCAGGAGCTGCTGAATGATGTCACCGATTTGAGGGCGTTATACTTTCTTTTAAACAATATTAATAAATACATTGAAATTTCTGAACATAGATTAATATGAAACCAACCCATTTCCAATTAATGAAATACAGGTTTTTCTTTTTACATTTGGTAAGAAATGTCAATTGTAACACATCATCATATGCCTGCATTTGAATGTATTTCATCAATATTTTGGTTTACAACTTTAAAAAAACACAAAAAAACATGATTATGCATCTCTTTGAGTTAAAATGCAGTTTCAATTTATTAAAAAAAAAAAAAAAAAAAAATTCTTATGGAGCTTCACGCTACCATTTATCATATGTACACATATGTAACTTGCCCTTTAAATTAATTGACATGATGTCAGTGATGGACTGATGTGTTTTCGTTGTGGTTCCCCAGATAAGGACTTCAGAAAAAAGCTTAAAAAACGGTGAGTGGACTATCGTTAACGTTGCGATTTGGCATTTTCTTTATGGCAGCGGTTCCGTTAGTTCTGAGTTATTATTTTCAGTGAAAAGACGTGGCTGTGTAGGTTTTAAGGAAACGTCCGTCTCTGCAGTAATGTCGATGGAACGCGGGAGCAGAAGCCGATGGAGCCGGAGGAGAAGGTCTGGGAAATCCTCTTGAGTGCGGACAAGAAGGATTACGAGCGCATCTGTGCCGAGTACGGCATCACGGACTTCCGCCACATGCTGAAGAAACTCAGCGAAATGAAGAAAGAGAGAGAGGACGAGATCGCAGAGGTAAGCATCTGTTTAGTAATATTTGTGGGGTTTTTATGAGCGGACTTATAATTAAGGATTTTGCTTTATTCCTGCTGTAGTTCGTTACACACATCAGCACACTGAAACACATTCAAGTCAAAGACAACGACTGTGCAACGATTGAGTTGGACATGGACCTGAAGGACCCCACCAGCAAAGTTTTCCTGTACAAGGTCGGGGCCGCCACCTATGTGGAATTAACCCCGCTGCTTTTTTAATCATCTTTTAGAAATGTGCTAACATGCCCACTAATTCTGCAGGACGGCGTCATGGTTCCATTCACCACAGAAGACAGCGAGGCGAAGAAGCATAACTTGAAACAAGTCGGCAAGAAATATGTTTTCACGATTAAAAATCTGGGTTCAGAAGATGCTGGACTCTACTCGGTAGATGTTGGCGGGGTCAATGTGTTCTCCACAGATTTTAAAGGTAAGTGTACTTATTCTATGCCCTATTATGTTTTTGTTATGGATTTTATGGGTTTTGTGCCTGCACAAGGATAGCTAATATGTGGTCACTCTCCACAGATTTTTTTGATCGCTGCATGCACAAAATGACAAGTGAATGGGATATAATTACTCTTTTTTTTCTGTTTTCAACCCCCGCAGTCCCCGAAGTTGACTTTGCTGTCAAAATACAGGAGGTGAAGGCGGAGGAACGGCAGGACGCCGTCTTTCAATGCGTCCTGACTGCACCGATGAACGAGCTCACGTGGTTGGGCAAAACCGCCACGCTGTCAAATAGTGAGAAATTTGAGATTGTCGTATCTGAAGATAAGCTCATCCACAAGTTGATTGTGCGGGACTGTATGGCTTTGGACAGCGGCATCTATGCTGCTGTGGCAGGAATCAAATCCTGCAACGCCTGGCTTATAGTTGAAGGTGAGAAAAGAACTAACTATTTTTCCCCTCACACTAAATAATTCCCATATTGAATTTTATATTCAGCTTACAATGTTCAGCTTTAAATATTTGCCATGTTATCTTCCATAGCTGACAAAGATCCTGCCAACAAGGGCAAGAAGGGAGCTCGCAAAACCACTGTGGCTGGAGGCGGCAATGAAGAGGATCTGATGAAAATAGCGAAGGAGCAGCAGGAGAAATACCAGAAAGAAATGGAAGAAAAAATGGAAAATGCCAAGAAGGCTCAAGCGGAACGAGAAGCTGCAGAGGCAGCTGGCAAAGCTGAGGCCGAAGCAGCTAAAAAGGCGGCTGCTGAAGAAAAAGCCGCGAAGAAGGCGAAGAGGGCAGCCGCCGGTAAAGGGGCCTCCGCAAGAAAGACGAAAAAACAAGCTGGCGGAGGCACTGGTGGAGCTGGAGGTGTGGGGGCTGATGGAACTGATGGTGGCCAAGGTGCAGGTGCCGGTGGTCCAGGGGGTGCCGGTGGTCCAGGGGGTGCCGGCGGTCCTGGTGGTGCTGCCGGTACAGCTGGTGTTGCCGGTGGTGCTGGCGGTGCTGCTGTTGGTGCCGGTGGTGCTGGCGGTGCCGCCGGTGCTGCTGGTGGTGCCGGTGGTGCAGCCGGTGCCGATGGTGGTGCTGGTGGTGCAGCCGGTGCTGCTGCCGGTAGTGCTGGCGGTGCCGCCGGTGCTGCTGCCGGTGGTGCAGCTGGTGCTGCTGCCGGTGGTGCTGGGACTGATGGAACTGGTGGTGGTGATGGAATTGGAGCTGGAGCTAAAGGCAGAAGTAAAGGAGGAGCTGGAGGTGAAGGTTCGGGAGAAGATTTTGATGAAGAAGATTATGACTCATTTGAAGATTCTGATGAGGAAAGTGAGGGAGAAGGAGAGGGAGACAGAAAAGGAGTGGGAGCAGGAGGAGCAGGAGGTGAAGGAGGAGAAGGAGGAGAAGGAGGAGAGGGTGAAGAGGGTGGAGAGGGTGGAGGAAAAGGAGGAAAACGCAAGAAACGCGTAAGAGATGGTCCACTTGTTCCAGAAATCGTAACAGGTAAGAACATAATTCACACTGCAAATTATGTTGAGAAACTAAATCTAATCAATATCTTTGATCAACAACACTTTTATAAACTTGTATGTAAATAAAAAAGGAACTGATCATGATTTTGCTCAGATCATGAATGTCAGTATGTACTTAAGTAATTTGAGTATTATATTTAGATATGGGTGAAGCTGAATAAAGTTGCCATTTATAATCATTAATAGGAGATAATAATGATGAGGAATCCACAAATCAACAAGGTGAAAAATCTGGGAAAAAGGGAAAGCGTCTCAGAAAGAAAACTGTGGAGGTTGAAGAGGCTGCTGTTGGTAAGAGATGTCAGAGGCTGCATGCTGTAGACGAGCCACTGACCAATAAAGTCATTTGGGAATGAAAATGACTTTAAAAAACATGACTTTAGGAAATTCTAAACATTTCCTAACTTTGATGCAGCTGCTTTAACTAGAAATGTACATAACACTGACCAAATGAAACCGCTGACACCACAAAAAGCTCCACCCCTTTCGGCTTTGCAGCTCATACAATCAGCTGGTCGGGGGTCATAGTTCAGAAAGGGTTTGTCGATCCTCAGTGACGGAATTTTCTTTACTTACGATGTGAAAGATTGCAGCAAGGGTTTATACATTCTTGAAAAGAGCCCACATAATAAAAATAACTGTTTACGTATCCCGGGAATCCCGTTCAAATCAACTAAAATGCCTTCAAGTATTTATCTGATACAGATCTGCAATAGTATATCAATCAATATTTGTCAACATTGATTAATATATTTCTATTTGTGTTTGTTATGTTCTAACCCTAGTGAATATAGACATGTTCTACATGTGAATTTTGTGTGCTTTCATGTTTGTAGAGGTGTCTTTACGTGTGTTACGTTAAAGTGGCAGTCCGTAAGATCTGAGATGCGTTGCTTCTAGCGACCTCTCTGGTGGTAGATGGAACTGCAGGAGAGCCTCTGGGACTCATCTCCATCACCCAACAGTGTGACTGTCTCATCTGCGTGATGTCTTCAAATGCTCCACACTGAAAGGAGGTCCGTGGTTTCCCCTCATTGACGGTCACTTTGCTTCTTGATGACTTTCCTTCTTCACTTCCATTAGTTTGTTTATTTTTCTTGGACTGGAAGTTGAACGTTCTTCTTTCTCTGTTGATCCTCCATTGTGAGTCAGCAGGAATGAAATGTACCTCAAACACTTTAGACTAGAGGGAGCATGACTTAGCAGTTGGAAGTTACTGATTTCCGACAATGAAACGCAGCATACTTCTGTGAGTAACTCCGCCTGGAAGACCGACCGCTGCTGACTTGACACTGGTCAAACCACACGCCCGACGCGACCACTTCGCTCCTCTACTTCAGCCGGCCGGCTGATAGAGTCCCGACTCTTCTCTGTTCTGGTTCCTCAGTGGTGGGACAAACTCCCGACCAATGTCAGGACAGCAGAGTCACTTGCCGTCTTCCGCAAAAGACTCAAGACTCACCTGTTCAGACTTCACCCCCCCCTCCCAAAAAAAGCACTTCTATATCCATACCTATAGCACTTTGATCGTGGCACTGTTGTACGTAAGGTATCCTTGCTGAATAGCTACTACTTGATGACCGAACCATTTTATATTTTTTCGCTCTTACTTTATCGGCAATATGTTGTGGTTTCTTTTTTTTTTTTTTACAAATGTACTTATTGTAAGTCGCTTTGGACAAAAGCGTCTGCTAAATGCCCAAAATGTAAACGTAAATGACTGACGCAAAAAGCCTCAGTCATTTTGAATTTTTACATAGGAATGTCGCCACAGACACGGAGATCCCTTTTCTTGGCAAAGCAGCAAGTACAAGCAGCTTCATTAGTGGGTCACATGATCAATCACCATTGTTTTAACTCGCTCTTTGATAGGAACTTAAAAGACAATTAAATAGATGAAAATGTTACGGACTGCCACTTTTTTTCCCCAAAAAATGGAAAAGGTAATTTGAGTACAACCATATTCAAGCTGAGAACATAACAGACATTTAGCTTAGGTATAATTGAGTGACAGAAATACTGTTACACAATTACTGTTCATTTTGTTGAGTACCACTAAAATTAATATTGAAGTTGTACTCCGTAAGATTTGAGATGTGTTGCTTCTAGCGGCCTCTTTGGCGGTAGATGTAACTGCAGATGAGCCTCTGGGACTTCATCTCCCAGAGTTCCTTTGGAAACCAAACAGGGTCGTCTGTATGACATCAGTTGTGATCCTCCTCCTGGGCGGACCAACTGCTGCTGACTGAGGCTTTTGAATTTTGTGTGGGAATGTCACCACAGACACGGAGATCCTATTTCTGGGCAAAGCAGCAAGTAGAAGCACTTTCATTGGTGGGTCACATGATCAATCACCTTGTTTTAACTCACTCTTTGACAGTTTGGAACTTAAAAGACAATTCAGTAGATGAAAATGTTACGGAGTACAACTTTAAGTATCAGCCTCCTTGTGGTAAAATATAACAAATTTGTGATGTAACAAGTGATAGTTCATAGTAAATTATGAAGGTTATTGAAGTGACGTTGCCGTTATGGAACCCATCTTGAATATCACCTTTTCCACCCCCTCCTCTTCTGTATCCAGGGCCGTGTGTGTTCTGTTGTTGTTGCTGATCTTGTTTTCCCTGTTGTAACATCATAATGGTTACTGTTGTCATTGATGTTATTTGTAAGGCGTATCCAACAGCACATGAGAAACAGTGGATTGGTGGTAATTACAAATGATATCCCCTAAAAAAAACCTGAAAAAGCAAAAAACAGAGAAGGGAATGGTGCCGGCGGTGATAATGGCATCGGGCCAGAAGCCGGCTGTGATGAATCCGCTGAATGCGGTGAGGGTGCAGACGGCGGCGGTGGCGGCGAGCTGGCTGGCAAGCGTTCGGGCCGTCGTCCACGGCGAGGTCCGTCGATCATGGAGACAGTTAGTGGTAAGATCACATGGCGCTGCATTAACCGCTGCATGGGAAGCCGGCGCTGGATAAAGTCATCGGATGGGCGGATGGCTTTTTTCCGGCGGTTTGAGGGTTTAACACAAAACAGCGTGTGGCCACTAAGCAGAATGCTACATTTGATCACTCGCTGGTTAAATGAGTGGATTTGACCTTTAAGAAAAAGCTTCTCAAATCCGATGCACTAATGGTTTTTGTCTACAGCACACAATGTAACGGTGACATGAATCCAAACAAGCCTAACTCTTTCTAGACAGAACACCACTGGTTTGTTCATTTCATTCCTATGACCTACAGGTTGGATATTAGCAGCAATATTCAAGTGTCCACCTCTGTCTCTTACGTACTGTTTGCAGACTGTGTGAGTGTGTGTGTGTGTGTGTGAGTGTAAGTAATGTTTAAAAGCACCTGTGCTCTGTGTTAACAATCTTGCTTGCCAGTTTACATGTTAATCCAGGATGAGTCGGTGCATTGAGGTTAATTATTTATCCGAGCTGAAGTTCGGTCGTGTGTAGACACACTCTTGCATATTTGAAGAAGGAAGACGAGTCGAGCTGACTTCGGAGGAGCTCTAAAAACAAAATCTATATCTGCACACTGGAGGCTGAATTCAGATCAACAAAAAAAGATGCTCATTTCTTCCACTGACCACACAAATGCCCTTTTAAGGGCATGTGTTTCTTTCAAGAGGCAAATGAAAGCCTCAGCGATGGTTTTCTCATGAGCTTCAAACATTCAAGTTGAAGAAGGCCACCCCCCCCCCCCCCCCCCCCAAACAAGAAAATCAAGCAACACACTAATCAAGAAGACGTCTTCATCTTCAAGTTTCAAATAAATGATAAATGCACTCTTCTTACATAAGTATCATCTGCATTTGAACATGTATGTTAAAAAGAAATGCTTTTCTAAAATACATGGTAAACAAGAATGCAGAAAGACAGTGTGCTAACGACGAGGTAAGTTCGTGCACATCCAACACACGGATGCATTATTAAAAACCCTTGAAACAACCAAACAACAACTCGTATGCAGTGCGTCGGCTGGCGGTTGTGCGCGTTCACTAACCTGCTGGTTGATGAATCCTCAGACCCGGGAGTTCACTTTCATGCCGGGCTTTCTGACTGCAAAGCCATTATGGGAGAAGCAGCAGAGCTGGAGTGTAAAGTCAGCAGAGAAGACTGTGAGGGAATCTGGTACAAAGATGGAGAAGAGGTAATTCCCCAGGGCCGACACGCCTTTGGTGTTATCGGAGTGATATATAATAGGAAGAGTCATGCATTCATGTGAAAGTTTCAGATGAGGCTGGATTCATGTGTGTGTTGTGTTCCAGTAATATGTGTGGGTTTATTTTTGTTCTAGATTAAATCATCTGAGGGTATAACCATTTCAAAAGAAGGAACGTTCCACAGACTGAAAATTCACAAAGTCACGGAGGAATTTGCTGGAAAATATAAATTTGAAGCAGATGGACGGAAGACGGAGTCCTTGATTGTGGTTGAAGGTAAAAAAATAATATCCTTACAGAAATTACTCAATTGCTAAAGTGGTTGCACCAACTCATTAGAGAGCGCCTGCTGGTCGTGATGAATATTGATTTTTCAGAGTATTGCAAATTACTGTGACTTATTATAGTTAACCCTTCTGCAGTAGATCTAGAGCACAGGAACAGAAAGCAGAAGACTACTTAAAACAGACATGTAGCTCATGAGCAACATACAGCCCAATTTCATCTCAAGTGGGCGGGACCAGAACAAACATTAAATAATTACCTATTAATAACAATACTTCCAAGAATTGATTTATCTTCTCTTTTGACGGTTGTCCTTGAAAGCTCTGTTATCCCCCCCCCCCCCCCCCCGACATGATGAGTCTGATAGCAAAATTGGATGTTATATTCCTTGAGCACTGAAAACTAAGTGATCTAGTGGGCCTTTTTGGACCCTTTGGTAGGCCGGTTCAGGCCCTCAGGCTGCATGTTTGATACCTTCTACTTAAAATATCTGTCTGTACTGTTTTACCAATCACTGTAGATCCGCCCAGATTTTCTGCCGAGGAACTGGAAGCATTTAAAACCCCTGTAACAGTGAAAAAAGGACACAAAGCCATCTTCAAAATGCATTTCATTGGACGGGAACCCATAAAAATTCAGTGGTACCTTGAGGGGGAAGAGATTTCAGAAGAAGCAACTAAAAAACTTGAGCACACGGAGGATTCTAGCCGTCTTCTTCTCACCAAGCTGCAACGCAAGAACAGCGGCGAAGTCAAGATCAAACTCAAAAATGAGTTTGGCACCACTGAGGCCATCACCCAGCTTATTGTGCTGGGTATGTATACAAGTATTGCTTTACAGCAAGTCTCAGGAACACATTCAGCACAGATTATTATTCAGTATGCGACTTTGTCTTTGACAGATAAACCTACTCCTCCGATGGGACCGCTGGAGATTGTTGAAGCCTCCTCCTCTGGCATCGAATTCAAGTGGAGGCCTCCAAAAGACAGCGGCGGCTGCCAGATAGGCAACTACATCCTTGAACGACAACAAATTGGCCGCAACACCTGGAAGAAGGTGGGGCCGATCGGTGCGGAGGCCACATACAAGGACTCTGATGTGGACCACGGAAAGAGGTACTGCTATCGCATCAGAGTGGAGACTGAGATGGGAACCAGTGACCTGATGGAAACAGAGGACATTCAAGCTGGAACCAAGGGTAAACTCTGACCAATATTATGGAAAAGTATTAAATTAAATGATATCGCTATGATTGACTCAGATTCACCTGCGAGTGCAAACTAAATATGCAAAAATACCTGATAAATTGGTGAACCAAGAGAAACAAGAGATTCCGAACTGGAGGAAGCTATTATAGCTTCTTAGTTTAGCGTATATATATTACAAAACAGGCATGATTTTGTGACAGTTATGACGGCCACAAATACATTTCTTAAATAAACCATGCATACTTAATAACCTGTTAGCGACTTCGACAATTGCTTACCGAATAAAACAATGTACAATAATGAAAATGAAATCCCAGGGGGAAGTAAATGACCCAGAGCAGAAAAAGTAAAAAGAAGCCCAGGGCTACTATCACTGCATAGCGTTAGCATGTTCACGGCTTGCTAGTATGTTAGCTGTTACCTCTAAGGCATCAGTAGTTCATGACTAGCCTTTTTCTGTTTGACTAAGAATTGATTTACAGATCCCATTATGTGTACTACAGCATACCCTGGACCTCCATCAGCACCAAAGGTTGTAACTGCCTTCAAGAACTGCATCAACCTCTCTTGGTCTCCTCCAGCCGACACTGGAGGAACCAACATTCTGGGGTACAACCTTGAGAAACGCAAGAAGGGGAGCAACCTGTGGGGCATGGTCAATCCACATGATGAGATGATCAAAGGTAACTGATTATTCAATACATTATTTCTGTTTGATCATGTTACGTGACAGCACAAATGTGAATATCTAACAATCTTCTATGCTTGTACTCTTCCAATAAAAGGTAAGGGATACGGAGTCAAAGATGTGGTTGAGGGCATGGCGTACGAATTCCGTGTGTCGGCAATTAACAACTCCGGAGCGGGTGAGCACAGTTCACCATCCGAGTTTGTGTTTGCCAGAGATCCTAAAAGTAAGTGGACATTTAGGACCGTTATCAAAGTCAATATTATATCAACACTTCTTACAGCCTACAGATGACAGCACTTAATATGAATGTTGTGTTACAGAACCTCCTGGTAAAGTCATAGACTTCAAAGTGACGGATTCCACCTACACAAACCTGATGCTGTCTTGGACACAACCCAAGGAAATTGAGGGGGTTGAGGATGAAGCAAAGGGCTATTTTGTGGAAATTAGGCCTGCGGAAAACACAGAATGGGATCGCTGCAATACAAACGCATTAACTATGACTTCCTACACAGTGAAAGGCTTGAAGTCAATGGCCATGTACTGGGTGAGAGTGATCGCCACCAATGATGGAGGAGAGGGAAAGTCACAGGAGCTGAGTAATTACATCCTGGCTATGCCCCCTCCTGGTAAGAAAGTCACATCAACATTACTTATGTCAAACTGTTGTACTATATATTACAAATACAGGAAGTCAAATTGATAGTTGAAGACTCAGTAGTTGTACAATCAGTGAGTTTGACTGAATCTAAACTGGGATACAAAAATGATTGTGAAAATCCAGACTTCAATTAACCCAAAGAAAGTAATAGATAATCTACAAACCCAACTACAAGTTAAAGTCATCAGGATAATTGAAGCCTAGTTTAAACAATCAAAAATAAACACAATGATGAACATGGTTCCTGTTTTCTTAAATCAATAAATTGGTTTATCAACGTCAAAATGAATGACCAACTCTTACCCTGCTGTTCACCCAGTGAGACCACGATTCACGGATGCCAAAATCAAGAGTTTCATGGTGGTGAGAGCTGGAAATTCTGCACGAATCAACATGAACTTTGAGGTAATTAAGGAAGTAAGACTTATACTTAAGGGCAATGAATATAGGGGGTGTCATTATTATGTCATTATGTCTTTGTAGGCATCTCCTTGGCCTGAGGTCATCTGGCTGAAAGATGGATCGCCAGTTTCTAAAAAGGTGACCATCAGCAACACAGAAGATACATCCCAGCTTCTGATTCCGTCCGCTGAGCGTGCAGATACCGGGGTTTACACCATCATTGTCAAGAACATTGTCGCCCAAGAATCATTCAGCATTGAAATCAGAGTCACGGGTGAGTCTTGTTACAATACTGTTACTTCTTATTAAATAAAATATTTCTCCCTATCCCATATACTGAGCATAAAAAATGAAAACCTCGTTTGTATGTGAACTCCAGACGAGCCAAAGCCACCCGGTCCTGTGGAGCTGGACGAAAACGTGCCTGGCACAGTGACCATTTCGTGGACGGCGTCACCAGATGAGAAACGCGACGACAGGCTGCATTACATGGTGATGAAGCGGGATTCCAGCAAAAGATCGTGGCACACCATCGCAGATCACATCTTCAACAATAGATTCACGGTCTGCAACATAATGCCGGGTCGAGAATACCAGTTCAGAGTCTATGCAAAGAATGACATGGGCTGCTCTCAGCACTGCGAATCAACAAAGTGGTTCATTTCATGCAAAAAAGGTATGTAAATGCTCCAGCCCACAGTTTATCTGTGTGTGTATTCAAATGTATGCTAATACAGTACTTACATACTAACCACTTAATGCCTCTACAAAGCACTGAGGTTTGTTGGGCCAAACATGCACATTGCCAAGGTATACTATTGTTTCTGTATGCTTAATCATTTATTTGTGTGCAATGTGATGCCTTTTTTTTTTTTGTCAACGTTGAAAATGTGTCTCTCAGGGGTTTTTTTTTATACAATGCAAATCTACCTTCTTCCAGAAAAGTTCTCGGTGAGTGTTCCGGAAATTAAGCCGTGTAATCTCCTGGCTCCTCCCAAGTTCCTTGTCCCGTTGAAAATGCACACTGCTCCTCAAGGGTACGAATGCTACATGAGCTGTGCTATTAAAGGGGATCCGACACCCCATGTGACCTGGCTCCGCAACAATATCAGCCTGAATACCAACACCAACTACTTCATCTCCAACACCTGTGGCGTGTGCTCTCTGCTCATACTGAGGGTCGGACCTAAAGACACCGGGGAGTACAAGATCGTTGCAGAAAACTCTCTGGGGAGGGCCGACTGCTCCACCAAGCTGACAGTCAGAGGTTAACCTTTGCTCCTGTATTTGAAAGATGCTGTCACAAGGTTCTGCATGGATATGCATGTTATACACTGAATGTTTTTGAAATCTTAAACTAACAACCGTCTATTTTTTTTTCAGAATAAATGACCCTGAAGATGGAAGAATTGCTCTACAAAGCTTAGAGGAGTTGTTGGTAATACGCGTACTGTATCTTTAGAGTTAAGCAAACAGGCAGAATGAATAATTATTTAACATTGCCCGTAATACTTTCCCTATAGGTTTTTAATCATTTAACAAATTCCTATAGAGGCTGGCATTTATTTAAATGTCAAAGGCATGGAAATGTTGCTAAAATAAAAGCCACAAATGTGGTTTGCTTGTTTTGATTTCTTTGGTGCAATCTCAATAAAAATGGAAGCTTGGAATACCGGTGTGCAATCTGGCATATTTTCTGATAATGCATGTTAATTACCAAAAGTATTACCGTAGAGGACACCATGCAGCAGTGATTTATAATTTTAAAAGTGCGAGTATAAGAAGTTTGTCTCAAGACATCTATTTGTGTTTTTCCGATTCTTTTTTAAGATCTATAGTGACTGCTTGGTTGCAATTCTTTGTCCGTAATTGTGTATTTACCATCTTCCCCTGAACTAAAATGACACAAAAATACTGACGTGACAAAATGTATATCATACCAATAGTTATAGTCTGTTATACTTATGAAAAAGTGTGTTTGGTTTAGTGTAAATAAATACGTCATACTGCTATTGTGGAGATTTTCTTTAATCTGACCTGCATGTCACTTTGATAAACAGAAAATGCATTTATATATATTAACAAAAAATATGTATCTATATGCACGATGATTACATTGAGGCAACTGTTAAGGTCTTGACATAGCAAGCAAGTATCAAAATTCATACCACTCGCTCACCTCCATGCAGGTTTATGTGAATAATTTATGCCCAGTCGTCTTGTATTACATCTCTGAGCATATTTTTTGGAAGGTTAGAGTCCCTGAAAAAGAGCAGGTCAACAGTAGCACCCGGGGGTAAAACATTTCTGACCCGTGCAGGATGACACCTCTCGGTTTCAAAGAGCTCGTTACAATGTTAACATACATGCTACAATGTAACCTGTCAGTTTCAATCCAAAGAGTTAAAAAGCATAAAAGTGTCTCATTAATGTTAGTGAGATTTCTGATCCGTCCAGAGCACAACGCATCAATAACGAAATAAGAACATTCATGTAAATCTTCCATTTTTGGATTAGATCAAGCCAGAAAGTATGGTTCATTATATTCTGAAAAAACACCTAAGGTGAGGAGTTTAAGAAAAAAAAAGAAATCTGAACTTAATTGACACTTACCGCTTGTCAAATGTTGGGATGAAGACCAGCAGCCTACCTGTACAATTAAGCTAATGGAGAGGCATTTTGGCCCATGGCGCTTCTCATGAGACTTCCCTTTTTAATACGAGCAGCCAAAAGCACACTGCTGCTGAGATTCCACTTTTGAGGGAGGGATTGGGGACCTCGCCCCTGCATTTCCTCTGCTGCCCCCTTTTCAAGATCCTATAGCACTTTAGGGCCAAAGTGCATTCCGGTAAACCTATCCCGACGAGCCACAGTGAAGAAGCGCTGGGTTAGGTTGCTCTGAGGGTCTCTGAAAGACTTTATTGCCTCTCAAAAGGAAGAGCCCACACTCAAGAATCAGCTGGAACCTGGCCGGCAACAGACAGCACAGAGGAGCAGTTCACTCCAAATAATAAAAAAGGTAAGTACATTTACAAAGGGCTGGGGAAATGCCTAATATGGTTGGATATTTCATCAAAATCTTTATTCTGTAAGCCATTTTATGTTAATATATGTATGTTGTGGTAATATTACTATGCCAATAATGTACATAAACCATAAGTATGAAGAGCTTTCACTAGTTAGTAAGAGATTACAACAGATTCAATTATTTAAGTTTCTCTACAGTTAAATATGACAACGAGCAATATGATTAACAGTTATAATGTTGTTTGTGAAACATGTCTTTTGATGAGCTGAATTGTCTGAGCTTAATGATAAATAATACACAGGAACATGTAGAAAATCATCTATTGGGATCAATTGTGCAGATGGCAGAGAGTAACAGTAACTGATTAATATGACTAATTAAGATCCGTCTATATCAGTTCTACGCTTTCCTCCAGCAACAATCAAAGGGTTACAATATGCTGCAAAGCTTTAACATTTTTTTAAGCATTTTATCACAGAAAAGCAGAAGCACATGCTCACCTCTGCAATCAAATGCAGCTCTGAGATTTAGGACATAGACCTGATGGGGTATTCATAAATCAGTCCACACCCTTGGCAAAGCTATTTTCTCTCTCAGACAAATATAGTTTTCACAGCAGTGCACCAAGTGTGAGAAACTGCTAAATATGCAGACACTGCATCAACTGACAGAACTGTGCATAATTCATCTTAATTCAATTAAATTATTAATAGTTTAAGTGACTATAAAATGGAATTCAAGAACAAAAGGATCCTATCATTAGACTTAATGAGATCGTGAAAATGAAGAGAGATTAACAGAAATATGCCGATATAAGTTCATACTTGAGCCTTGGCGATGGAATAAGATGTTTACCTACACATCACATATTTAAAGAAGAGATCCTTTTTATTGTACCTGTCAAATAAAATCTTAATTCAAATAAATACACGCTTTCTTAGAGTCAGTCTTAAAAAAACATGTTTTATCTTATAAAGTCATAAACCATGATTGCTAATGTGACCCTTTCAGTCTTTCTGCCCAAAATTTTGTGATTATAATTATAAAATCACAAATAACTACCTAGTGTAAAAATACAATAAGGCAATACTATGGAGTCTGAAGCAGGGAACCTGACTAATTATATACTTTTGAAGAAGCTAATTATGAACAGATTGAAGTGATTAAGGTGATACTTGATCATCAAAATGATTCCCAAAAACTTTCATTTACTGCAGCAAAAAGAGGGGAAAAAAGGTTTGTTTTTTTAACCACCTGGATTTTAACCTTTACCTGTGGTGGCACCTTTCATCCTGAGATAATCCAGGGCTATAAAGAGAGCAACAACCTGAACACAACCATGGTTATGACTCAGTCAGCCGCCCACTCGCCTCCTGAGTAATGATACAGTACGCTAGATGTTTTATGAGGCATGTGACCTACTGCCTGCAGAATTAGGCCAGACACTTGCAGGAATCCACAAAGCGGTGACGGCAGGCATCCCTGCGTTTATAGCACAGATAGTGTTACTAACTCAGGTGTCCGAACACTATTTGCGACACGCGTGGTTGAACACTGACGTCCCACGATGCTGAACACACCCCGATATTAAGTAGCCCACTTTTCTTTTGGTGATCGAGGGAGGAATAAAATTGGTTACAATTACATTAACTGTTCCTCAAAGGATGCGCTTTACTTAAGGAGCAGGCCGGCTGCCTTCAGCTACCAGTTAAAGCAATGATGTGGTACCCGTTACATACTCAGACCATCTGCTAGAGATTAACTGCTCGTCACACAGATGGAGGACTATCATGGATACTTACGGTGGTCAAGTCATGCTAACAGCTCCAGACTACATTTAAATTCTAGGATTAAGGCATCGATGGGGGGAAGAACCCTATTACGCAAAACAAGCAACCATCAAAGTGCAAACCCCTTTAAAATGGCATATAACGAAACTAAACAGCGTTATCTTATTAAGTATCAAGTGTTTTAAAAGTGCCTTGTAATGTTTTTTCAATAACAGAGAAGCTGTTGTCCCGTTCAAGATGTTTAAAATACGAAAAGCAAAGGATGAGGAGCCGACTGCTCCGGGCCAGGGTGAGTAACTGACGAACAATAAAATGCATGACGAAGCCACAGCCTTTTTATCCAAAACACAAAGTGAACTGTTATAATATATAATGCAATTTCGTCTCATTTGATGACAGTGAAAATTAAAAAGAAGTCGAGTGTGCCTGGAGTTATGATCACCCAGTATGTGGAAGAGCTACCTGAAGGCATGACCACCCCAGATTTCACTCGGAAACCCATCGCTCTAACTATTCAAGAAGGTACAGTAAAAGAAAACAAAAATAAAACACAGCATCATATATTTTGGATTTTCAGAGATTACAATATAATGCTACGGTGCTGCTGCTATGTCTGTAGGAAAACTGGCCATCTTCAGAGCAATGATTATTGGCAAACCAACACCGACTGTGACCTGGGTGAGAAATAACGGTGAAATCAATGAAGAAAGGTGCAAAATCATCCATGATACAAGTTCTGGGGAATACCAACTACAGGTGAGATCACTCGGCACGTGTCATAGGAAACAAATCATTCAACAATCATAAGAAACCTCAGGGATCAACATTCGAATTATCAGCAGGCCATCTTGCACTATTTTATTGCAAACATACTAATAATCACGTATTGATTGATAGATGCCTGACGTATCGCCGGATCAAGCAGATACCTACAAGTGTTTTGCCAGAAACGAATATGGAAAAGCGGTTGTAACTGCTACGCTTAATATTATTGAGGGTCAGTTACTTTTCATTCACTTGTACATCAAAAGTTACTGAGATAAAAATGCATCCGTTTCACTTCACTCAATTTTCTTCCATTTAGTTGGCTTTAAGAAGAGCAGAGCCATGCAAGAATCAAGAACAGGTACACAATCATTTATCTAGAATCATGCAGTCAGTGGATCTAGAGAAGTTATCAACATGCTGCTGGTTTTCTTGTAGCTGTGCGAGAGACACCTGAGGACTTCAAAAAGGCCTTAAGAAACAAGTAAGTAGTACTTTGTACTGTGTGATGACTACTATAATTAGTGTTATCTAACACTGTATTCTGTGTGTAGGGTTGACATTGAGCCGAAAGTAGAACAGAAACCAGAAATCGATGAAAAGTTTTGGGAACTGTTGATGAGTGCAGAAAAGAAAGACTACGAGAGCATCTGTGCTCAGTACGGTGTCACGGACTTCCGTGGGATGCTGAAGAAACTAAGTGAGAAGAAGATGGAAAGGGAGCAAGAGCAAGAAAAGGTACATTTCAGTTTCATCGAAATGTAAACAAATCTTCATCTAAACAAAGCAGCTGTAATTATATGAATACATGTATTCGTGCTGTCCAATCGCTGCAGGTGGTTGAAAGGCTGTGCAACCTGAAGCCCATTGAACTGAAGGCTGACGGCGGTGCAGAGTTTGAACTTGAAATGTCACTTAAAGATGTCAGCAGCAAAATCTTCTTATTCAAGGTGAGGTGTTTAATTTTAAATATTGACCTTTTTCTCAACTGTGAATGAAACAATTTAACAATTATTCTCATATCATATTCTCCAACAACAGACACATTCACACGTTTATGACTGTGTTTAAACAGGACGGGGTTATGATTCCCTTTGATTTGGACACGGAGATAAAACACGGACTGAAGCAAGTGGGAAAGAAGTTTGTATTCAGCATCAATGGTGTGGACGCAGATGATGCAGGATTATACCAAGTGGAGGTCGATGGAGTCAAGATCTTCTCCACTGACTTTAAACGTGAGACGACCCACAGATTTAATTATCTACACCGTTTGCTCAATTCTTTTAACATCGTCTGCAATGCCGTAAATGCCATCGCAAAGGGCTACGATGGCTGCTTTGTCCTGTGATGGACATAAAATACCATGTCATGCTAATAATAATGTGCTTTGTCTAGTTCCACCCGTGGAATTCTTGGTCAAGATTCAAGACGTGACAGCAGAGGAAAGAGAGGACGCGGTGTTTGAGTGCGTCACCTCACAGCCCCTGAAAAAGATGAATTGGATGGGAAAGAACAACCCACTAGAGCAAGGGGACAAGTTTGACATTCTTGTGTCGGAGGACATGCTAA
The DNA here is from genome assembly GCF_963514095.1 of Eutrigla gurnardus. Classification (NCBI taxonomy): domain Eukaryota; kingdom Metazoa; phylum Chordata; class Actinopteri; order Perciformes; family Triglidae; genus Eutrigla; species Eutrigla gurnardus. The sequence continues at coordinate 2,394,637 of NC_139916.1, read as the reverse complement.
TCCACACATTGGTGGTGAAGGACTGCATGCCATTGGACAAAGGAATTTATTCGGCTGTGTCTGGGCTAATATCATGCAGTGCCTGGCTTGTGGTGGAAGGTATTGACATATTTTAAATTGCATCTTTTCAGACTCTTCAACACACGTTTATCAAATGCTGAAAATGTCCCATAAAGCATTAAAATGTTCCTGGTACTGTGTATTTGCTATTAGCTGACAAAGATCCAAACTCAAAGGGAAAGAAGAAAGTTCGCAAAACGACCAGAGCAGGAGGTGGTGGAGCCGACCTTTTGAAGATCGCTGAGGAGCAGCAGGCGAAGATACAGCAAGAGAGAGAAAAGTTGATTGCGAAGGCAAAAGCAGAGGCAGAAGCTGCGGCCGCAGCGGCTGCAGCGGCCGCCGCGGCTGCAGCTGAGAAGGCAGAAGCCGATGCTAAAGCTAAAGCAGAAGCTAAAGCTAACGCAGATGCAGAAGTTAAAGCCAAGCCAAAAGCAAAGGCAGAGACCAAGACAAAAGCAAAGACAAAGACCAAGGCAAAGGCAAAGGCAAAGGCAAAAGCAAAGGAAGAGGCAAAGGAAAACACAGAGGCAAAGGCAGAAGTGGGAGAAGGCGCCGATAAAGCAGTGGTGGAGGAAGAGGATGAAGAAGAGGATGTGGAAGAGGATGAAGAAGAGGATGACGAAGAGGATGGGGAAGAGGTTGAAGAAGAGGGTGTAAAGGAGAAACACGTGTCCAAACCAGCTGTGAAAAAAGAGAAGGGTCCTGCTGAAGTTGGTGATAGTGAAGAAGAGGAGCCCGTTCAAGAAAAAAGAAAGAGAGTGAGAGCAGGCCCACTTGTCCCAGATACAGTCATCGGTACGTATCAGAACATAGTGATTCAATCCCAAGTACTGCTTCATATATTCCTGTTCCCAGTTAACTATAAGGTTGTGTTTCCATTCAGACCCAGGTGTATACTTCACCGGCGGACTGTCAGACGTCATCGCAATCATCGGCAGCAATGCAGAACTGGTCTGCAGGCTGAGCAGTGAGGACTGTGACGGAGTCTGGTACAAAGACGGGAAAGAGGTGAGGACGAGCTGAAGAGGGAAAAGCTTTTATCTTTAACGTTCTGAGAGTTTAGGGCGTTTACATGTGTGTGTGTGTTAACATTTCAGATTACCGCTACAGAGGATGTTTGTATTGTTAAAGATGGGACTTTTCGCAAACTAATAATCAAAAACTGTAAAGAAGATGATACTGGAAAGTACCGCTGCGAAGCCGATGGCCGTAAAACAGAAGCTATCCTAAGTGTTGAAGGTATTGTAAAGCAAAGGTAGAGCCACTTTGACACGCGTTAAGCTCAGCAATAAACTTGTTTTTTTCTGCTAGATCCTCCAAGAATTAACCCCGATGACCTCGCCGAGTTCAGGAAACCCGTCATAACCAAATGTGGGAAGGATGCCACCTTCAAGCTGCCTTTTGTTGGCCGCGAACCCATGAAGATCCAGTGGTACAACGAGGGCGAAGAGATTTTCGAGGACACCCACGTCCGAATCGAGAAGTCTTCCTTACACAGCCGTCTGCTGCTTGTGAAGTGCCAACGCAAAATCACAGGAGAAATAAAGATTAGGATTAAAAATGAATGTGGAACAATTGAGGCCATCTCACAGCTCATTGTATTAGGCAAGTCCTGCATGTTGAGAACTGCATGTTCCTCACATGTACAAAGGTTTCATACGTAATACGGGATGTGGAAATGAGTGCGTTTGTCCTTTATTATTTTTCCTTTCTCCAGATAACCCAACGCCCCCCCTTGGCCCCGTCGATATCATCGAAAGTTCGTCAACCTGCATCGACTTCAAATGGAGGACTCCCAAAGACAACGGAGGGTCCCCTATCACAGACTACATCCTGGAGCGTCAGCAGATTGGCCGAAACAGCTGGAAGAAATTGGGCAAGATTGGCCCGGAGCCTAAATACAGGGACGCCGATGTGGATCACGGCAGAAAGTATTGCTACCACATCAGGGCTGAAACCGATCAAGGCATCAGTGAAATGATGGAGACGGATGACATTCAGGCAGGGACGAAGGGTGAGCCTTCTTTTACAAGCACATTGACATGTATCGACCGTGTCTCAATACAAAAGCCTTTTCTATTTCATCACTCTTTCAGCTTATCCTGGACCTCCTTCTACACCAAAAATCGTCAGTGCATTCAAAGACTGCATCAACCTTGCATGGTCTGCACCCACTAACACCGGAGGAACCAACATTTTAGGATACAACGTTGAGAAACGCAAGAACGGCAGTAATCTGTGGGGGCTCGTCAACCCTCCCGAGGAGCCCATCAGAGGTGCAGCGTTGTTTCTGGAATACAGCTGTGGTATTGTGGCAAATGTGTAGAATTAGATTCCATGTAATAGTGATAACCATACCTTCTGCCAACAGAGAAAAAATATGCGGTGAAGGATGTTGTTGAAGGCATCGAGTACGAGTTCCGTGTGTCAGCTATCAACATTTCTGGTGCTGGAGAGCCGAGCTCGCCTTCTGAATTTGTGTTCGCAAGAGACCCGAAGAGTGAGTGATACGCTAATAAATGTCATCAGCACATCAACGCTTAGTTGCTTGAATCTCAATGCTTAAATGTTTACTCTACCAGAGCCCCCTGGTAAAGTTCTAGACCTGAAGGTGACAGACTCCACGTACTCCACCTTATCGCTGGGCTGGACCAAACCTACGGAGGAGGAAGGGGTCCAAGACGAGGCCAAAGGATACTTTGTGGAGCTCAGACCAGCAGAGAACCCTGAATGGGGTCGCTGTAACTCCAATGCCATCATTATGACCTCCTACACTATCATGGGTCTGAAGTCGATGGCCATGTACTGGGTAAGAGTTGTATCCACCAATGAGGGCGGAGACGGCGAGCCACAAGAGTTGAACAACTACATCATCGCCATGCCTCCTCCAGGTGAGTCCGTGGAAGTTAAAACCCGCAGACAGAATGTGATACATTTCAACTTTTTAATCACTGAAAACTCCGTCACAGTGAGACCTCAATTCACCGACAAGAAAATGAAGAACTTCATGGTGATGAAAGCCGGGAACGCTGCTCGAGTCAACTTCAACTTTAAGGTTCAGTATGATATTCATACAAAACCCTTCAGAGTTAGGAACCATATGAGACACTAGGAGCATGTAAGCGTAGTATCTCCTGATGTCGGCAGGCCTCTCCAATACCAGCTATCAAATGGCTCAAGGACGGAATTCCCGTCGCCAAGAACGTGCAAGTGAGCAACACGGACACGTCGTCGCAGCTCATGATCCCGTCAGCGGAGCGCCACGACACTGGGATCTACACGATCGTCGTCAAGAACCTAGTTGGTCAGGAGACCTCTAGTGTCGAGATAAGAGTCACAGGTAGAGTGTAAAAAGAATATATAAATATATAAATGAATCTGTGACAAATAAAAACTAAATTAGTACCAATGGTTTCTGGATTTGAATTTGATATGCATTCTTTTTTTAAGATTATTCCCAAATTGATTTTTTAAATATTTATTTATATATATATATATATATATATATATATATATATATATATATAAGATTCAAAGAAAATGAAATAAGTGTTAAATAAATAAAGCAAACATACCTATACTATATACATAATCTTGTGTACAGTATATTTTGTGTACGCTTTGGAGTTAAGGGACGTGTGGGGAAAGTGTAAAGAGAAAAGATATTAATAATCACGTCCTACCCGTTTCTAGATGAACCCAAGCCTCCCGGTCCGGTGGAGCTGGAGGAGAACGTGTCAGGAACCGTGACGGTCTGCTGGACTCCCTCCCCCGACGAGAAGAAAGACGACCGGCTGCACTACATCATCACTAAGCGGGATTCTGTGAAGCGCTCTTGGCAGACTGTGGCGGACCATCTCTTCAATAACAAGTTCACTGCGGTCAACATCATGCCGGGGAGGCAGTACAAGTTCAGGGTCTACACCAGGAACGACATGGGGCTTTCCAAACCTTCCGAGTCGGGAGTCTGGGAAGTGAAGAGAAGAAAAGGCAGGTTTAACGAAAAGCCATGCAAAATTCTGTAGAGAGCTGAAACAATTAGTTTGTTAGTCAATTACTTTATTGACTGAAGATTTAAATGGCAACTATTTGTATAACTGATTGTTTCAGGCATTCGTAAAGCTAAAGTGCCAAACATTTGCTTTTGAAACTAGTTTTCATCGAATAAACATTTAATTGATTAGCTACAAAATGCAATCGACAGATTAAATAACAATAAAGATAATTGCTAGTCGTAACCCTGGTGCAGTTTAAAAATCCATCAACCCACATCGACATAGAAGTAGAGGAGTGTAGATCTGCAAACGATAAGTCAATGAGTGGAGCCAAAGAAAATGAATCATCATCAATTAATCATTTCTGTATTTTTTTGGGCCATTTTTGCCTTTTATTGAGAGAGTGAGAGTGAAAGGGGAGAGAGATTGGGATGACATTAAAGAAAGGGCCGTCAGTACGTGGGGGTCCAACTCCTGAGCTTTCCTGCAGCCGCATTTCAGTATTTAAGTAAAAGTGCGAAACAGTTGCTGTTCTAGATTCTAAAAATTGAGGATTTGCATTTTTTCTCTTTATCATACGATAAAAAATTACATTTCTTTGGGTTTCAACTGTTGGTCCAACAAATCAAGCTCTTTGAAAACACATCACAGCCCCCTAATCTATTAGGAAACAATGAATTAGATGTAGATGTACGTAACAGGAGCATAATAAGACTGACAATATCTTAACACAAATGTTTTTAAAAAGATGCAAAAAATGCAATTAAAGAACTTAAACTGGCTACTGTAAGCAGAGGTAAATTAATCAAAAACAGGCAACTAAAGAAAACAGAATATAGTGATGAAAAGTGTATCCATCTTCTCAATATTCACTGTGTGAGTGTTCACGGTTCTTTCCTTTCTCTTTCCTCCTTCTAGAAAAATTTTCCCTGAGCGTCCCCGTCTCTAAAACTTGCAGCTTTGAGGCGCCGCCCTCCTTCTCCGTTCCACTCAGGATGCACAACAGTCCCGAGAGCTACGAATGCTACATGAGTTGCGCGGTGACGGGAAACCCCAGACCCCACGTCACCTGGTACAGAAACAACGTCAGCCTCAACACCAATACCAACTACTACATCACCAACACGTGTGGCGTCTGCTCCATGGTGATCCTCAAAGTCGGGCCCAAGGACAGTGGCGATTACTCGGTCATCGCCGAAAACTCTCTGGGCAGAGTTGAGTGTTCAACCAAACTGGCTGTTAAAGGTAAAGACGCATTCAAATGGATTAGCTGCATCTTAAATTCGACTCTGGCTATATGTTTGAACAACTCCCTCCTCTCCCCCCTTTTCTTTAGATTAGGATGATGCAGCCCCAACTCCTGAAGATGGATGTGCAGATTTTGAAAGCTGTTTCTTTTGTGAATTAATGTATTGATGTGTTTCAATCAACTGTGGAGAAGAAAATTCTGGATGAACGAGAGGAAGAAAGCAAGAGCTCTTGGTTTGAACTAGATTTTGTTGCATTTGAGTGCAATTTTTACTCAATGAATCGACTGGATGCAAAAGGCACTTCGACAAAGAGACATCTGAGATTCAACAGTAATTATATGGTAATCCTGCACCCAAACGCGTTTGTGTATTGTCCCCGGTTTCCTCTGCTGTTTTCTGAATAAGACAGAAAATCTGCTTCTACGTCCCCAAGGAAAACTGACAACATGGCAATATGGCTTAAACTGAGCATGTTTTAGTGTTTGTACATCTTGTGTCTGAATTATTGATCAATATGCCAAAATGTAAGTAAAGGCTTCCTGTTCAACAGTGAACTGTCTTACGTGCCTATCTTTAGAGATTTTAGTTTAAAGCATCATTATAAAATGCAGCTGTAGTCCATGAATTTTCTTCATTTGCATCAGGAAGAATGTAGAAATAGAACCAAACCAAACCAAACCTGTGGATCAACCCGACCGAGCAGCATGGATGTAAACCTTGCTGCCCCTCCACTGGAGTTTGAGCCGGGATGCCACGCTGGAGCCTGGTCTCTGTGAGGTCTGGGTACACCAGTCACTGACCTTCCGTTGCAACGCCTTAGTCATCCATTGGATTTTAGCTAGGGTTAGCTACCACTGTTGCAATAACAAAAAGATAAATACATTAATCATTAGATTGTCAGCACTAATACATACAAAGTCAATGCAAAGAAGCAAGCGTTTTTTATTTATTTGCTCGAGTCGAAATATTTCAGTATAATTTGCGTAATACTGTGAGGCGAAAGCCTATCAGCGTTAAGATTATCTTCCTGTCGTCGGTGAATCAGAAATGGAGACCATATCGTAGCGGTCTGTGGTCCCCCAGAGGTCTAGATAGTAGCTCACATGAGTCCAGGGACCAGACCAGACTATGTGGAGGAACCAGAGACTGTCTGTGGTCCCCCAGAGGTCTAGATAGTAGCTCACATGAGTCCAGGGACCAGACCAGACTATGTGGAGGAATCAAAGACTGTCTGTGGTCCCCCAGAGGTCTAGATAGTAGCTCACATGGGTCCAGAGACCAGACCAGACTATGTGGAGGAACCAGAGACTGTCTGTGGTCCCCCAGAGGTCTAGATAGTAGCTCACATGAGTCCAGGGACCAGACCAGACTATGTGGAGGAACCAGAGACTGTCTGTGATCCCCCAGAGGTCTAGATAGTAGCTCACATGGGTCCAGAGACCAGACCAGACTATGTGGAGGAACCAGAGACTGTCTGTGGAACATACAACACGGTGCCATATTTATGTCTAGATGATTATTGTAAGTGTTGACGGAGCAGCTAGGGTGTTAGCATAGCCTAGCACCCATCAATCTGAACTCCATTCAGAAAACAAGCGTTTTAAGAGTTATTTCATTATCGTCTTGCAGACAGACCTAACAAACCATGACTTCAGACTTTTTACAATGTGTCCTCTTTATGTAGTTACTTCAGCATGCAGTAATAGTGGTTCTTTCAGCCGTTATTGATGAAACATTGCAGGTGTCTACATGGAGATAAGCCCCTCCTCCTCTCCAGCGCAAATGATGCAAATAAACACAACTGATACTGCAGTCAAACAGTAACCCAGGGCGAAAACTCACTTCACGTTTGGTGTGAACGCAGCTTTCGAGTACAGACATGATTCCACCTTGAGAAAGGTCCTAAGACAAGTCTGTCATATTCATGTTTTTGGTCTTTGTAGCCGTGTTCTTATGATGAACACATTATCAGGAACACAAGGTCTAAGATATCCTAGGGTTGTGTTTGTTTTCGTACAACTGTAAGGTAAATGTGTATTTTTGGCTATTGACCATTTGCCTTGTTTACATGTAGTTTAGCACACAGCTACTGTGAAGTATTTATTGTGCCATTCCATTCTGTGCACCGCTTCCGCTTTGCCAACTGTTGCATGGCTTCAAACGTCTCGTTTACTACGAGTGTTTGCTCGTGAAAATGATAAAAATCCCATCTGCATGACTAAGTGCAACATTGCAAACAACTGTGCTTCCTTCCTGTGTTAAGTCCTGAGACACTAATAATATCCTGCTATTAGAGACACACTTATTTACTGGGAGTTTATTGTACTCGGCTTCGACATGAATAAACATCCGACCACATGCAGATAGTATTTTGCAATTCCTTGTGGTGACACAAAAAAAAATCACATTAGTTGTTAACATACAGTACAAAAAGCTTCCTTTGACAGCATAAAAGCACAGATGCTGTATATTCTTTTTCAAAACTCAGCCAGAATGTTGGATTTTATTTGAAGTGTAATCATTTTTTCAAGGTCAATGCATTTGTCCTCCTCATTAAAATAAACGGTTAACGAAGAAAAGACACATTCCCGTTGTTCATAGAATTGTGTTATGTAATGTCAGCTTGTTTTATCATTTCTTTTGCGGGACAGAATTCAGAGCTCCCGACTTCAGTGACCTCGTGCAATAAAAGCCTTCAAGAACATCAAGCCTCTCATATCAGCTTCCCATGCCTGAGAACAGTCAGAGTTCCTGTGCCATGCATCCACTTTTATTACACTGCTTGAAATATCCACACACACAAAAATCGTGCTCAAAGCGAGCATAGCTGTGTTATTGCTAACGCCACAATAACTGGGCTGTGTCTCAAAGGCCAGCCCTCCCAGGCCCCATGAGGAATCTGAACCACTTCTCACATGTAAGTTGATATCCTCAAGGAGCTTTGTCTGTGTCCAACAGATATGCTGCCATTGTTGGAAAAAGCAGTTTAACATTTTTAAAGCAAAGAAACAAAACGTCTTTTAGAGGTTATTTTGGTTGTATGATGTCACTCTGACCCAGCAGTGCCTAAATACACTCACTGTATTGCTGTGACTTTGACTTTGAATTAATATTGTTATTAATTATATTAATTAATGGAGAATTTTGGCGCTCTTATTACCTGTGAATCCAACCTGCAGAAAATGTTACAAAGAGAAGCTCGGCAGTGGCAGTGTAGTAGTAACAACAACAACAAGGCGACTGTTATCTCTTTATAGGGAAAATTCCAATTATGGACTAGAATTGTCCGACGCATGACCATCGGCCCCTTGGCAGCCATTATAGCAACACTTTATGAGCAGTCTGAGCAAATTAATTAACATTTGGCTAGATCAGTAAAAAAAAAAAAAGTTGCAGTATTCTGTAAACAAATAAAATACAAAAAGAAATTGATGTAAAAATGCAACGTTTTTCATAAAAATATGAAAAATAAACAAATATATAGTCTATTTTTGATAATATTGTGATTTCAAGATTTTCTTAAACCCCGGGACAATCACTAAATCAGACATCACACTAACTAAAACGTTTAACTCAACTTCCATGTCTCTCTTGCTTAGCTTTGCTTCGCCAAGGATGGAATCAGCAAAAGTTGTGAATGACAAAAGAATCAGGATACCGATCACAAGGAGAAGCTATTACTAAAGCAGTCCAGAGGAAAGCCATGCATCTGTCAGAAGAAGCCAGAGTCACGGTCATCCCACCATGAGACCCGCAGCCTCGTAACCTTGGATCTCCCTCCTCCCCCTTTGCTAGAGTTGGTTTGTTTGATTTATGCCAAAAACAAAAAGACCAATGCCCTTCCTTGGCAGGCACCATGTCACGACAACGTGAGTCATTGGTATTCCTGTTAAGGGTTTAATGGCTTAAAGAGCGGGGAGGCAACACTCAAATATCAGACTGGGAAGTAGCGCCACTGCAGAGGATCACAGACGAACCGAGGTGAGTTCACCAGCATCTTACCTCCAACACCACACTTAGACGAGGGCCATACATATTTAAAAGTTGGCTCTTTAACACTGAACTAATCCTTTGGCTGATTCACTCTCAAGTCCAAAGATAACACCGGTTAATGTGGCAGACTGTTTCTCCAGACACCATCCATCATCGGGTGCTTTGATTTGTGCAGTATTTTAGTTTCCCTTCGTTCTTATTATTTTAAACGCATGAAAAGCTTCTGCATGCTGCTGCTTAAATCTCAAATGTGTCTTTTTAAAAAATGTTGCATTCATGTTAAGTGTAAAGTTTGTGCATATTCAAATGAGGAGTCAAAGGGTTATCTGAGTCATTAAATAGAGTTAAGAAATGCAAATATATGCTAATCTCAATTTCCAATAGCCACAGTTACCACGGCTCAAATTAACAGCTTTTTTTGGCTAGATGGCAAATGAAAATAATTGAATAATATTCAGAATTACATTGATACTTTTCATCAACAGAGATTGTTAGATATATAATAAGAATACAAAAATAAGAAAGATTACAGCTTTAAAATCGACAAACCCTTTCTTTTTGAACTCCTAACACAGTTTCAGCTCAATCTGTTCAAGGTTCACTCCAAAAGTAGCAACAGCAAAATCTCTCTGCTACTAAAGGCAAAAACCAGAGCGTGGTAATAACCCAAATTAAGCAAACCTCAGCGTCAACTCTGCAGACAGACACATGCCCTTAGTAGCGCCTGGCTTTGAATCACTTTTATGATGCTCTCGGACTCCGAGTGCCGAGCTGCTCACGTTAACATGAAACCCCCCACCAAAAAAAAAAGTACACAAAACAAGTCTTGAACTGTCATCAAACTCATACAGTCATGTGATGTGATGTGCTCATATTATTAACCATATAATGTATAGAGTTACAGAACATTGAGCACTTTTCTGTTACCATATACAGTACCTCTTTAAAACTAGTTATTTAGACATTTAGTAGAGATCATACATAGATATATATACATATAGATATAGATGTGTGTGTGTGTGTCTACACTAGATTTAGCTGATCTACAGTGCTCAAACTTTACGGAGCAGGCTTCACACACACACACACACACACACACACACACACACACACACACACACACACACACACACACACACACACACACACACACACACACACACACACACACACACACACACACACACACACACACACACACACACACACACACACACACACACACACACACACGAGTCGCTCATAATGTCAACAGTGATTTACAAGCATATTAAGATGTTCACGGTTTTGCGTGGCATGTGACGTATCGTATGACAATCCGGTTTTCTCATCTTCCAGCAGCCGCGGTCCATCAACCCGCCCAGAATATCACGCGCCTTCGCAGGGTGAGGCCAGATCTCACCAACACTTTACACAAGAGAGAGGTCAAACATGTCAGGGATAAAAAAACTCAGTGTCTTCACTTTATCAAACACCTCGGGGGGAGTGTCAACAGTCTTGTAAGAACGTGAATTAACTGATAAATCTCACGCAAATGTCCCTGTTAAGTCTAACTGGTTGTGATAATGGATTTCAGAGTTCAGGCATCGTCAGAAATATCGACTTTAATGAAACAAATGATCCTAATCAATGTGTCACATTCACTTTTCAGCCACCTGAAGAACTAACTCAGTCTGGGATTGTTTTAATCAATATTCAATCCAACAGTTACACGCAATTATAGAGTGTGTGTGTGGTGTTGGTGTTAGCGGGGACGGCGGGAGCAGATTCTCATCAACATGGGAACACAAGGGAACATGAACGTCTCTCCACCAAAGCTAATAAATGTTAAATGGAATAACAGGAAATTATTGTAGCTGTTCCAGAAAAAAATATATTCTATCTGCAGGCAATGTTCCGCCTGCCATCCCCGTTATCACTATTACAAAACTAACATTTGAACCCACACTGCAATTAACAAGAGTTATGCAATAGACAGCAGCTTGGAAAAGATCGGATTTCTTAATTTACCCAAAGTGGGTTTTTCACTATTTTCCTATCATCCTGTTTTATTGATGGACTCAACTATGTCAACAGGATTGCCGAGGCAATCTAATAACAAGGACTCATGTTACAACAACAAACTGTTAGCTTAGAACAAATTCCAGTTAATGGTGCTCTGTGTAGTTTCTGTTCACATTCAGTGCTTCTCACCAAAATGTGTCATAAAGCAAAACGTAGAAGATTCATTTCCTTGACCGTTAAACATTTGCAAACAATTCTTCTAAAAATGTAGAAAACCAAAACGGTAATAACAGGGCTCCTACACCTTTACCAAAGTCAAATTCAAGCACTTTTCAAGCACTTTTCAAGCATTTCCAGATGCATTTCCATGCTTTTCCAGCCCCTTCCAGCTGTGGTAAACTCCATATTTGTATCAATCCAATGGTCAGTATTCAGTCTACTTATTATGTCACTTGTTCATCACATTAAATGAGATGTTATTGTCCTCTAAACAACCAACATGATGTTTGGAGACAGCTTTTTACAGAAGGACCACAAATGAAAGGAAAACTAATTCCACTAACAGATCCACAGAAATATAATCACCAACTATTTTCATCATCTGTTCATCATCAAAAGTCATTTTTCATAAAGAAATGTCAGAAAATGCTGTTTTCAGTCCCTCAAATATGGAGATCTTCTTTTCTCTGTTCTATCATAGATGTCATCACATACAACACACATTTCAAGACCTTTAGTCTAAATCCAAGACCTTTTCAAACCTTGGTTAACACTAAAATTCAAGTGTTTTCAAGGATTTCCAGCACCGTACCAACCCTGTAATAAACACACACTTTAACCACCATTGCCATTTCTTAGGAGTTGCACAGGGTTATGACACTTAAGGCCGTCATTACACATTAAATGCATCATTTTGTTGACTAATATCATATATATCGTAATTATTACAGGACTATGGCGAAGTGGATGATGAAGTTAAAGTACTGGAAGGAGCTCGTTATGATATCTCTCTGTAAGCAAAATCTGTTTTTAAACCTGCAGGATTAAGTCAAATGCTGAAGGAATTAAATACAAAAGCATATTAGACTCAGAATAAAATACTTGTGGGTTCGTGGCTCGGTTTTGTGAGTTAGCACAATCAGGCATATATAATATAGATTAACTTAGTTTTCTAAGCAACTTAAACAACCAGCAACACAGACTCCATTACAATCAATGTTCCTTCAGTCTATTTTAGTGAAGAACGTTTGTCAACCACATGGGTAATGAGAGAATGCCATGTACCGACAGGCATCCCTGCTGTGACTGGATCTGACACATCATAAAAGAAAATGTTAATTTGATAAGCGTGTAATCATTTCAGCATCACACCAGCACACCACGGCTTAAAGTGACTACAAAAAAAACTGGAATAATAAAAGTTAAATCCCGGTAAGAAATAACATCACAAGGTTGATGAAATTATACACTCCGGTTCTTATTTTAAGAGGATTTTAATTCAGGGAATGTGATAAGTGATACAGCGAGCAGCTGCATGGCATGCAGCCACATCTCATACTGTACCTTTAAATACATTTTTTTTTACAGTCAAAACAGTTTGCTGCCACAAAGGTTTCACTTTTGTTTAATTCTGTAATGCATGTGCCTTTGGTTGGAGAAACATTTTTCTCTTTAGGTTTGAAATGATTAAAAAAGTCTGTTTCTTGCTCGGCAGGCAGGGCTTCTCCCGTCTACCTGAATCCTTAAACAAATACAATCTTTTTCAACGATTCTGCAAATTGTTCTCACTCTCAATAGTTCTTCAAACCCCGCTTTATGAATAATTCCCTTCCGTTATCTATTACAGTTTGGGAAATCCGGCTGAACCCATCCGGGACTCAAAAGGACCCAAGATGTTCAGAAAATCTAAAGTGACGGATGCGACAGCCACCGGCCAAGGTACACACCGAGATACGATCTCATTCCCTTCAGCAGGAACATCCTGCATCAGGTTGATAGTTCCTTCTCCTCCAAACTGAAGATCAATTAGAAACAGGGAGGGGACGAGTACGCTGCGGTGGTTTGATCTCCTCGGCAGACTCCGACGGCACTGATAGAATGAGGTTGGCGTGAGGAGATCCGTTTGTGAATAAATAAAAGCCATAACGAAGAACTGTCTGCCTGATGCCTCAAATGGCTAATGACTGGCTGGTATAAAGGCTCCACTTTCCCCTGTGACACACACTCAAATCAGGCTGAGTTTATTCAGAAAGTTCAAGGCAACAGCAACCGTATATAGATTTTACTAGAGCACATGTGCACATAGTCTATTAAAGGAGATCAGAATGGAGGTAAACATACATGGCAGAATAACACAACTCACTGTCGAGCAGATTAACTTCACGCTCCAGTGTTTTTAAAAAATGAGAATGTTTTCCATATTTATGTGTGTGTCGGTGCATTGATGAGTCACACTAAACACAACCCCCATTATACAGCTGCAACCTGGCATGGAACAAAAAAATGCTAAAAACCATTGGTTCAAGTTTGATTTCCTGTCGTTTGATGAAAGTGTGATTCATAATTAAATGTCGACACCACGCTGATACGTATATGCTCTTTAACGTGTGCTTTATCAGATCCCGCTGCAGAGAATGAGAAAGAAGGTAGGCTCGGCGGACAACAGAGAATCACATATCTCTCTTTTCCCCCTCGACTGCTCCCGGAGGCATGATGGACTGATATGCAACTTATTAGAAATACTGTACGAGCGCACATATTTTGTGCGTGGATATGGAGGGGCATCACTGCATATCTGTTCTCAGGATGAATTTTAGGCATGGATTCCCCCGAGGAACAGGACAATGTTATTGAAATATAAATGCATTGAACATGTGACATGAGGGAGCTCTGAATGATGACTCAGTGAGTAACATGAAACATTCTAATATATCATGTATTAGAATGTGTCGCATGTTTATGAGGGTGATGATTTGAAGGATAAAACGGCAGATTTTCATGGTCGCCTTTTTCCATCTCGATGCTTTTTTAAGTGTCCATTGTGTTTGTAATGGACGTTTCATTTGTCCGACGGCGGCAGTGGGGATCAAGAAGAAATCCCGGGTCCCCGGGGTGATGATCACACAGTATATAGAAACGCTGCCGGAGGGAAAGAGCCATCCAGACTTCACCCGCAAACCCATCGCTCTGACCATCCAAGAGGGTACGTCCAATAGTTTAGGGAGCATTTTAAATATTCATTTCACAAAAATATTCCAAGGTTGAATTTCCATGAGTCTGCATAATGGGTTAGATCCACGACTTGAGTGTCATGGGCCAGAGGGAGCAGCTGCTGCTGTTCAACACTGCTGTGTCAGCCAGATTTGAAAAAATCTGCCAAAATTTAAAAAACCGCTGACTTTAATTTAAAAACCAGGGAAAAAAGTGATAAGATTATCCAAAATTGATTATTTTGGATGTAGGACACATTCCCCACTGTGAGGTGACCTTGTCCATCTCGCTTTTCTTTTTTCTTTTTTTACAGGCAAATTTGCTTTTTTCAAAGCGATCGTCACCGGAGACCCGCAGCCGACTGTCAAATGGAACAGAAATAACGGCGACGTGTCCGATACGTCGAGATATCAGACTAAATATGATCCCACTTCCAACGAGCATACATTCGAGGCAAGTGTTGTAAATCACGGCGATGCTACTCTACAGCATGCTGATGTAAAGGGGGAGTCAAATAGAGAGAGAAATAGATAAACAGGGAAGAAGCGAGGAAGCGATTGAATAACATCACTTTAACTCATCTTCAGTGGTTTGATGAAATCCACGGGACACATTCTGTCAGCTCAGCGCTGGTGGAGATGAAGCACCGACGACACAGGAAGCTGAACAAACGCCACACGATGTGATGATATAATAGAGAGCATTACAAACTAGGTAGCAGGGAGAAATGGAATGGATTTCTATACATCCTGAATGGTGGAAAACAATTCTTCATTCAAGTGGAGGGTATGAATGGAACCAGAAAACCAAAATCAGAAGAAAACAAATTAGGAATGTGACAAAATAAGTGTCCTATCATGTTAACTTGGTGGGAAGTAATGAAGTACAAATACTTTGTTACTGTACACAAGTAGAATTTAAGGGTATCTGTACGTATTCATTTTTACTCCCTACATTTTAAAACAAATATCTGTATTTTGTATTTTACATTTTCAAAACAGACTTGTTACAGTTTAAATGCATTTGAGGGGAATTATCAATTTTCTTTTAAAAAAAAAATTGCATTCATTTGATGCAAGATTCAGTTAACCTTGCAAAAAAATCAGTTAATAGAAATATCCTTCATAAGGATACTGTCGACTTTATAATTTGAGTACATTTCAGAGGCTGTTTTTTTTTTATTTTACTTGAGTAAAGAAGTTGAATCAGTACTTCTACTCGAGTATAGAATATACTTTTGACACCTCTGGTACTTGAGCTGTTCTGATGGGGTTCTATGGGTACTTAACAGTAGATTATATTTAGTATTTCTGATATCTTCCAGATGCCAAATGTGATGCCGGATCAGGCGGATACCTATAAATGCTTTGCCACTAATGAATACGGACAAGCCACAGTCACCGTTGTTCTGAATGTGATCGAAGGTAAGGATTCTCTGCTTGCTATGGATACCGCAAATAAGAGCCATTTAATCTGATACACCCAAATCTACTTTGATTAAGTCTACTTTCCAAGTGTACTCAAATTAAGTACACTTGGATCCACATTTGACACATAGCCACTTCACACCCCTTGAAAGCACCACTCTGCCGTCCCTCTTGTATGCTGTTTAATCACACGAGTGCATTAATGATGCGAGTACGCTCTCCTCTGCTTTCAGTTGGTTTCAAAAAGAACAAAGTCCAGCCAGAGGCAGCTGAAGCCACTGGTGGCAATTTTAAGAACGTACTAAAAAGGAAAAGGTGGGCTTCCATGTGTTAAAAGGTCTTCCTGTGTTCCAGAGGTTTTCCATAGTTCTTCAACTAAGCGCTCCCTGTTTTTATTTCCAGTAAGATCCGGCCGAAATCTGAGCAGCCTGAGAGAAAAGAGGGAGAGATCGATCCTAAGTTTTGGGAGCTCTTACTTAGCTCTGATAAGAAAGACTATGAGGGCATCTGTGCAGAGTTTGGAGTGACTGACTTCCGTTGGATGCTAAAGAAACTTAATGAAATTAAAAAAGAACGGGAAGAAGAACAGGCTCAGGTTTGTCATTTTTTTTATATTTGCATTTTGATTTCTTATTATGAGATCTGAAGCTGCTGAGATACATTAAAACAAATGTTTAAGGTAACAGAAGGTAACTTACTTCTTATTCTGTTTGTTGTTCCAGTTTGTCAAAAGCCTTTCTAACCTGAAACATATCAAAGTCAATGGAGATGGCACGGCATCCTTTGAGCTTGACATGGATCTGATTGAACAAAGCAGCAGCATATTCCTGTACAAGGTTGGTGTGAAAACAAAAGATAACTATGACTCCTAGCAGCCCTAATACATAATAACAGGTAGGCATTGAATTGCCCTGGAGTCTGGATGGAAGTCAATCTACTAGTCAATCTACTAGTCAACTCTTACCTCTGACACAAACAGTATATACTAGAGCTTAGTATGGAAGTGTGGCTATACGTTTGTTTTGATTAACTTCTCCTAAGATGTATTCCATTTTAACTCTTTTCTTCAGCCATGTTTTTTTTTTCCGTCCCAAAAAGGAAATGACATTGTAATATCCGCCCGCAGGACGGTGAAATGGTTCCATATACAAAGGAGTTGGGAGATAAGATGAAGCACAGCCTCAAACTAGTGGGGAAAAAGTATATTTTCAGTCTGAGGGACCTGATGCCAGATGATGCCGGACTATACCAGGTGGATGTAGACGACGTGAATATGTTCTCCACTGATTTTAAAAGTAAGTAATTATGACCAAAACGGAATACGACAATGTTTCCGATGCTTAAATGTAAATTAATCCTAGCTGAGATGTTTTAAATAATAAGCATTCATGCAGATGGAACAAACAAATTGAATCTAAAGTGCATTGCTTGGTATTTTTCAGTCCCCGTGGTGGAGTTCTTGGTGAAACTACAGGAAGTGAAAGCGATAGAGAGAGAAGATGCTGTTTTTGAGTGTGTTCTCTCAAATCCCTTCTCCAAGATTTTGTGGTTTGGCAAGAATTTACCGCTGGAACAAGGCGATAAATATGACATCCAGGTTTCAGAGGACAAGCTCATTCACAGGCTGGTGGTCAAAGACTGCCTGATAGTAGACAAAGGGATTTATTCTGTCTGCGCTGGAATCAAATCCTGCAACGCATGGCTCGTCGTTGAAGGTAAGAAGTTATACTCCACCAAAACACATACGTTACTAATATTACACCTTACCAATAAATATGTTTCATGTTATGTCATTTTTTAAGTGTGCACTCACAGCAAATCTGTTTCCCCATTTCAGCTGATAAAAGTGCACAAAAGGGCAAGAAAACGGCGAGGAAAACAACGAGGGCAGGAGGTTCTGGGATAGATCTGCAGAAGGTTGCACAAGAGCAGCAGGCAAAATTAGAGAAGCAGAGGGAAGAAAGGAAAGAACAGATTAAAGAAGCTGCAGCTGCACCTCCACCCGAATCCCCTGCGGCTCCAGCTGCGCCCTCTAAGGCTGAACCCGAGGCGCCAAAAGCCACCGAGCCGAGTATGAAGTCCCGACCACAAGGTGAATTCAATTAAAAAACAAAGAAGTCCTAACGGGAAGTCCTGTATTTAACTATTGACATGAATATTTGTCTGTGGTGTTTGTGTCGTTATTTCTTTTTCCTCTTCATTAACTGCAAAATCTGAACTTAATTAAAAAAAGGGCACCATAGGCAGCAATGGATATTGTTGAATTTAATTAAGTCCAAATCATTTCAGTTACTGTTTTGGGGTCAAGTTAGTAATTAGAATAATGAGGAAAAACATTTGTTTGTAACCATTTACATAAATGACTTGCTGTGATCATTTGTTGCTATGGCAACCACTGACTCGTTTGAATGGTGGTTAGGAGTCGTGAGTGAACCGGCAGCGGTGGCGGGTGATCCAGCCGTCGTGGAGGAAGTACGCCCCGGTAAGAACACTCTAAGGCTCATAATGATACCTTTATTTGGCTCTGCATGTTTTAGCCCATTCTCATAGAAATCACACTATTTTTCAAAGCGAGCAGCCATATGAAGCTATAGCCTGTGTTGAGCTGATCTCAGTATTTTGTCTGGTTTAGTGTCTTTGTATGTGTAGACTGGTTGGAACAGTTCATAGCACAGAAATAAAGTGAGGTTTCACACAATTTAAAAATGTTCAGTACACTTTTTCGCCAAAAGAAATTCAAACTAATGAAAATGCATTAGCACGTCTACCCTTTCTCCTTCACTGACAATTTGAGAATATATGAATATGATATATGGAGATTTGTAGAATAGAATTCCAAAGACTATGAACCTTTATCGGAACAAGTTTTACATGCCATGAAGCTTATAATTCCCAGGTGGAAGTCTTAACTGCTTTCACACTGTCTGATGAGTGGCAGGTCCCGGCGAACCACCATCGGCCCCGGCTGCAGACTCAGGACCCGGTAAGAACCACAGCGGTGCAGCGTGGAACATTGAAATGATAATTAAGTTGAAATGACTCACTGTTGTCATTAATGTTAGTTCACTCAGCTGTTGAGGAAGCTGTTGGCGGTGAAAAGCTTGATCCGCCACTTGCAGATGCAGGAGGTGGTATGATATATGGCAAGATCCTGAATCCTGAAAGTATAACAGTAACACAGATATTACAAGACTAATAAAGGACTAATGAACTTCGTTTGCATTAGTCACACTGGAGTTTTTAACTGAACGAAGAATCTAAATGATCATATTGGATGTATGAAGTTAAATTAATAAAGGAGAGGGTGTGGAATAGTGATCAGCATGTGGAAACACCCGTTAATATACAACAGTGATACAAAATCTCACTGTTTTAACTCAAGAGCTCACTGGGTTTCTATTAAAAAATGAAGTTGTTGCTGCTCGTCATCGTGTTTGCATTGTAACTTGTGTTTATCATAAACTTTCTAACGAACACATGATGTGTGTGTGTATATATAATTATTTAATGTTTTGTATTATAATTAATTATAATTATTAATCCTATATTGTTATTTATTTATTTATTTATTTATTTTAAAGAAAAAGATGTATATACAGTATGTTGTGCTGTATAATGCCAATTTGAATGAAAAAAAGAGAACCTGGTTTAGTTTGCAGATGCAGTTATGACTCTAAACTTTAGTTCTCACTTTTTAAACAGCGGTTAAATTCAAAACCTTTTCAAAGCGTCCATGACATTAACCTTTCTCTTCATGTAAAGCACAACTCTGACATTCTTCACAGAAAATCATTCACATTAATGAAGCATTTGCATTTTAATGAGGACAGATTAGAAGTGGAGAGTAACTGTGTTTCATGTTGCCCAGAATCTGGAATTACCTGTGGACTTTCTGACATTTATGCTCTTCGTGGAACTCCGGCTGAGTTAACGGTGAAGATGAGCGTGGACTCCGACGGCAGCTGGTTCAAAGACGGAGAGCAGGTTAGACCCGTGACCTTACGTCTTATAAGTACATGTATTGTCATTTAAAGTAAAAGTAAGAAATGCTTTTCATTCACACACTGTCAGAGTTAGAAAAGACGACTAATGATGTGTTCACAACAGTCAAAATATTTCAACGTTAATGAGGAAAATTTAGCATAATCCCCTCTTTTTTTTGTAATTCAAAAGTTTTATTCATTTTAACATTATACACAACACAGGACTCACACATAATTACAACAAACTACAAAAATGACACACGTAACAGGAGAAAGAAAAAAATCTGAAAAACACATAAATGCAGCTATAATAGACTTTGTATGCAACGGTGCTGCATGAAAAATTGGCTTCACGTTTGTGTGAACACACCTGAAGAAATACAAAGTAACAAATAAGTGTTCAGGTGAGAGTTTTTCTCATTTTCTTGTAAATGAATGAATATTTGCTTTGCCAGTTAAACTCAGGCTCCGGGGTCACCATAACCAAAGATAGAAGCTCTCACAAGGTGACGATTCAAAGCTGCACAGACGCCGACTCTGGAGTTTATCGGTTTGCATCGGGGGATCACAGCACACAAGGAAAGGTCACGGTCGGAGGTATAATTGATTCCCCCTCTGCTGTACAACTCATTAAATATCAACAGTCTCACTCATTATTACACTTTGTGTTTGGCAGGCGTACCTGAATTTGACCCGGACGACCTTCACAAGTTCTCCAAACCTGTGATCATAAGAGCCGGCCAGAACGCTGCTTTCAAGATGCCCTTTCCTCCTCAGGAGTCTCTGCTGGTCAGTTGGTTCAAGGACGGCGCCGAGATCAAAGACGGAGGCGGAGTCAAGATCATTCGGGAGCCCAACCACGGCCGGCTGCTGCTCAGGGACTGCCTGAGGACAGACGCAGGGGAAATAAAGATCCAACTCAAAAACCCATTCGGGGCTGTGGAGGCCACATCTAGGCTTATTGTGCTCGGTATGGAAACAAAAAAAAGCAATCTCACAAGAAAAATGAGAAAATAATGAGGTATATTAAAAAGGTTAATTTCCCAGAATGTGTGAAGCCCTCCATTCACAGCCACATAACTTCCACCTAACTGTGCATCACATTTCTGTCACTATATATTTCAGATTTAACCCCCGTGTTTTTGCTACAGATCGGCCGGGTCCACCAGAGGGTCCAGTGGAAACCGTTGAAACCACCTCGTCTCTAATTGAGATTAAGTGGAACCCTCCTAAAGACGAAGGCGGCTCTTCCGTCACCAACTACATCGTGGAGCGGCAGCAGGCAGGCCAAGCTCTGTGGCTGAAACTGGGGGACGTCTCGGCCGACAAGACCTCCTTCAGGGACAGGAATGTGACTCACGGAAAGAAATACAGCTACCGCATCTACGCAGAAAACCCTGAGGGTCTAAGCGACGCCCTGGAGACAGCTGATAGCATTATGGCTGGCATAATGAGTGAGTGTAGAAAGAAGGGAGGGGAAAAAAGGCTCATTTCGCGTTCCTCAGCAAATCCCATGTTAATCACCCTCCGGTTGTAATAAGTGAAAATGCCTCTGGAAAGTTATGTGATTGCTTCCAATCATTTTTCACCGGCACTATTTAGTCACGGTAGAAACTTTAATCATGGCTGTAAAAGTTGCTCTATCTCTAAGAGGAATGGTTTGCAATATCCTGCAGTGACATCGTGAGAACGTCCTTCATTTATTCCATGTCTCAACTATCAATAATGTACTTGCGTGATTAATTAGACTACTTGTCATGCCGTTAGTACTCTCCGGTCCACCTGGTGCCCCCATGGTGGTGAGTGCCTCCAAGACCTGCATCAGCTTGACCTGGACGCCCCCGGAGGACGACAGGGGAGTGCCGATCATTGGGTACCAACTGGAGAAACGGAGGAAGGACACGATTCAGTGGGTCGCCCTGAATGCACTGAACGAGCCTATTGAAGGTTCGTCAGAAAAAACACATCCCGTTAGGTTTTGGACTGAAGGCAAACTTCTGTTTTCAACGTGTTGTGAATTTTACCTTCAGACGTGAAGTACAGAGTTAAAGAAGTCACTGAGGGAGCGGAGTACGAGTTCAGGGTTTCAGCGATCAACGAGTCGGGATCAGGAGACCTGAGTCCTCCCTCTGAAATGGTGTGTGCAAAGAATCCCAACAGTGAGTAGGAACTTGCCCCCGTTGTGCTTTTTAATTGGTTTAATCCAGAGCAATGTTGGTTCTCTCCGTCTGCATTTCAAGTTGTATGTGTTTCCTTCCAGTGAGACCTTGTTTTAAAGACCCAGAGGACTTCGTTGTTGTCAGAGCAGGAAATTCTCTACGTGTCAACATCTGCTATGCGGTAAGGCCAAATGCTGGTGTTCCTCCATGGTGTCAACCATTTATCTTCTCAAGTCACTACATTTCTTGTGTTATTCCCCTCACGTCTTTGAGTGATGAGTTTACCCCTGTGTGACATGGCTGCATACGCCTCGTACTTTATCTCATTTATCCAATATTGATATCTCCAGGCTGAACCTCCACCCCAGATCACTTGGCTGAGGGATGACGAGCCGTTGTCCCCGTGGATTAAGGTCATCAATACAGAGGGAATGTCTCAGCTTGTTATTCCCTCATCAAAGCGCTCGGATTCGGCCGTTTACACCATCAAAGCCAAAAACTCAGTAGGCGAGGCTTCGTTTGACGTTGAGGTTCGAGTCACCGGTAAGGACAAGTTATGATGGATTAGGATGCGGGGAAAGTGTTTTTATTCTGAAACTACTGGTGAACATTAATGTGACTGCATTTGATTTGGAATCAGAATAAGGTTTGTTGCTATGTTACTCAATTATAAGGATTTTTCGCCTAGGTGCATTTAATACACATATTAAGAGGAAATAAAAATGAAACAAGTACTGCAAACATAAAACATCAATATACAGTAGAAATATTTAAATTAAAATATGAAAAACATACTATTAATCTGACTATGTACAATAAAACTGTGGTATGCACTTTATGTCTGAGCTGAGAGAGCTCTGGAGCTTTGTGCTGGATGTGCACGGTACTTTCACAATCCTCTTTAAAATGAGAAAGTACTTTGGTGGAAACGAGGAATTAATTGAATTGCTTGCGATGCGTTTCCTCTGGCCGGAGGAGGACGTCATTAATATCGACACTGCGTAATATTTAGCCAATTAAATGCCAATGACACAGCGGTGTATCGGCAGCCCAATGTCAAACCCTAATTAACAGTGAACAACGTCTAAATGGAATGAGAAACATAATTCTTACTGTGTAACATGCAGTCAAATCAACTCAAATGCAATCCGGACGAAAAGCCCACAGAGCAATGAAATGCCTCTCAAGTATGGTAGATTATATACGCTTTCAAAGCAGCCGCATCACAGAAAAGTAATGAAACCGCTCCCAAAATAAAAGGGGGAAATAAATGGGACAAATGTTGAGTGAATTTGATTCCACCCGTAGTAACGTGCATCTTATTGTATTACTTGCTAGATGAACCCAAGACTCCAGGCCCGGTGGCGCTGGAGCAAACGGTGTACGGCAAAGTGGTGGTATCGTGGACCCCGTCTCCGGACCAGGACCTGGACGACCGCCTGTACTACATGGTGGCTCAACGGGACTCCAACACCAGAGTGTGGAAGACCATAGCCGACCGCCTCTTCACCAACACGTACACAGTCAACAACATCCTCCCCGCCATAGAGTACCATTTCCAGGTCTACGCCAAGAACGACGTGGGCCTCTCGGATCCATCGCCGTCGCCTACGTGGGGCGTCAACGGCAACAAAAGTGGGTTTCAGTGGTCGTTCTGGTGATCATTACCGTAAACCAAACCATGCAGAAAAAAGGATGGTTAATTAAATCCGATTAGAGGTGATCAGTTTCAACGCATAGAAACCCATACATGAGTTCCGTTAAAGTATTGTTGATATCGATGATCAGGGCTTGAAGGGAAGCGTTTTGATTCAGGCAAGTAGCTCACCCATTTCACTTGTACGAGATGGAAAGTGTAGGCTTATTAAAGATTGAATGAAATCCACAGGGATTCCAACAATATTAAAATGTACATACAACATACAGTTAATATTCTCTCCTCAAAGCCATAAGACTCCAGTGAAGGAGTAATTTTACCTCGCTGGTACATGAAAGACAGAAACAAAATGCAAATTCCCTCTTTAATATCTATTGTATATTGCTGTGAAAACATCTTCAAACAACCTTTTTCAAGTTTCTCACTCAAAAATATCAATTTTACAAGACTTCTTAACATTTTATTATTTATCATTTGCAAATACTGCCTGTCACTGAATAGAGCTTGAAGGCATAATTGTGCAAGACAACCGATTGTATTACCCTTCGAGGGTCTTTAGCAAGGCTGTAGCCTTCCAGAGTGAAATCAGACTGAAGAATATTTTATTTATATATATATATTTATGTGTTCATTGCCAGAATAGAATATCATTTCAGACTTGCATTCTATGAGGGAGTGTCTGAAACATCTCTGGAGCAATATAGTCGATATGATGATCATGTGACCCAAATTAAACTTTCAATCCTTGAATTTTTTTTCACCCCCCATCAAGTTCCAGTAACTTCAAATGGAGTTCATTCATCCGAGGTGAGCTTTGAGAGGCCACCGTCCATCCTGGTCCCTCTGAAGTTCCACGCGCCACCCAAAGGCTACCAGCTCTACATGACGTGTGCGGTCCGAGGATGCCCTACGCCCACCGTCTCGTGGTACCTGAACGACGCCTGCATCAACTGGGACAAAAACTACTACATCACCAACTTTAGCGGCGTGTGCTCCATGTACATCCTCAGAGTCCGCTCGAATGACAGCGGCGACTACAAAGTTGTTGCGGTCAACTCTTTGGGCCAGGCGGAGTGTTCTACGAAACTCACCGTTGGAGGTAAGGTGGAATAGTTAAGGTGGAATAGTTTCACAAGAATGCTTATAATGATTTTATTTTTCCTCTACAGAATAACGGCATGAAGACTTTACGCATCTCAACCTCTTGCTGACGTGTTGTGGTCAAAGAAAAAGGGGAATGTTTTTGTTTTACTCCATGAACTGCATTCATTTATTTCAAATGTGACTGATTAATGATCGTTGATGACCCTGTCAGAAATAATATCACCAGTGAAGGGGTACTCTTACACACTATAGTGCAAAGATATCTGTCAAAATGTCACTGTAAAACTGCAATAAATAAACAAATTGACAAGTGTAGACGGTTCCTTTTTGGTCTTGTTTTGTCACTGAAGTGTGAGTTTACCAAATAAGGTTGTCAATATCTGAGCCCACAACATCATGCACATCACAGTATCACACTACCTGCCAAGTGCATATTTTCATTGCATTTCTATATATACACCATATATACACACACACCTGAACCTCTCTGTGCATTTTCTATAACAAGATCCTCAGCTGTAAACCTTAAATGATTCCTTCTTTGTACATAAGGTCGAATAATCATTAAAAGGAGGGAGACCATTATGTTTACTTGTGTATCTGAAGGACTCGCTCTGTACATACATAAATCCATTCACAATACAGACGAGGCCATTCTGAGGAGGCCAACACAAAACAAGTCCATACTGCACACAATGTGACATCTATAAAACATAGGGTCGCTGCTCGCTACAACCATTTGGCCAAAACACACACACCGCCAAGACATCTATTTTAATCTGATGGAATCATACTCAGTGATACAATAATTAAATATTGTTCTTATAATAGCCCTGTGATGGTCTGGCGACCTGTCCAGGGTGTACCCTGCCTTCGCCCAATGTCATCAGCTGGGATCGGCTCCAGCCCCCCCGCCACCAAGCGACCATTAACAGGATAAGCAGTTGACGATGGATGGATGGGTGTTCTTATAATAGTCTTACTAAAGCACACTTTCATCATTTTGTACTTAGTCTGCCAGGTCAGAGGTGATATTTGTGTTTATTCCCCACTCGTGTCTCTTTCATGAGGTCGGGGTCAAACTGTCTGGATACCTCATGCTTGTTTAACCTCTGACCTCTGAAGCCAAAACCAGTGCAATGAGTCCGTCACACCAAACCCCAAGATGAGCAACCATCTTTTTATAACGCCACCACAGGTCCGGTGGGACTCGCCGGCATGCTGTGAGAATTTCCGTTGACACTTTGGAAGCTAATTGGAATGGCTGCTTGGTTCATATCAACCAGAGATGGTTTTACCAAATAAAATGTCTCAAGTTAATATTAACTAGCCAATAAAGTCCATAGAACGGCGATCCTGTTACCTTGTGAAGCTGCCAGTCAAAAGGTGTTAGAGTCTCACATGGCTATTGTGGATCCATAAATCATAAACCATCAACCATTAAGGACAGTAATATCAATCACTGATTCGTCATGGCTTAAATCAGACAGAATGTGAATCTTGATATAGCTTATAATGCACCTGTTGTTTTTAGATTGTCAACAGTAATGGTGGAAAAGCGTCGACTGGATATACAAGATTGAATGAACAGTCATAATGTATTTGCAGTGCGAACTGCAAAGTGATCGCTTTCATGGGGATGAGTAAGACGAACCTCCAGCCTTTACACCACCGCTGTAATGGGGTTTTTTAGCAACTACATTTCACCCATGTATGGGTTTCTATGCGCTCCGAACTTTTATCACCGAAACAAAAAGGGCTGTCACCTCTGAAATATCGGACAGTGAGAAGAGTTCAAGCTGAAGACGAATAGCAACACCAGACAAAGAAGAACTGAAGGTAAGGCTTTTCTTCTTCTTCTTTTAACGGGACGTTTCTCATGTCCATTTCAAGGTAAATAATCTACCGATCAAAAAGCAACAACGGCATTGAATATGGTTTACCATAGTATGGTTACCAAGGCAACAGTATGATCATTTAACTATGGGGAAAGGCAGCATTTGTTGAGAGAAGCCAATATCAGGACAAACCAAGACCAACTACAATACATTCTTCAGTTATATAAATGTTTAATTGCTTTAAAACATATAGTGCCACAAGTGATTAGATGGATTTATAAATACAATATTTTTGTACATCACCTCACAAAGTACTAGGATTGTTTTATTATAGGCAACCATTAAATTGGTTTTATTGGCTGTCAAACAGAGGTGAGAGGTTTTAGGTATCTGTATTTTACTTTTACACCCTACATTTTTAAAACAAATATCTGTACTTTCTACTTCAAAACTACTTACTTTAGTTTTATTGCATTTGAAGGGAATTATCGATTTTTTTCTTTTCTTATTAATGTGATGTGAGATTCAGTTAGCCAGTAGAAATGTCTTTTCAAAGGGAAAATGTTTATCTTTTACTTTGAGTACATTTGAGAGCCTGTACTTCTTAATTTTTATTTGAGTAAAGAAGTTGAAACAGTTCTTCTACTTTTACCTTTTTGGAGTATCTGTACTTCCAGTTGAGTATAGATGTCTGTACCCTGACACGTCTGCTGTCAAAGCATTCGATTATTTCCTATTCCTGTTGAACATGGTATGGCTAATACGTTAGCATAGCCTCTAACAAGAACCATAAAATCAAGAAAGTGTTTGTACTGGTGCAAAAGTAAACTCTAAAATACTGCAATATTGTAAAATATTTCAGGAATGAAGGCAGTGGAATTGGCAGGATTTTGATACACTGTAAAAGGAGAATAAAAAATCTGAATGGATCGGAGAAGATCCTGTAATAGTGATGCTGAAGATCTCGTCTGTGTATAATATTTCATGAATATGACCTTCCCTGTTGGATCCCGGTGACTAACAAAGGATTGGGTGGGAGACTATCGGTTTACACTGCAGGACACATTAAAACCTTAAAATAAACATTATGCTGGCTTGAAGATGTTCAAGGGCACATATCCTTTTTCACATTTTCCATTTTACGTAAAAAGCTTTATGATCATTATCTTGATATACAGCCACATTTAGCCCTCATTAAAATCCACTCAGCAGCACCGAAGATACTTAACAGAAAATCAGAAACATATTTATTGCCAAGAAGGATTTTACACCAACGAGGAATTTGTCTTGGTGACTAAGGTGCATACATTTAGGACAATAACAAACAAACAGTGATATAATATATAGTATATACAATATAAACAAACAGAGACATAAGGGAGGGATGATTGATAGATCCAAACAAACTCAGTTTTGAGGTCATTGCCATCCACTTGGCACAAAAGAACTTCTGTATTTCTTATTAACTCTCCAGAGAGGGTTTGTATTTAAATGAGAAAATCAGGTAGACAATCAGTACTTTTTCACCATCCGACACAAACAAATCAGCTCAGGAGAAGCTGTTAAAGTTTACTTTCGGTCTTTTTGCTGATAGATAACTAGGCACCTAACTGTGCGCAACATCATTTTTAAGAGTTGGGGGCATAAAAGAAATTCACAGATAAGTGCGTTGGCTTAACAGTTTGATTCCAAGACATTCTGGTCCCCGTCTATGTTTGGACCGGAGCCGTTAAATGGCTGGCACAGCCACTCGACTCCACAGGCAGTTGGGCAGAGTCAGACGCTAGGTGGGATTTCACATTCCATGTTTACGGTGTGTCCCAGCATGTCGCCAAGTGTCTGCCCGCGTCACCCGGGAGTCAAGGCATCCTCACGTTGACAGGCTGATGTCATACGATGACACACAAGGAGAAGCTCCCACGCAGCGCTTCTCAGCCTTTTCTGGCCCCTGTCCCCATTTTTAGGTCTTGACCCCGGCAGTCACAGGATGGCCCGGCTGAGTCATGTGACTTTGAGTTGATATTTGTGGCCGTGTCAGGAGCGCCAAGTGAATTACATATATATTACGTTTTTTGCATTCTAATTTATTAATCATTGTCGATTCAAAATGATTCAGTCAGAGCACTTGGTCCGCCGATTCATGTCGGGATGTAATGATTCAACTAATATATGCAAAAAAAACATTTGAAGATGACCAACCCTACCTTCAACGCAAACACCAACCCCTGTAGGAAATTTGCCAAACATCTGCTCTAGTTGAATAAGGCTTTTTCCCCCGCCATTAATACTTCATCAAATCTCTTCATCTTTTATCTGAACTATTAAAACTTAGTTGATTTTCCTAGACTGCCCTCCGTATTATGAATTATACTTTCTGGGGTGTACAGTGTAAAACCCACAAATCTGAAAATCTAATAATGATATGAATCATTTCTTGTCTTGAACAGTAGCAGTATCACAATTTAATGTCCGCCTGGTGAAAACTGCAAGCGGCGAAAGTATAAAAGTTGGTTTTGAATACTGACAAATGCAATGAAAACGGATGTACAGCTACATACAATATTCTTTCTGTTTCAGCCAAAAAGTGATCAAAGCTCCGAGTTAACAAACAACAGACGACGACGCTGCAATGAGTTCAAAAATAACCCAGGACCCAAAAGCCTCGGGTAAGTCTGGAAAGTGTGAGACTTTTTTTGTGTTTTCTCTCTTTTTTTTTTTTTTGTAAACTGCATATATGAAAAGGACATAATGACGGTGAACAAGAACAAGACTTCACACCAGGGAACGGGACCATAAACTCATTTACATTTACAATGTGAGAATCCATGTGAGAAGGAGGGTGATTCTCTCAGACTTCTATACAATCTGACTTCTGTTTGAAACCTGGAGTCGCCCCCTGTTGGCCATTTGAAAGAATGCAAGTTGAAAGCACGTCTGCATTGGATTTCCCCCCTAGCTGAATCCTTGACATTGACCCTTGTTCAATTTCATCCAGTGGCCTTGGTAATGGTAATCCGCCACTCTCACTGCTCCCATTTCCTGTCATTCTCCAGCTGCTCAAATAAAAAGGCAAAACATGCCCTAAAATAATCTTGATAAAAAAACTGCTCATTCCAATCACATGCAGGCTCATTAGAATATACCACCTTGTGCACCAGAGCAGACCGCTACGCTACAACGCAGCATTGCAGTCTCTAAATATGACAAAAATAATGTTTCTAATACTGTAATATCTGTAGTTAAGAAACACAGGAGCATGTTGTAGTATACAATATACCACCATGAACCTGCCAGTGAGCATGTTCTGTCCCCTGTAAGTCAAAGCCCTTCACAAATACTTGAGAAAGGATATACACGGGCATAAATTCTGAGTGGTTACACATTTCATCCAGCTGAACAGAACAAGCTTTGCATTCATTTTCCAAAGAAATTCAATAGTAAAATATGACTGGAAGAGAGGAAGAAAAGTAATTACACTTGTATATGAACTTTATTTGAATACAAATACCACTTCTTTAGTATGTAAAAAAAAAAAGTATTGTGGATTTATATTAAGGACAAGAAATGTACCAATTTCATTGTATTCTTACAAGAAACACTCTCCAAGTGCATGAAACCATTCACACGCAGGAGCCATCACTCTGGTGCCTCTGAGTGGTTTATGGAAGAGATATCAGCCGTGTACAGCCAACAAATTCTTCCTGAAGGTGTCAAGAAAGCTGCCGGTCTCCAAATCTCTCAGTTTGCTCCAGGAGTGATTGGTATGCCGAGACAAACGACTGACTGCTGTCCTACCAGACTCGGATTATGAGTGAATCAATGCTCGAGGAGCAAGAAATCCTGCCTGCATTGGGATGATATACGGTAAACACGTAAACCAATCCCCTTGAGAGATGACACGCACTGTTTGATGAATATTCAATACGCGCCCTCTAACTGGAGAAGGGCTGCTGTAGAAACGTGATGAAGAATGGGCGACATAAAGGTAACAGTCACATTGGAAGTATGTGAAAGAAGTCAACCCTTGAGTTGAGTGTATGTCGCAAAGCAGGCAAATCATTTTATGAGGGTGGGTTTATTTGGATCTGGTTTGACTTTGAAGTTCACTTTGTTGTTCTGACATTGGAAGTAAATTAATTCAAGTTACGTTACTGAATAGTGAATCTTTATTTTCCCCTCCTTTCCATGAGCATCATCACCTGCCTTCTTACGTGGGTTCCCTTGGGAATCTGTGCCGTCGATGTAAGGTCAAGGTCACAGGGCAGAATAGATTTCAACAACCTGGAGGCTGCGTTGGAAATTCATGTTTTGACAGCATTTTGTGTGAAAATTCAGGACTCGCTGTACAACATGGAGACGCACATACAGACAGAGCGAGCTCAAATCCATCAAAAGAGCCAAATCTTGAAAGACGATAGGAAGGATGCATGGCAGCATGCGGGGAGGAACATTTTTCTGTCTTTCAACAGGCTCAATACAAACGCCTGTAGTGTTAAGTTATTTCTGTATGTGGGAGCCTCTCGTCGCTGCAGAAAAAGAAAGCAGTACACAGGAAACAGCATCGATATTTTCAATTGCATCTGGGGATAATGTGGGTAAATTCAAGTAAAATACAAACATCGTTTATCCCATGCAAAGGAAACACAGAGGTCGAGGGGGGGGGGGGTCATTTCTAAATCCCGTGACATCCCCACATAATACAAGTCCACTGGGAAAAGGGGCTTAAGACTACAAATGTTCCACATGGTTTAAGACCTGATTTTACTACAATAATTGTGGGTCATATTTGATTCTGCAGGCGGTAATTAGCTGTTTATCTGTATGATGCAGCAGCAAAGTGATGCTAAAGGTTCACACTCCAGGGTGAATGAAGCAGCCGAGTCATCATGTGGTTTAAAAATAATAATAATAATAAAAACGGAGTAACAGACGT
The DNA here is from genome assembly GCF_963514095.1 of Eutrigla gurnardus. Lineage (NCBI taxonomy): Eukaryota > Metazoa > Chordata > Actinopteri > Perciformes > Triglidae > Eutrigla > Eutrigla gurnardus. Next base: position 2,363,024 of record NC_139916.1, on the reverse strand, counting down.
TGGAGTTGTTTTCAACAGCCGCTGGATGAACTTACCGCTGTGTGCCGAGTCATCCTACCGCTGAAAGCCTAGAAAGATAACGTTTCCAGCACCATAGGGGGGAACTCTTCATGGTCCCAAGGGGTTGTCATTCATATCATTCACAGTGAATAAAATGCCCTTACTCATTATATAATACAAAATAATAGTACATTGGAATTTATATTAAAATAAATAAAATTTAAAAAACAGGTTTTGAGTTTTGATATACATGTTTGCCTTTTAGACAAAAATAGAAATACAATTGAATCTAAATACATCTTAATCAGCTCAGTCTTGCCATGATGTGGAGCAGGAATGCTTGACAAAGAGAAAGGAAATATTGACCTCTTGTGGAATTCTAGTGTAACTGCATTCAAAAGTAAATTGAGGAGTAATGTGTGCAATGCCCATCTCAATGACCATAACTGGTTGCTATGGTGTTTATCTTGAATATAATCTCTATTGAATATAATATTACTGATTTTAACACTAAGGTTTACATACAACTGGGATATGTTTAACCATATCCTACCCCATGGTTTCGCTCAGGAGTGTTTTAACAGTGTGGATATTGACTTGATCGAATAACATTTGTTTTTTAAATTTCTTTTGTTTTATGTTTGCTTTAAAGTGGCAAAAAATTGTAAATTAAATAAATGCACCACAGATGAAAATATTGCAATATATTTCCGCCCAAAAATGTTGAATGTTATTCATAATAAAAGTCAACTTTCTTATGAAATAGTCACAGAAAATCCAATGTGTTCATCAGAAGTTTTTGACGCCTGCTGCTGTAGAAAACAAGACAACCGTCACGTCGGGCGGGTTTTTCTGACAGCAGATCAGTTTGAAACATTGCGAGGAGTAATGGAACAAGAAGGAGCTACGGTGAGCTGCTAGATAAAGAGCTGCAGGGGAAACAGGTTTTTCCCCATCACAGCCAAAACAGGAATTACATTATACTAAAAAAGAATTTACATCTTTGAAGCCACCAACGGCTGACATGCTCTTTTACATCTTTTTCATCCCCTTGAAGGGAAGTTTGACGCTTTTGGAAAAGTACTGTACAAAAGAGCCACAGACGGAGGGCCGGTGGCCGACTTATCTAGAGATTCCCCGTGTGTCGCCCATTTTCTCTCATCAATAACTGACACTGAAAACGGCTGGGCCAGCGATAGCAGCGCCATGGCTGCCCTGACCTAATAACACGGGCACGTTATCACAGATAGCATAAACTGTGTGGGAGTGACCTCGTTCATTGGGTGTTTTAACTCCCTTGTCTGTATGTGCTCATAAAACCAAAAGGCTTGTGTTTATCACAGTAAATACAGTATTGCAAAACCCATGATCCATGATTAAACCGGTTTCCAGCAAACCTTTAATGTGCAAACATAAAATCAAATCAGGGTTGTTCACATAATGGTAAAAAAAAGGCCAATTATTGCCTGACTTCTTCATTAAAACGTTTGATTTTCCTCCCTGTTATTCTGGGACCTATTAGTCGTATTAATCTCGGGGAATTAAAAGCCTCACACTGGTATTCTCTGGTCTTAACAGTGGCCATCAAGAAAAGGTCCAGAGTTCCCGGGGTCATGATCACTCAATATGTTGAGGAACTACCCGTGGGAAAGTCAACGCCCGACTTCACCCGGAAACCGATGCCCGTGACCGCTCAAGAGGGTAAATAGAAGACTTTGATAACAACATTATCAAATAACATCCAGAAGTGTATTACAGTTGTGCATCTCTCTGGATTCTGATTTTTTTTCTCTCCAGGTAAAAAAGGACTTTTCAAAGCAGTGGTAAGCGGAGAGCCGGCACCAGCTGTAACATGGGGGCGTAACAAAGGCAAGGTGGACGACCCCGAGAAGTACAAGACCAGATACGACGAAAGAGCTCAGGAACACATTCTGGAGGTGAGAAAACTAAACGCCATCTCAATAAAATCTCGTAAAAAACGCAAATTAATAAGCGTTATGCTAATACGTCACAATCTGTTCTCCTGTACTCCCCGCTGACCTGTATTAAATATGTAGATTTTAATAGGATTGTTTGTACGATTAGAAGAGTTCATTCCTCGTGTCAAGCTCATATTCAGCCACAGGTGTAATCTTATACGATTATGTTTTATCAGATGATTAATCTCAAGCCGGATCAAGCCGACACCTACAGGTGCTTTGCCACCAACGAGTATGGAACAGCCGTCTGCACGGCAACTCTCAACGTCATTGCAGGTAAAAATAATACATTTATCAATTAAAAAGCTACACTGGTGACTATTCATTAATCATTTCTTGTTTTGCTATTTTTTTGTTTTCAGTTGGCTTCAAAAAGAAACCCCGGGAAGGTATGACATTTAGTCTAGGAAGGAGCTTACGTTTTACTTTTTCCATCATCCATAAATGTATTTACAGATATTTTATGATTGGGTTTTTTTTGTTCCTTCTTGAATTTGGGTCCCAGCAGCAACAATAACATGTTGGACATGGTCGAATACTGAGACTGAGAACAAAAAGATATACAAATTAATTTAATTTCAAGGGTTTGGTAAGAACCATTTATAGAGTTTAATCTACAGACTTTGAATGAACATGATAGTGGAATTATTTGTCTAATTTTCTTTTAGGAAACGGACAAGCACCTCAAGATTTCAGAAAAATGCTCAAGAAAACGTAGGTTAACTTCAGGATTGTTTTTTTTTTTCTGTCTGACTGTGGCTCTCCAAATAGATTTCACTCTCATTTTACTCTCTTTTCAGTGTTGTCGTCACCAGAAAGAAACAACTGCCACCAAAAAAAGAGGGAGAAATTGATCCAAAGCTCTTGGAACTGCTCATCAGTGCACCAAAGAAGGACTACGAAAAAATCTGTGCGGACTTTGGCGTCACTGACTTCCGCTGGCTGCTGAAGAGACTCAACCAGCTGAAGAAGGAAAGGCAGGATGAGCAGGCGAAGGTACCGTCCTGTTTTAACACCTGGACGGCATGAAACCTCTTCCCTCAACGAGAAGCCATCGTTTTTTGAGATAGTTTTTGCATTGCTGAAAATCAGTTCTAGGCAAATAAAAGTTTGATACCAACCCGTTTTGTTCAGCAAGAAAATCTTCACAATTTAACCACTTTTATGATTTTTGAAGCAATCAGCAGAAGTAAAAAGCTAATGTAAAAACTACACCAAGGTTGCTGGAGTGGGAGTATATACAGCAAGGACGTAAAGGCAGACTAGTTGCCGTAGTTACGTTTCGTAAGGGCTGGTTGAAAGTTTCAAGTCTGATTCACTGCTGGTTGTGGTCAGAAGTATGTTGCACCTTTAACCACACCCCCAAAGAGATGTCACAGGGGGGTAAATGTATACATCACTGCAGAAAAGGTGAGAAGTTATCCACTGGATGTCTGGAAAACAACATTATAAGGTTTAAAGTTACTCTTTGAAAGCACGTCCCAAGTATTTTTTCCAAGGTTTGTTTTGACTCGTTTGGCCCGAGGCTAAACCAGCCGAGTGCATCTTAAAAAACCGAACATCCATGATCTGTTCAATGCTGCTGAAATAAAAAATAAATAAAAGAGCAAAGAATTCAGAGCAACATCTACAGACGCATGCGTTTCTTTTTCAGGTTGTGGAGCAAGTGGGAAATGTGAAACAGATAGAAGTAAAACCCAACGGGAGAGCAGAATTCAGCCTCGACATGACGCTACACGACCCCAACAGTGCAGTAAACTTATACAAGGTGAGTTAATACGATAAACCATTTTCAAATAAATCACTGTTCAAATAAAAAGTAAGAAATCTTCTCCAATCCCTTTTCTCTAAAAAGGATGGGACGTTGGTTCCATACGGTGATGATGAAAATTCAAAGCATAGCCTTAAGAAAACAGGGTCTAAATATGTTTTCAGCATCAAAGATCCTCAGCCGGAAGATGCTGGATTTTACCAGATTGATGTTGAAGAGGCAAATGTGCTTACAACCGACTTTCAAGGTGAGTCGTGGCTTTTCTAATAACAGGGTGTACTGGCGGTCAGCAAACAATTTAAGGCTCAGTTAGCGATGAGAAGTTCCCGTCTGCCCTCTCTCTCCTCCCACCCCCAGTGCCCGCTGTGGACTTCATAGCCAAGATTAAGGATGCAAATGCCTTTGAAAGCGAGGATGCCATCTTTCAGTGTGTCTTGTCGACACCTCTCAACAGAATTACCTGGTCAAAACAGGATTCATCGCTTGAACACGGGGACAAATATGAGATCACCGTCTCAGAGGACAAGCTCATTCACACGCTTAAAGTTAAAAACTGTAAAATGGGAGATGATGGAGCGTATTATGCCATTGCCGGGTTAACTTCCAGCTGTGCCTCTCTCAAAGTGGAAGGTGGGACTTTTTTTCTCCATATTGATATGTACACTAATGAATAAAACAATCTAATCGTGATAGCGTGATACTTGGATAAACGATGCATTGTCCTTGCTTGTATCTGCTTGCTTTGAATCAGCCGATCCGCATGGTAAAGGACGCGGAGGCACCCGGACTGGGGATCAGGATGACCTCATTAAACTTGCACTGGAACAGCAGGCCAAGCTACAGAAGCAGAAAGACGACCTGGAGGCAGCCAGACGAGCACAGGCAGGAGATGGAGGGGATGGAAGAGATGGGTCTGGGGATGGATCTGGTGATGGATCTGGTGATAGAGCTGGTCATGGGTTTGGTAATGGGTCTGGTGATGGATCTGGTGATGGATCTGGTGATGGATCTGGTGATGGATCTGGTGATGGATCTGGTCATGGGCTTGGTGATGGATCTGGTGATGGAGCTGGCGATGGATCTGGTTTTGGGTCCGGGGGCAGGACTGATGGAGAAGACACGAATAAGAACCTCCTAACAGCAGGAGATGACGACAACGAAGGGAATGATGCACATGATAAGAAAAAGAAGAGGGTGCGGACCGGACCTTTGGTTCCTGACACTGTAACAGGTAAAATTACATTTATATTAAAGATTTATATGATGAGTTTAAGTTCCAGTTGTCGTGTTTATCAAGCGTCTCAGAATTACTCCTGGAGTATTGCAGGAGATGTGCAGGAAATGAGTTTGGTCCTAACCTTGACTCAAATATGAGAGATAATTACTGCAGAAAATGTTCCAACTCAAGAGAGATAAGTGAAAGGAAGAACAAATATTAAGTACGGGCTGATGTGACGTGTAAGACCATTTCTGTTTATTGTTTGAAAGACACGTCTTCGGCATGTTTCAGATCTATGGATTCAGAAAGTTTTGGGCTGAACTTCGGAAATATTCTAATAATTCTGGATTATAATCAAAGTAACTAAATAATAAATTGCGTTTGGTTTTTCCATTTATAAATAATTCACTATAAAAAAAGATCAGTGACCAGAAGATTAATTTTGTTTGTCATTGATAAGACACAGATCATTAGCTGTAACAAATAAATACAAATAAAATGTTTAAATTACACTTAGTAAATTGGACTGGATATATAGGTTAAAATGTGTACAGCCTTTGTAAAAATGATCATTAAAATTAAGGGCAAATGTTTAATTGAATTAGTATAAAAGAAGTTTCTACTTCGTGAAACACATTCTGCATTGCTGCATACTGGCCACTAGAGGGAGACATACTGTAAAAATAACAGTGTTAATGCCCGACAGGAACAGAAATATTATAATCATTGATGTCCTTGATTTGCTTATACTCCAAAACAGAAAATTGCTTGTGTGTCTTCTGCATTGTCTCTCCCTTTGTGTGCTCTTTTTACTTTTATGTAATGGAAAACTAAATGTCCTTTTGATGATTTCAAAATGTGTCCGTTGTTCCTGCTGTTGCAGATCGCGGTGTTCAGTTCGTCTGTGGGCTGTCAGATACCGTTGCTAATATTGGAGAACGGGCAGAGCTGTCTTGCAAACTAAGCAGCGAGACCTCCGAGGGACGTTGGTATAAAAATGGGAAGCTGGTAAGTCAACTATCTTTTAGAAGAATTACGAGTATAATATAGGACTACTGTCATGCATATCACTGCTTCCTTGCAATATCATGAAGTGAGTCAAAAAATGTTAAATGTCTGATGAATATTGATTCTTGCTATCTAAGCTAACCAATGAGGATGGGGTAGCGATCATCAAAGACGGAGCCTGTCACAGGTTAATCATCGATTGCTGTAAAAAAGACGATACAGCCGTGTACTGCTTTGAAGCTGAAGGCCGTAAATCAGAAGCAACGCTTAATATTCAAGGTCAGAATAAAAGAATAATAACACGGTTAATGTTTCATTTTAAAACTATCCCAAAGCGTTCAAAGAACATAGGTTTAACTGTTTTTCTCCAACACTGAAGATCCACCAAAAATCGATGGCGATGCTCTCGGGAAATTCACAAAGCCGGTGGTTGTAAAGGCAGGTGAGAATGCAGAATGGAAGCTGCCGTTCTCAGGTGCAGCACTGCTGAGCACACAGTGGTACAAGGATGATGAAGAGCTTTTGCCCGCTCTCAATGTGAAGATTGAAACATCAGCTACAGAAAGCAAACTACGCCTCGTTAAGTGTCAAAGGAAAGACGGCGGCGTGGTCAAAATCAAAATAAGGAATGAATTTGGTACAATGGAGGCAATTTCCAAACTTATCGTACTGGGTGAGTTGACAATAGGAGATTTAAAGTCTGCCATGTGTTGCACGTTACACTGTACGTAAGGAGATGCTTTTTCACTGTTCTGATGACAGACAAACCCACGCCACCACAAGGACCCGTGGACATCATGGAAAGTGCCGTAACATCTGTTGAGTTCAAATGGAAACCACCGAAACACAGTGGTGGATGCCCCGTCACCAGCTACCTCATAGAACGGCAACAAATAGGGCGCAATAAATGGTCAGATCTTGGCGAGATCCCCGGCGGCAACCCAAGCTACAAAGACTCAGATGTGAACCCTGGAAGGAGATACTGCTACCGGATCAGAGCCAAGAACGCAGAAGGCATCAGTGATTACCTGCAGACGGAGGACATACCAGCTGGCGTGCTACGTAAGTCTCAATTATCATCCAGCTTCTCGTGGGAGGTAATACAAATGTCTATTCATAACTGCATGAACACATGCAGCGAGGTGCAGAGGTGTGTTTTATCATGCTCTATTCGCCAGACTTTTTTCAGCTTTCTGTCAAATTGTATTTGGCGAATAAAGCACGTTGTACTGGAGTTGACGTGACTTAATTTGGGAGGCATTAAAAAAACGTCATATGGTGTGTGTCTCCCCCCCACAGGCTATCCTGGATCCCCAACAGCACCCAAAGTGGTCAGTGCCTTTAAAGACTGCATCAGTCTGGCATGGTGTCCTCCATGTGACACCGGAGGAACCAAAATAGTGGGATACAATTTGGAAAAGAACAAGAAAGGCACCAATTACTGGAGCCTTGTAAACCAGGGGGGGCCCATTACAGGTAACCAAGTGGCATGGCAAGCTGCAGGAATATAGCCGTGTGAACATTCATGCCTGCTATGCATACGCCTACATACATCATCCAGTGACACGATAACCATCTCTGTTTCCACAGATACAAAATATGCAGTGAACGATGTTTTTGAAGGGGCGGCGTATGAATTTCGGGTGTCTGCCATCAACCTATCTGGTGCAGGAGATCCTAGTATCCCATGTGACACCGTGATCGCAAGAGATCCGATGAGTAAGCCCATCACACTGAGTTCTTATCTTCTATTGCAGTTGTCTTCACTGGGAATTATGTCAGACGATGCTGTTCAACACAATGCCAGTCTGTGGCTCTTTGGTTAGATATAATATAACATATAATATATGAAGCACGGCAAGGTGGCGCCAATCATCTCCCACTGCTGTAATTTCAGAGCCCCCAGGCAAAGTCACAGACCTGAAGCTAACATCCTCCGATTACAACACATTTTCACTGGCTTGGACTAAACCTAAGGAAATGAAAGGAGTGGAGGATGAAGCCCAGGGCTACTGCGTGGAGATCAGACTAATGGAAAACCTTGAATGGAGCCGTTGTAATGCAATACCAATTACTCGAACTTCTTACAACGTGCTGGGCTTGAAGGCAATGGCCAGCTACTGGGTGCGAGTTATTGCCACCAATTACGGAGGTGACGGAGAACCTCGAGCCTTCGACAATTACATCATTGCCATGCCTCCTCCTGGTAAGAACATTTTCAATTTAAATCAAGACTTTGACAGTCTCTGTAGTGATATTATTTTGCCTGAGACATTATATTTTACAATAATAATGAAACCTGTCGATAATGCTGCAGGCTCACTGTGAATGACAGTCGATGATATTGCCCTCTCCAAATATAAGTATAATATAAAAAGGAGATACGGAGATACATCCCTCCGTAATGCCAGAGCAGCCTGTTACTCATCATTAATGATGAAAAATACAGCTGGGGCAAATGTGTGCTATTGGGCTATATAAATACAATTTAATTCATATTCTAATCAATACAATAGACCGTATTTTTATAAAAATCTGAGCATTAATATTTTGTTTTAAAAATTATGGGAAACCTACGAGTTTGGTCAATTGCGTAACAACAATAATCTAAACATGAAATTGTGAATCTTATCCTCACAGTAAGGCCAAAGTTCAAAGAGCGCAACATGAAGAGCTTTGTGGTGGTAAAATCTGGAAACACAGTCCGTCTGAACATCAACTTTGAGGTACCGTACCAAGAAGTTTTCCTCCTCATGTCTTGATTGGAAATGTATTTGATTGAATTAACAAATGAATGTGATATCTTTGTTATTGCCTGCAGGCCTCCCCGCTGCCACAAATCTCATGGCTCAAAGACGGCACTCCGGTGGCCAAACACGTAACCATTACAAACTCCGACAAAGGCTCTCAGCTGTTGATCCCCACATCCGAGCGGTCCGACAGCGGCATCTACACCATTACCGTCAAGAACATTGTGGGCCAGGAGAGTTTCAATGTGGAAATTAGAGTAACAGGTGATTGTTATAGCCTTGAATTGAGAAACTGAGCTGGATTACTGTACGTAGATGTTTGTAACTCAGAACCCCGGTTATTTCTGTACCTCTAAATGTGGATGTAGATGATCCCAAGCCTCCAGGTCCGGTGCAGCTGGATGAGAACATCCCAGGAACGGTGACTCTGTCCTGGGATCCCTCTCCGGATGAGAAAAGGGACGACCGACTACACTACATGGTATCCAAGAGGGACTCCTTCAAACGCACATGGAGGACAGCGGCGGACAACCTCTTCAACAATAAGTTCACGGTTACCAATATTTTGCCCGGACGGGAGTATAAGTTCAGGGTGTTCGCCAAAAATGACATGGGTCCTTCAACACCTTCCGAATCGCCGGTGTTTGAAACCATAAAGCAAAAAGGTTTGTGTCTCCGATTGAATCGCAAAGAATCAATTCTCACTTTTCCTGCACTCACTGAATCATGGTGCACGTTACACTGTACGCCGAAATGCAGATTTAAGTTCCTGCAAAAGCTTACTTGTAATCTTTATCAGCTTAATAAAAAAGGCAACCACAATCAACATCAACAAAAGAAAAAAGTTTCTTGCTCATCTCTTTTTCAGAGAGACAAATAAAACAAGAATTTGCATTGAGTTACAGATGTTGGAGCGATGTCCGCCATCTGTGAAACCCTTAAACTTTATGCGTTTCTTTGCGTTTCAGGAAAGTTCAAGGTCAATATGCCAGAGTGGAAATCCTTTGACTTCCGGTCGCCGCCGGCGTTCATCATTCCCCTGAAACGGCGCACGCCTCCGCAGGGCTACGAGTGCTACATGAGCTGCGCCATTAAGGGCGATCCGGCGCCGCGTGTGACGTGGTACCGTGACAACGTCAGCCTGAACACAAACACCAACTACCACATCACCAACGTGTGCGGCGTCTGCTCCCTGCTCATCCTACGGGTCGGAGCCAAAGACAGCGGCGAGTACAGTGTCGCCATCGAGAACAAACTGGGGACGGCCGAGTCCTCGATGACACTGATCGTCAGAGGTATTAATACTAAATGAAAAATGTTTCCCCTGAAGAGACTGATGACACATTTGGTTGTGCAGTTATGTATATAAAACAAACTGAGAGTATAAATATGTTCCTTCACAGAGTGAAGAAGAGCTGCAGCTGCTGGCCAGAAGCTGAAGCAACAGATTTCTCCCTGTTTTTTTAAAATCAATTACCTGACATTTAGTGGCAACTCATTCTATGCCACTCTTAATTTGACACATTTTATGTTTTCATTGTTCAATGAATTTAAATGATATTAAAACACTTATATCATGATGTATTTGCCTTTGAGTTACTGTCACTAAATAAAAGGCTGAGGAATTATTTACTACCTGCAGCCCTCAGGGCAATGTTGTGTTTGTATAGCTCACGCACGAGTACACAAAAGTAACACACAAGCAGCTTTTTAGCAGCTCAGTGTGCTAAATTAAGTGCCGTGATTAGGCGGATAGTGTTTTGTTTTGTCACATTACCATTAAAAAAACAGCTTTTACTTTGAAGGATGAAGATTGACAATTAACTTGCACCTCGTTATGTTCCCTTTTACTTTTCCTAATGCTTTCATATATTTATGTCGGAGCTCATAGGGTACATTTCCCTGTAGAAATCAGACTTTTTTCAGTTCAATATTTAAGAATAACAATGTCCTGTATATGTTGGATGGTTTATCCCAACAGGTTATATAAGAAGTGGACATAATCACCAGGATGATGCCTATTTATTTGTGGACAGAAGTGACACAAGAGGTCGGAGCCAAGCACAACCAAATGCCTAATTCTCACAAACTTAACAATCACAGACAACTCTCAGACCAGACGGCGGCATGGTAACGACCTGTCAATAACAAGCTAGCCACGCCCTAAAGTATACCCTGCCTTTTTTACTTGCATCGCACTGTAACGTATCGGGTCGTTTCCTGACAGACTTCTATAGAATCACACTTTGTGCAACCGGAGGAGTCTCTCTCTGCTCGCCATTTGAAAAGAATGCAAGTTTAGGCACTTCCACCTCGGCTTTACTTTTCAGAGCTGAAGGTTGCCTGGTTTAGCCTCTTTTGGTGGTGGTGGTGGCGGACAAGCAGCATTATGGAAGAAGGTTTCTCTGAAAGTCTACAAATTACCAAACTGTTAACTGTCATTAATGGCTCTTTACATTACATTGCGAAAAAGTCTTATTAAGTGAGATTCAATCCACAACAGCTCCGTGAAAGCACCAACCATAAGAAGTGGAAGGTAACAAGTACTCAAATCACTGTCACTCAAATGTTTCTAAGCTCAACTATAATGCATTGCTACACACAAACAACACAACAGCACAAAACCAGGCACACACCAGGGTCCAACTTTAAATTTATGACACTTAAATATGTTTGTTGCTGATGTTCCTGCAGTTAACGGAGACTTTTCCATCCAATTGGCTATTTTTACACTGTGGCATTATACTACTGTGGTGGATCTGCTGTTACATAATATGCTGTCACGCCCCCCGCGGACACCACCAGCAGTTGCTGTCAACGTTATGGGGGGAGTCCAATGAATGACTAGGTCAAAAGGGGAAAATAAACATGATACCTTTGAGTCTCCAGACCAGAAGCCAGCCACACTTTGCTGAATCCATTTCAGCGAAGACACACACCAGGTCCACTCCAGTCCTCCTCCTACTGCTCTCCTCCCGCCGCCGCCATGGCCAAGCGCAAGTCAAAGAAGCCCCAAGAAGAAGACACCTCCATTTTGTTGGAGCCATCGGTGTCACCGCCGTCCCGGAAAAAGACGACTTCCTCCACGTCTCCGGCTCTGTGGTTCATCGTGGTCTTCACGGTGGGGGTCTCCGTGATGGGCTGGTTCTGTGTGGAGCAGCAGAACGGACTCGACCAACTGTCGGAGTCTCTGGCTGCGACGCAGAAGAGAATCACGAACCTCCAGCAGATGACGCAGATGACGAGCACACGGGTAAACTGTTAGCTAACCGTATATTTTCTACGCGACATACTAAACTAACGTAACTTTTTTCTTACATTTACTGGTTTTGTCGTTGTTTTTCTTTTGTTTTGTCGTGAGCCAGGGTCAAATTAAACTCACAACTGGTTAATTTGTAAGTAATTTCCGCGTTGTAGACTAGTGGCTGCGTCCAACGGCTGCATTAAGCTAGCTATTAGCCAACGACCGCGAAAGATACCGGATCTTGATTATGTGCCTTCAAAGTAAAGCAACCGCATTTTTCGTTTTTGAATAAATGAATAAACACAAAGACATTAACAAATATGTAGGAATGTGTGTACGAAAAGCGTTTTAGTCATGTGTACTATTGTGTTATTTAGTGGATAATATGAATGAAAATCGTGGTCCGTGAATTTATTTTGAAAAGCTATAACTGTAAAATGTACTTTCTTTTTTTTAATGGCGGACTTGACGCTGATAGAAACACCTGTTGTTAATTTTAGCACGACCACTCTTTGACATTTAAATACATATCAATAATGCTACATATCTGACAATATAATCAGACAATATAGGCTGATCATGATATTTTCAATTTTCTGGAAATTTAATTGGTTTAAAATATCGTAATTCAATGCCTTTCAAATCAGTCATATTAATGCAAAAATCATCTAAAGCGCCATAACTACTCAGTGTAATGCTATACAAACAATGAGCTAATACAATGAGAGATATTATAATTAGAATTAGAATTGTTTTCACTAAAGTCAAACCACATGGCTAAGTCATTCCTCCCACTCCCTAGGCTGATTCAGGATTGGCTGTGGAGGAGAGGATCTTTGCCCTGGAGGAGGCCCAGAAACAGGCTCAGGAGAAGGCCGAGGTTGCCCTGGCAACATCGGAGAATTTGAAGAACTCCGACCTCTCCTCGCAGCTTTGGGACCTCCGCGATGAGATAGACGCCCAAATCACCGAGATGAAGCAGGTCTTCCTGTCCGTCACGAGTCTCCAGGCCATGTTTAAGAACCAGAGTGAGGAGTTCGAGGCCGTGAAGGCGAGCGTAGCGGGCGATTTGAGATCCAGCTCAGCACTGGTGGAAAATGTGGCCGTGCTGACCAACGGCGTGGCCGGCGCGCGATCCAGAGTGGACGAGCAGGTCGCGTCAGCGGAGGCTCTCAATGCACAGTTAGAGGGGCAGGCCTCAGAGCTGAATGAGCTGAAGGAGTTGATGCACCTTCACCATGTTGCACTTCATACAAACGACCAGGAGATGGCTGCAATAAAGTGAGTTCAGGTGGAGTTGACATCCATGCCTGAGCGATATTTCAATTTGCTGTCTTCATTTTTCTGGTGTGTGTTTCAGGGAGCTCGCCGAGGCGAAGCAGGCCATGCTTGCCCATGTGTTAGAGGAGATGCTCAGTTCGGTGCAGATGACTCTGGATGAGCAGTTTCTGACTTCTCAGCACCTCCGCAGCAGCGTCATGGCTCAGCTGCAGACGTTTCACTCCCAGGTAGAACCCTGCTGCTTGTTCTAAGACTACAGTATCAAATCTCCACTATTCTGTTGAACTTGACAGCGTTAAAAAAAACCCATTGTTTTTCAAGATGCAACTGTTGAAGGTTGAATAACAAATAACATATCTATCTACCTCAGTTGGAAAAGGCTGCTTGGTCAGTGAAAGCCGAGTCAAAGGAGGAGGGTCCAGCTGCAGAAGAGGTCATCTCCACGACCACACCGGAGGACACCGAGGTGCAGGAGACGCTCGAAGATGTGGCGGAAAAGGATGAGCAGCATGCTTCTGTAGATGAAGCAGAGGAGGAGGAGGAGGAGGAGGAGGAGGAGGAGGCCATGCAGGAGGAACAGCCACTGGAGCAGGAAGTAGAGGCAGGTATTATAGAGGAGCGAGAGGAGGAAGACATTGCAGAAGAGGAGGAAGAAGCAGTTACACCAGAAGAGCAAGACGATGAGGAAATAACAGAACAAAGTGAGGAGGAGGAGGAGGTTGCTGGGGACTCAGGAGAAGAGGAGGTCGACGAGGAGACCCTAGACGATCACGACTATGATGAGTCTCTAGAAGAGGAGATATCCGAAGACGTGGAAGAGTCCGCTGAATTAGATAGGGAGGTCTTTATGGATCAACCCCAGGAGGACAGATAGTTGTACTTGAAAGCATTAGTTCACAAGACTGTGATTTTTAAGTCTTTTTTTTAGATGATCGGGAACCATTTTTACAGCAGGACACTTTCTTACAATTGATTTGTCGTATTTTGTTTTATTCTACCTGAGTGTGGTTGTCTGATATGAAGATTGTGGCCGGAAAAAGAAACTCTGAAGAACTTCGATAAATACCTAAGTTATAACGACGAGTGTTAAAACATGAGCGCTGTTGTTGGTTAAATGTGAAATATATGAAGTCATCAGGAACATGGGAAGTGATTTCAACAAACTTACCATAACTATGTTGTAGACCGGGCTCACTTTTAATTAGATTAACTGTATTCTATCCATTTAAACATGACAGGATTATTAATGTCAATTGGTTTTGCGGTATGACAGAAAACATGTGTGTGACTGCATTCTTAGCTTGTAATAAAACACCGGTACGCATGTGTCGCTCCTCTCCCTGAAGTTATTTATGGCGGTGCACATGTTGTACATGTTCATATGATCCGATCCCATTGGGACAAACTGTCCTCTTGTCATGAACCCCTTTGTGAAAAGGTTAAAGTACTATTTTCTGCCAGCAGATGGTGCCTGATAACTAACCTAATGATATATGATAATCTACAAAGAGAACTTTTTCCTCTAAAGGAGGGGGTTTCTGAGCGGGTCTTGATTTTAATCTTGGTTCAACATTACCAATAAGGTAGATTCTGCTTACAATCATATTCTTCTGCTTCTATTGTGTGGACCACAGTTTACCCCTCAGAACTGACGCTGATTTGAAATGACTGACTCTCAGATTGCATTTTAAAGGCCGTGTGAATAAAGGCTCTTGTATGGCAACTCTGCCCAGAGACCAGTTGACACGTGAAAGGAACTGCAACATTTATGGGGCTGCATCTCGTTACCTTACAATAACACATTTATATCTCTTCACGGAGCCGCTGCCACGTTTCTACGGCAGCCCAGAACAGACAATCTGAGCATTTTGCATTTTCACGTCAGCCACAGTTGTCCTCCTACATGCTGGACACGTGGGAGAAGTTTCACTTGGTTGTAATCTGAAACTTCACCACTAGATGTCGCCAAATCCTGGGAGTAATTACATACGACGGCACATGAGGGCCATTGTAGGTTGAAAAAAATGTAAAAAAAAACTGAGCCGAGAGAAGGAGGCAAAAATCAGGAATTTACCATATTATAAAGTCACAAATTTATGAGAAAAAAGTACCACATTTATGAGCTTTTTTCTTTCCTACAATGGCCCTCATACGCTGTCGTAATAACCTGAATCTCTGAAGAAGAAAAAAAGACAAGGGGTGCATGATAGCAAGGTGGAAATAAGGTTTCAGGCGTTAAGCAAAACCTAATGGAAGGTTGAACTTTTTAATGTCAAATGCATGACGTCTTATTTTTTTAAATGAAATGCTAGAAAATAAAGACAATCATGTTTTTCACACAGGAAGCAGAGAACACTCATCAATTTAAATATGTGTGAGACCTTTAAGACTTCCAACAATCAGATTGTATTTTCAAGCCTCAACAAATATTTTTGTCCCCGCGACCCGACACCGGATAGGCGGTTGAAGATGAGATGAAATACTTTTGTGTGAAACTTTTCCGTGTTCATGCCATGAAGTATATTCGTCCCGTTCCAGAAGCATGTAAAACACGGTGGCGTTCCTTTTCAGGAGAATGATTCTCCGGTGCTAACACAACGACCGCGACTGTGTCACGTCACTTCCTCAGAATGTAAACTTGTCTTAACTGTCGACACACGCAGCCTCGGCCTGGTTCAATGACATCAACAGACCGTCAGCACAGCGGCTCTGTATTTGTGCATCCGACCAACCGGTGGTTTCTTACCCTTATCTCACTCTCCATCTGCTGCCTGCATTTTAAATGTCACGTCTACTTTCAGTCGGCGCTGGTTTTAATTGACGAGCTGACATTTTTAACGTGTTGTTTCCTGTGGTGGAGGGTAAATAAGTACTTTTGAGGTACTTGTACTTGACTGTACTTCATACTTTTAGTCCACTTTATAATTCAGAAAGAAATGTACTTTTTTACTCTACTACATTTATCTCACCACATTAGTTACTTTGTATTCAGATTATCAACACAAGCTAATACATTATGATTTACTATTATAGATTATTGTATGATACGTCGCATAAATTAGCTCCAACTTCATCGGCTGCATAATGACTACTTTTACTTTTTGCTTCTTTAAAGCACATTTAATGCTAATAAGTCTGTGTACTTAAATAACTTTTTTTGCTTTTTTCAAACAAAGTTTCCTCTTTGTACAAAAAGTTATTTTTAACGTAAAAGAGGAAATACCCTCACAGATGATGAGCACACTCAGATATTTGTAAATTAAACTTCATGTGATCAATGTTCACATCAAACTACCTCCGAGAACACTGTTTTACAATGTTTTACTCTTTTATTTTCATTTTGGGGCTGAATGAGCAAGGTCCCCTCGAGAGCCCTTGTGAACAATAGTGCTGTCAGATCCTTGTGTCCACACACACACACACACACACACACACACACACACACACACACACTCCTCCCCCCAGACCCACCACTTCCTCCGCCGTTCCCTCACAGTTGTGCAGCTCTTTCACCCTCACATCACATATTCACTGTCTCACCATCACTTGCTCACTTTAACTCAGGAAACGAGCAGAACTCAACATCAGGATTATAAGTAGATCCCCTTCTACATCGTCTTTGCTGCCTTTTTCTCTCTTTTTGTTTGGTTTGTTTAAGAAGAATTCTTATCTAAAAACAAACAACTTTTTGGACTTTTGGACACCCATCTCTGCTGCATGTGGAGTCCAGCAGCTCGGCAGCGATGTCATCTCTACTTTCTCACAACAAAGATCAGCCACGCATCAGAAAGTCGCTCTCTGACTCCTCTCCAAGTTCATCCGCCGCCACCAAGAGCCCGAGGGTAAGCCCCCCACCCCCACCCCGCCGGTTGTCTTTTAATCTGTCTGTTGTAGAGAAGGAAATGCCATGGGCTGACATAATGCAAACACAAACATTATCAGGCCAGCTGTCAAACAGACTGGATCTAGCCACGGTGGTGTTCCCGTGTTGTTTGTGCCGCCGACCTTCAAGACAGATGGAAGCTGTACGCCTAGCCGTGAAACGACCTGTCGCTGCCTCACTTGAAATTAATTCTAGTGCCTTTTTTTAATGGAAAACACTGTTTGCACAGGAGAGCTGTTGGAATGCAACAGTCCACTTTACACTGTCTATAACTATAGCTTCCTTTAGTTCTTGCTGCTGTACAAGCAATGAAAAGCAGAAGTTTTAATCTGTGACTTTTGAAGCATTCCTTTAACACTACATGGTTTTATGTATTTTTGGGGGGTTTACTTTAAATGACAATCATGTCCTAACAATTACAGATGTGATATTTTAATTTGCCAATTTTATCAGTGTTTTATTTATCAATAATGCTGATTAGAACATATGTTCTTTCTACAACTTCAAACTTTACAAACTATGTTAATGGGTTGGATAATGACGTTTTATTTAGATTATTTACTTCATCCCTCATTAGTTCACCGAGGACGTTACACGGTGTATAAGCCTCCTAATAATAAAGATGTTTGGCTCACATGACGTGTGAAAATAAATTGTATGTTGACGAAAAACTTGTAAGTGAAACCAAGGAACAAGTTGTTTTTTTATCTGTAGAATCGGCTTGGGAAAGATTAACAGAAAGAGAGAGAGAGGGGGGAAGACAGGATGACAGGGAACAGAGAGGAGGAGGGATAGAGTGCTCGGGACTGGCTTGTGGGAACTCGGACACAGTATTTATGGATGTTTATCTCCCCGCTGGTCCTACGGGAAGCTCACATTTTCCACTTGGGAATAGCTGGTCAGCGAGCAAGAAGTTCCTCACAGGATCTAGAAAAAAGGCTTGAGGACGGCTCAGTGGCTCAGAGTGGCTCTCACACACACACTCACACACACACACACACACACACACACACACGCACACACAAACTCACACACACACACGCGTGAGGACACGAAGGCCACGTTTCCATCAGCATCTGTTTATAAGTGCTGTCACTTAATCTAAACCAGAGCTTGCTCCTCTTTTTTTCCCAAGCATGCACACTGTGTATCATTAATAGCCGTTTAACTGAACATATCCAAGTGTCCGGGGAGAGTCTTCAAGCGGCCTGACATCAGAGTCTGGGGAAGATCCAGAGATGTTGTAAATGTCCGGGGGGGCGTATCGCCGTGTTTACACATCACGTCCTAACTGAAAGCCCCTGTTTCTTCTTTAAAGGAATCCACTTACGGCCACGGTGATTTAGGTCGGACATGGAACCGTTTGAGCAGCGCTCTACTTCGGTGGAACCGTCACCAAAAACATCTCCGAGTCTAACACAACAGGCAGCAAAGTCTGAGACGTTACGACAGGCGATGAGTAATTCAGTGCATCATTATGATGATAAATGCTGCAGAATCGCTGCAGGCGAGATAATAACCTCTCCTAAGTTGATACGTATTGATTTTTTAGCGTTGGGGGAATGGAATAAAACCTGAAAGAGCGAGTCGTGTTCCTATGATTAATATGATGAAACAGCATTTAAAAGGCGGCGAGGACGGGTTCAGCCGGTTCAGAGAGGGAATGCCTTCAGTCCAACACCGTTTCATGTCTTAATGATATTTTATATTGAAAGAAAGAACTTTGATTTAACTTGAAGTGCTAGAATCAAAGAGTGCAGCAGCTCTGTGAGGCCTAACAGCTGATGTCACCGGATGCTAACATGCTAACGGGACGATGCTAACAAGCTGATGTTAATTAGTACCCCCCCAAAAAATCCCACACACGTTTCACAGGTTTCTCGACATGAAGCAAAGTGTTGGATAAAAATGGATAGATAAAAGGTCAACGCATCGCCAGAAGGACTACGACTCACCCGGTTGTCGTCAAGGCAACAGTTCACCGCCATCCATCTAATAGTCAGATGCTTCACTCAAAAAGTCACTTCAGTCAGTTGGATTCACAAGTAAATCATGAATCCAACAAAAAAAAAGTCAATGAATGAATGTCTGTACACATTATCATGACAATCCATCCGATAGTTGTCAAGATCAACGTCGACTTCCCCGAAACACAACAAAATAAAATGCTAATCTAAAACTAATCGGCATGTTTTCAAAGGGGATACATATCAAACTATCTAATTAGATTCAGGCAACAAAACTACTTAGTTACATTTTAATATTATGACCAAATAGAAAAAAAATATGCATCAAAAGTACTTGAAACATGTTTCTTACATACAACAACAGCAAACGTAATCTACAACCAAACTTAATTCATGATGCAGTTTCGTTGTACGGGTGTATCATTTTTAATGGATTATTTTTTTTAGATATTTGTTTGAGATCAATTCTTTTTAACTAATGTTTGACATCGTCTTCTTGTTCTGATCACGTTTGCATGCACTTACAAGTTGCTTTGGACATATGATTGTAATGTAACTTATAGTTTATACAATGTATCTATAAATAGACAATAAACCCTTTGAATCTTGAATATACAAGGAACATTTAAATCCTGGTGAACAGATGGGCAACAACGTACTCACTGTGAAGCTTTTTGAGCATGAAGAGGACATATATAATTATACACTATGGCCTTAAATGATGCGTTAGACAGCACTCTCTGTGATCGCCATCAAAAACACTAAATATGGGAATGTATTTAGGAAGAGCAGTGATTTATGCTGAAGTTCATTTGAAGGTGTTCTGGCAGCGGAGACGCTTTATGTTCCTTTAAATGATCAACTATCCTCTTTATTTGTTTCTTTTTAAGGGAGTTTTCATGGTCCAGCTGTTGTTCTGCTCCTCCGTGTGAAAACCCCTCACCGAGGAAGCCGTGTGACCCCTCTCCAACTTCAGCCGGCAATAATGAACACATTGTGGAAAGCCACTGCCAGAGCTATTACCTTTTTTGGATGTGTTTAGTTATCTCTGCTTGTCAGTTTATTTCAGGGATCACTTCCTCTCTCCGTCCGTAACTCGGCTCGGTATTTCAGACGGCCATAAACCTTTTCTTGGAAAACTGGAAAAAAGAAAAGAAGAAAAGTCTTTCATGGGGGATTCCTGCATGATAATGAGACTTCAAAGAATCACTCAGCTCTGCTTTCTAGATCTATTGATAATGAATGAACGTTGGGAATGAAATATTTTCCACAGTGTGTTTATGTTATGGTCAGAGGAAACGGTCATCATGGTACAAAATACAACCTTGTTTGTGGATTTGACTTTCATCATAAATCTCGAGCAAAAACGGCGAAGTCAAGCTGTGTGATGTCACCATTTTGCAGTAATGAGCCTCTACTGAGATAGAGGACCTGTCCTGACGCGGTTTGATTGACTTGTTTATGCAGAAAGCCAGTTCTAAAACATTTCTCCTCTCTTTCAGCACGAGAGACTGTCTCGGTAAGCAAAAGTCTAATTCACACCATTAATACGTATGAAGGTAGATCAGTCATCGCCATAGAGACGGACGTTAAAAGACGAGTCGAACGGTGAATGATACCTTTTTGTGTGTTCAGACTGAGCTCGTCTGGATCCTCCGACGTCTCCAACGACGCATCCACCAACCACGCCGAGTCCTACTTCCTGCGGCGGGAGAACAGACTGTCGGCACGGAAAAGGGCAGAAGAGGAGTCGGCAAACAATGACTACAAAAAGGCACGTTATATATTTCAAGTTCTCAAATTGACGATTAACAAACTCACTTAAAGAATCTGCATTTAAGTCGACCAGTGGATTTCAGCATGGTGGCGCTTTACAGAGCGGCTAAAAGGAAGTCCTATATATACCCCACAAGATGGCCGATTATCCAATGGGAATCAGACACACGGGTAACCAACACCGAGATTTCAAAATAAAAGTAATTACAACAGGAATTACTCATTCATTGATCAGTTCATCCATCATCTATTTTGACAGGTCTAATCTGTTAATGTCATTTTTTTGTTTGATATAATTGTAAATTCCATATTTTGTGTTTTTCTGACTGTTGATCGGCCAAAACAATTGATTTGATGGCGTCTTCTTGGGCATTGTGATGAGTTTTCTGATAAGACGGAATCATTGATTTATCAATCAAAGCAACACTAAGAGTCTCTGCCATCCCAGTGGCTTTGTGAAGCTGTACTTAGGCACAACAGTGCCCTAAATGCTAACATGCTAACATACAACCTATGTGCATGCTAACAGTTGCTAAACCAAGGCAAACACAGGGAACAGCTGACTAATGAGAATGACATTCACTTTGGAAATATTTGGTGTCAAAACGAAGTATATTCTGATGGAAATAATGGAAATCTGTACAAACCTGTGTGCCGACCCCACAGTTAAGTAAATTCCAGTGGCTACAACTTGCATTCTCTCTTCTGGCCATCAGGGGGCGACTCCTCTCTAGTTGTATAACAGTCTATGAGAAAATGGTCCTACTTCTCTCTGCTGGCCACCAGGGGGCGACTCCTCTCTGGTTGTATAGAAGTCTATGAGAAAATGGTCCTACTTCTCTCTGCTGGCCACCAGGGGGCGACTCCTCTCTGGTTGTATAGAAGTCTATGAGAAAATGGTCCTACTTCTCTCTGCTGGCCACCAGGGGGCGACTCCTCTCTGGTTGTATAGAAGTCTATGAGAAAATGGTCCTACTTCTCTCTTGATGTATTATCTCAGTAAACATTGTAAACATGAGTTTATGTCTCAATCTCTAGTTTCAAGTCTTCTTCAATCCAGCATGATGTTCATTTAGTACATTATGGTCCATTCAGAGTGACATAATATGATAGGGGATATCTTCGGACGTGGCTAGCTTGTGATTGACCGATCGATACTATGGCGTTGCGACCGTTGCTACCATCGAATACCAATGCAATTAGCTACTAAGTCGATAAAGTTGACCTTGAATTATGAAGCTAGCTTAAAGCATCAAACACTTTCCTGTGGAAAATGCTAACAAGTGCATATATTTTGTAGATGTTTGAAAAGGCACTGGCGACCAATCAGAGGCTCAAGTCCCGGCTGGAAACAAGTAAACAGGAACTGGCGATGATTCTGGAGCAGCTGCAGCGAGCGCAGGTACCATCATTTAAATCATTCAGATTTATCTTCTCAGTACAAACAGAAATGTCCCCCACATATTCTCATGGTGATTTAAGGTAATACTTTCATGTGACATGAAAGATGGCAGTTACACAAGGAGGCTGCATTTGGGGAATATTAACTGTGAGCAGCTTTAGCGGTTTCTGTGTGGGGCCGCAGGTGTATTGGATATAACATCAGACACCTCTGCTCACTGTTATGAAAATGTGGCGGTAATTGTTTGGTTTCAGGGCTTTTGCACCATGATCTTTTGGTAATAAGCTTTCATTAATGCAGAGTGGAAGACCGGGAGATTGTGGCTCCAACATGCTCGAGACAGAAAAAAAGGTATAAACTCAGCATTTCACTGAAACATGAAAGATTTGATCTTGATTTCAATATTTTTGTTCGATGTCCTGCTTCATAGGAAAGCCGGAGTCTAAAAAAGAGAATATCAGATATGGAGGAACAGTTGAAGGTAATTCAGATATTCTATAAATTACCTTAACATTCACTTGTTTTTTACCATATTCAATCTATAATAGTACAACAAACAGTCTAGAATGAGAAGGTTAAGCTTGTTTGTTGTGTGGACGACAGTGATCAAACCCCAACGGTGTAAAGTGTCTGCAGGACTCGGAGCACAAGCGTTAGCTGCTCTGTCTACGCTGGTTTTAGCTGACATCATTTGTCACCATTATGCTCCGCCGGCTGTGGAATGTGTGAGCACTCTGACACCGTGCACAGCGAGCGAGCCATCAGTATTCATCGACAGTCCAACGCTCACAGATGTCTGTTGTGTTTCGCCCAAGAGGACGGAAACAAAAAGCTCTTGTTATCTGCGAGCGAGAGGACTAAACACACACAGGACAAGCAAGAATCACTGGATGCAAGAGACTATGTGTGTTTGTGTGTATTGAAATAAAATGGCCAGATTAATCCAGATTAGTCTTCATGGTGAAGCTACTTTAAACAGTCTTCAGCCTATAGATACACTAGAAAATTACAACTTCACAATTTCTTGACTCTAAACAAAAGCAAGAACAATTGTACCTACGTTCACGTTGTTTTCAAAGATACAATTCACATCAAGTCAATACAATCCCACATGCCAATTGCCAGAGTTATCAGTCCTCTCGCCCATTCAAGCCATCAACAATAAACTGGTCAAAATAAGCTGGGTATCACACTCGATACCTTTACAGGTATCGGCACTCAATACCTCTAAATGTAACCCAGCAGTAACAAGTTATCTAGGAGCACCAAGTTGTATCTTCTCTAGTAAAAATGATACCTGCGATAGATCCTTTGGAGCCCAGATTTGGAAGAAAAAACCAATGCAACCATTTACATTTACATTTAGGTCATTTAGCAGACGCTTTTGTCCAAAGCGACTTACAATAAGTACATTTGTCAAAAGAAGGAAACAAAGAAACCACGACGTATCATTGCCGATGCAGTAAGAGCTAAAAATAGAACAAGTGTTAGGTCCTCATCTGAGTAAAGTAGTACTTCTAGAGTAACAGTGCTACGATCCGAGTTTTTTTTTTTTTTTTTTTTGCGGGGGGGGGGGGGGGGGGGCGGGGGTGTCGAGGGAGGGTGTTAGTGGGTCATGCTATGTAGAGTCGAGGTGAAGTCTGAACAGGTGAGTCTTGAGCCTTTTTCGGAAGATGGCAAACCAATCACCACTAGCGATCGACTAATTAATGTGACGTGTGATCCGCCCACTAATGCAGCAGCTATAGCCTGTCATCACACGGCGGGTATGAATGGTACTCTACTGGTATCATACGTTACTGGTTCAGGCATTACCAGCGATGCATCATCCTGCATAGTAGTTTTACTTTCTGATACTGAACCATTCTGATAAGACGTGTCATTTTACATCTTCAGGTGAAAGCAGAGCTCACGATGGAGAACCAGAGACTGAAGGACGAGAACGGAGCTCTGATCCGGGTTATCACCAAACTGTCCAAGTGAGACAGGAAACAGGAAGGACGAGAAGAAGAAGAAGGTCGGATGCCAGAAGCCATATCTACACCTGCATTCCTCTGTCATTCATCTTATCCTCAGACAGATCGTATGCATGCAGTTTCCCAGTAACGTTGGAAACTTGAGTCTTTTGTCTGTCAAGCATCGAGACTCATCTGACGAGAAAGCTTCATGCTACTGTTTTGTATCTGAAGTAGCAGCACATTCCCAGACAGAACATTAAATTAAAACTCATATTGTATATTCATAACATATTTCTACATAAAGGCAAATGCCAACACGATCTCCTCAAGTGTTTTTCTTCACCGTGTCTTCATGAGCAGATTGTCCGGGAGGAAAGCATTCGTAAAAAACCTGCACAATCATAGTGAGTATCCACACGTACATATATGGACAAAATATTGCAGGTATTTCCACTGAGGTATTACCATGGAAACTACACTTTTTTTTTCCCTTTTTCCATTCCATATGCAGACCTTGAAATGGGCTCCGAGGTATCAGAGACGGCGAATGATGGATGAGCTCCATTTCTCAGGCGCTCGGGGAGCGTCATCTCTGATTTAAGAGCTTTACCTTGAAGTGTGATGTCACGGTTTACCTGCAATAAAATAATACGAAAGAATACAAACAAACCATTATTTTGCCCCATAGCTGTCTGCAAAAATCAGACACAAATGTTTAAAATATGGATCGTGAAATGAAGTCACAAAACCATCTCACCTTGAGGTCCACTCGGTAGCATTTCTGGAGCTTTCATGCAAAGCTCATGATCTTCTTCAGCAGATGGTGAGGTGGCAAAAATTTGATTGTTTTGTCAGGTTTTATTTACTGAGATATCCTTTTTCTAACCCCGACTTTAAAAGTGATCAATGTGGAATCTATCGTCTATTGCCTCCACATGGCTCTCAACATGGCAACAGCTTGGCCGGCAGCTAGCAGCTAACAGTGCTGGAAACACGAACAGTGGAAACAACGCCAACAACAGTGCTGTTAGAGATAACAGACTCACATGCACTTTAAGGCAAACACAAAACAAAGCAGAGGGAGAAACTCAGAAAACCACACACACAGAGGGACAGCTACTGAGCTAGTCATCGTTTGCTATGATATTAATTTAAAGATTTAAATATTTCTATTGAAGTCACATGACCTAAAGCTCGAGAACAGCTGAGACCGTTAAACAGTGAAATGAGAGGAATTCTTGTTAATATACAAACTTTCCGCTTATTTCATTAAAACCATCTCGATTGAACACAAACGCTTGTGTTTTCATGAAAGCTTTAGAAACACCAATTGATCTTCTGAGTCACATTCAGAAGATTTAACGAGTCTCATTTATAAATACTACTCAAATATAACATTCACGGGAGCCAGACCGAGATTTTATTTTAAATTCTGCTCAGATTTCATTTTGGTGTTTATATATTATTAAAAGGAAGGGGCCTTGGTATTAGGCTCAACAGTGTTTGCATATTTTTTCAGAGAGAGAAGTGGGCTATAACATACTTACCACTCTGTGTATGGCGCCACCTGCTGGCCAAAAGCACGAATAACACCTTGTGACTCCATTTACACACCACACAGGACGAGGCTACTTAAAATGCCTTTATTTCCTACGATTACATTTGCACAACACACAGATACGTCCTGACCACATCCATCTGGTTCCCCTTGAGTCATTCATGTATGAATCCCTCCTTTTTTCTTTTTTTGTTGCTGGAAAACATGGATTTTCATACGGAAATAAATCATGCAGTTCACACAAAGGCACAACTATCGACACACCACTACTGACAAGACGAAAACAAGAGTCGAGAGAGACGTTTCCCTCGTTCTACGTTGCTCGGACAGTGAACGCCCGGTGGAGTCGGTCGGGTGATGATCGGGTCTTTGGATGTTCTGTATCATGGCTATGTTTCTCATAAGAGGCCTTAAAGAGGAACCTGTTATTGAAGCAGCAGGTTGGCAGTATTGCATCGCGAATGTTGTTCTGCGCTGTTCGGGGTCCGCTCTGTGCTAAGCTAGCTAAGCTCGTGAGACCCAGGAAGACGGGGATTTTGTTGCTCGCGTTACAGAAATTTTACATAAATAAACAGAAACTGGAACTCTTATGGTCCGATTGCAAATACACGTTAAAATGAGAGGTTGAATCCGATTGGAGATCGTATACGTAGATGAGAGATGAGTATATTAAAGGTTGAGTAGGTCATTTGGAAAAACCACAGAGATTTTGACTTTGAACGCATCGCTGAACCAAAGTAGTCCTGCCCCCTTTGCCCAGACCTCTGTTCAAAGCCCCGCCCCTTAATTCAGAGCTGTTTAAAGCCCCATCCCCTTCCATTCAAAGCCCCGCCCCTTCTCTCAGAACTCTGTTCAATGCCCCACCCCCTTCATTCAGAGCTCTGTTCGAAGCCCCGCCCCCAGAACGCCAAACGAGTGCTTGAGATTGGCAGAGTGAACAATCAGGAAGTAAGTATTGACAGACAGACAGGCCGTCCAATCATTTTCTCCAGCCCAATGTTTTTGATTGGACGACGTTTTTACAGTCCTGCCACAGCCACAGATGACATTTTTCAAAACATTTGCATGTCAGAGCATTTAATGTATTCATGTCTATCGGTATTTTACGAGGATTTCAAGTCATATAACAGAAAGTGTTTCTGAGTAGAATCACCTGCTCAACCTTTAAACTAGGAAAGGACGAGCTGGCACGCTTGTATGAGAAGGATGTAAACATTTTTAAAACTGTATTTGAACACAAGTCTTCAGAATGTTGGTATTCCTCTGAGCCCCTCGAACACACAGCGATATCTACACACTCTAAAACGATGGACTGTCATGAAGATCGGATTGTTCATCTTCATGCTCTGCGGCGGTTTATCTGCCGGTAAACGACTCAGAAAAACAAAAAACACACGGGAGTAAACAGATCCTCCACATTAGAAGCGACACAGCATCGATATCACAGAGCATGCAACAACAAAGTCGACACGCCGGCGCCCCGCTCATCCCCCGGTACAAATCCCTCAGCCAAACCCGCTGTGTGCTCATTCGCACACGTTTGACATTTGAAATGAAAAGATTATTGATTGCTTTATTATCGTGACAGGAGCTCCTCAGGAGGACTGGCATCAATAACTGAAAGCAATAATATCTCACAAAACCAATCCAGCAAAAGAGGAAAACAACATTAAAAGTTTGGCTGATGTGTAAAATGACTGAGGAGCATAATCAGACACATGAGCTGGTTTATTTGAGGAGCAATAAGATGAGGAGGTACAGTTTGATGACGTACGGAAGGAAAAAGGAGGGGCTACAAGTCAATAAGTCGCTGACTATGTTTTTTTTTTCTTTATAAATGAAGACTTGACACCAGCTGGCAGGATTAAAATGAAGGAAACACTTACGGTACACTGAGATATAAAAATCAAGGAGCTGGCAAATATCCTCCTTTTCTTTGCTTTTTTGTTTTTGTTAAATATACAGTTTCCTGGTCAGCGACCAACATGTGCTGCATATCAAGTGCACGCTTCAAATGAACACTAATCATGACTTGTAGCCCGAGCACACCAACACAGAGCACAGAGGACACGTACAAAACGGTGCGGGGCGGAACCAGGACCAGAATCATGCAGTATTATGGCCAACTGAGTCCAGGACGGGACCCTGCTTCCATCCCCCAGCCTTTAAAAAGGAACCCCCGAACATGAATTTATTCAGACACACATTCAGTCCCATTCAGCGCAAAAATACATACTCTTTGCAGTCAGTGCATATACTCTGTTTTTTCTTTCTTTTTTTTAACTCTGTTTTATTATCAAAAATGACACAGAACACAAACACACGTACACAATATAATTATGGTTCCTCTTCTTCAAAACATGCTGCTATTTACAATCGTCTCGTGAATTACATGCTGTCGGCTATTAACAGGAGTTGCGATGCATAATGGTAGACAGTAGGGAGAAGTCGTGATTATCGTTGTTGCTCCCGGCGACGGTATACGGCCTCCGATGGAAGCAAAGAAACGCTGGAATAATCTGAGTTTATACTCGAACACCTGATTCGGATGTTTAAATACCGCTCAAATTAAAGAATTCAAGTATTTTTTTTTACGTGACTGATTAATTATGAAAATATTTCATTTTCACTTTTCTGATAATTCAAATACGCGTAGTTTAAAGTCTGAGCTTGTCTTTGGTTGATCACATGACCTTCTTCATCGAGTCCTACGTCACGTTTCAAAAGGGTTCTTCTGTTAATACAACGTGTTTAATACAGTATGAATAATATAAATGTCGATACGTAATCTTAGTTCATATGAGATATTTTGGATTATTTCCACATTTTTTTTGTAATTTCAGTCATTTGTTAAGCCTCCTTGTTTGTTAATGACAATAAATACACTAAAGCTCAGCATCACACATATTTGTAATCCTATTTAATTTCTACGTGCTAAAATGGTGATTTATGCATTTTTCTTTGCATCAAATCATAATTTCATTCATTTTTTAAGGTTGCTTTTGGTTGGCCACATTGTCAAGATCCTTAAATTTGATGTCAGAATAAATGTTTTGACTTTAAGATCCGAAAGTAAACTCTAATGTAGTAGTATTTCAATCTTCTTCTTAAATGTCAAGTGATGAATTCAAACCGCATGAATTCATATAAAATCTATATTTCACTGATTCACATGAGGTTTAAAGTCTTCAGCGGTATTCAAGCTTCACAAGGAGGTGCCGAGTTGTTTCTAAGATTCAAATCCTCGTCTCCTCTGCACGTCCGTCTCACACAGTCTGTCTGTGATGAAGTGATGACATCACAACGTCGCCCACGTCGTGGTGGCGAGGGGGGTGGGGACACTGCGAAGGCATGATACATGCTAGATTCTGCAGCTCTATTTGGTTCAAGCAACATGGTCCAAGATATGTTTACTGTATCACATGGTTTTGGATGTGAACACCGTTGAGATTTCTTTTTTTAAACTCTCTCTTTAAAAAGTGCAGCTAAACGTCTCACATCTTCACTCCTCTATAAAAACAGAAACCCTCCACGTTGTTGTTGTTTCACCAGAAAAACATTAGAAGTGTGCGCTGCAGTGTGTTTGGTCAAACGACAACATTTGTCAAATAAATACATACAATAATAATCTCTTTGATATCAAAACAAATACTTGGATTCAATGGCACTGTGTTTCAGGGAGCAGGGTTTTAAAAGAAGCATTATTGTGTTTTTCGAGCCTCCTCGTCGCCTCACACAACCAAACAGGTTCTGACATCCAAGCGGTCCAGATTCACAGCGATGACGACTTTTGATTTTTCAAAAGTTTCTCCAAAAACAAAACAAACAATGAAGCTTACTGTATCTCTCAAAGTGTCACATCAGGAAAGGCACCCTTGTATTCCTGTCTTACCTCTGTGAGTGTGTGTGTGTGTGTGTGTGTGTGTGTGTGTGTGTGAAGACACAGAAAACGCGACCTAAATGCATAGACGTGTCTCCATGGCAACGCAATTTAGATGTAACTGTCCCGTCCTGCTCCACTGTGAGCTGCTAGAAAATGAAAGACAACCGATTATGCAGATGTGTATCTGGTTGGATCGCTGCATTCAGTGACCTCGATCATTTCTCAATTAAATATTCATATTTTTTTGCGTTAAAAGACTTAAACAGACACTATTATGCAGGAAATAACCCAACACTACAGTACTTTCTACTGCAAGTTATAGCACACTTAGTAGCAGGATACAATACTGGGCGGTGGAGTGTGTATGCAGAGCGGCGGGGGGGCGGGGGAAGAAAAGCATGCCCTACAAACTAAAGCTTCATCTCCAGGCGTTCAGCAGAAAGAATCCGAAGCTTCCTCCAACCAAAGAAACCTCTTCGACGTTCATGTGTGGAATGTGATGCTTTAAAAAGAGTTTTTTTTCTTCCGACCATGATTGAGCCGATATTCTAAGATGTCTCTCTTTCTTTTTTTTTTTTTGCTGAGCGGGGTTTCATGACGAGTAGTCATGTGTTAAAGTCATGGGTTTCATGCAAAGTAGGGGGGGGGGGGGGGTCTGAGTTACTGTAGTGCACTAGCCGGTTGGGGGGGAGCGTGTTACTTCTTTGCATTCAAGGATGCCAGCTGGCCGTCGATGTCCTCCTCCGGCTGCAGCGGATGCCACTGGGCGATGGGGCGCCGCGGGTTGGCCAGCATGTCGGACCAGTGCTTCAGGCCGAGGCCGGTCGCCTTGCTGCCCACGAAGATCTTCCCGATGGCGTCGTTCTTCCCGATCTTGTCGTAGTCGAACACCGTCACCGCCACCAAGATTTTCTGAGAAGGGAAGGAGAGAACATGTCAGTTCCTTTTTGATGTGGATCAAAATAAGAGTGGAAACGACCTTGAAAGAACACATTAGTGGTGGGGCGTCGACATATCAATATATCGTGATACCTTATCATATCGCCATATATCCATTTTTTTTTTTTTAAATCTATATAGATTTTTTTTTTATTAAAATATGTAGCCTGTTAATTTTTGCCTCACCAGAGTCACTATGACTCCTCTTAGACTTTTGGCAGTTCCTCTATCTTGTCTATATGGGAATGATGTCACATGTAGACAACGTGTGTTAAACACAGTATATTTCCTGCTTTTGCCTTTTAACTGGTGTTTTTTCTCCTTCATATTCACAAATATCGGGATTCATATCGTAGATGATTTCTCGCATTACATCCTGTATCTCAGAATCGCAGTATTGTAATATCGTTATCGTGGGCAAAATATCGTGATATTATCGTATCGTGAGTTACTCTGTGATTCCCAACCCTTCTCTATATATATATTTATTTTTCATATATATATATATACAGTATATATATATATATATATATATATATATAGACACAAACATATATTTAACTTTCTGCTAAAAGATAAATATCGGGGTTGGACCGTACCTGCATCTGTTCCAGGGGGATTTCAAAGCTGAAGGACTCGTTATAGTACGGGTTCAGGGTGTTCTTCTTCACCGTGGTCTTCTTCTTCTTCAGACGCTTGCCCCCCTGCAGCAGCTGGATCTTCACATAAGGGTCTGTGAAGGGCATCGATATGATCAGCAGTAGACATCACAGTATTTCCATATTCCCATCATTACTTGACTTTCTGTTTTCTGTATGGATTCTTCTTTAGTTTTTGTGATAAACTGTGTGTCCTGTGTCTCTGCTGAATTTCAATTATGTCCTTACAAGCACCGTCATTATAAATGAAGAAGCACTGGGATGCCCTTTTGTCAAAAAATAAATCATTCTCTGAGACAAAAAGTCTTTATTGTCGAAGCCAGGGTTGGTAATGATGAATACAAATCTAGATTTGTTGCAGTCCTCCACCACATCAGTAAATCAAACGCTGTGAGAAATAGAAACCAATCTGGTGTTTCCGGCTGTCGCTGTAATAAACCTGCCTGTCAGCTCGTTAGTTACCACATCAGAGTATCTTTCATTCATAATGATCCATTTACGGGGGATTGGCTTTGGACGGAGGCCTGAAGGGGGCAGGCTGTCAGTGTTACTGATTCCTGACTACAGATTCAGTGACTTTCGTAGCTGGTGCAGCTTGTCAAACAGTTGGGAACACTGGATCGTTTTAAGAATCTAACTTACTCTTTCTAGTTTCTCTTACTGATCCTAGCTTTCCATATTTCCTCCATATTTGATGTTTTAGGCACATTAGAATGTTTTCATTTGCATATCATCAATTAAAAACACGAATGGAAGCCTAAACCGCCTCCAATAAAAGTGCTGTAATCGTGTTGTGTTGACGGCGGGGTAGCTGCTCCTTACCAGAGAGTCCACAGGCGTCCATCTTCTTCAGGTTCTTGGCCTCCAGGATGCAGACGGTGAGTTTCCCGGCGGTCGGG
Organism: Eutrigla gurnardus; assembly: GCF_963514095.1. Lineage (NCBI taxonomy): Eukaryota > Metazoa > Chordata > Actinopteri > Perciformes > Triglidae > Eutrigla > Eutrigla gurnardus. The sequence goes on along the minus strand of NC_139916.1, from coordinate 2,330,848 downwards.
ACGTAGCGGAGGGAGATGCAGATGTCTCCCAGCTTCTCAGGCTGAGCGGAGACACAAAACCATGCGTCATGAATTATTATAAGCACAACTGCATATCCATCAATCAATCAATCAACAATCTTCAATCCTCATGTTTCCTTAAAGGAAATGCATCAAATCTTTTAAATATTATTACATAATTTCATTAATTTGACATTATTTCTGTTTACATTTGTTTTAATGTGCTTTGAATTCAACACCATTGATTAAATAATTGAATCAAAAATAATTGAATCAGATCATTAATTTAGCAGCTCGTTAAGAGACGTCCTTTCTGTCACACCGATGTTTTCATAACTTATTTTACTTTTATACTTTTATTTTAAGTATGAGTAATGTGATCAGAACACTTTCAATGTGAATTGTTAAATCACCCTTTTGTAACAAAATAACAAGCTTTTTGTCAAATGTGCCTGGATGTGTGACGTCATGAGATAAAGTCAAGGAATGTCTTTAAAAACATGTGATCGTGAGCGGCACCTCCTCCTGATCGGCGCTCTCCAGATCTTTCCACTCTTCGATGGGCCGTCCGAGGTCGATGGTGTTCATGGGGATCTTCACCTCGCCGATCACGTCGTGTTTGGAGAACCGGTCGTAGTCGTAGACGGACATCGACAGCGTCTTCCCGCCGAGCTCCTCGTAGGGAACCTGACACACACGCACACACACACACACACACACACACACACACACAGAGCTTTACAGTTTTGATGTATGTATCACAACGGGGACGGGTGACTGGAGAAGCTTAAGGTTCAACTTAAATAGCAATCAGAGGAAAGATGCCCATTTAAGGAACATACATTTAGTTCTATTACACGCTGTTATCTCAAAAACCCAAGACGGAGACCAGAATAGGTGTTTGCCCAGCTGACTCAACCTTCCTGTGATGAAGAAGAGATAATTATGCATCATAGCAGCCTTTGAAGTTAAAGCTTAGTAAGAAGTAACAGTGAGCATCTCCTCCGTCCGGGAGACAGAGTCAGACATTCTGCTTAATCAGATGTTTGCTTGGTTTTGTTGCTTCCAGCAGTGAGAGCCGAGCTGCTTGTAGCGTCTCGGAGGGCTTTATTAGCCGGACAGGAAACAGCAGGGGGGGGGGGGGCTGGCAGCGGGGATGACGGATTAGTTCTCGTCTGCATCAATTACAGCAGCACCGACAGTCAATCTGAGACATACTTATACTTAGTATAGATATACATAAAGTATGGATAGAGTATATAAATATAATAATTTATAGTATATAGATATAGTAATATATAGTATAGATATAGGTAATAAAGCGATAGTGTATGGATATAGTATGTGAGAGAGTCACCTTGAACACAAAGGTCTCGTTGAAGACGGGGTTCAGGGTTTTCTTGTGGACTTTGGTGTCGTACTTCTTCTTCTTCTCGGGGAGGAGCTGGACTTTGACGTACGGGTCGGAGGTTCCACCTGAGTCCATGGAGATCAGGTCGGCCGCCTGGAGGATGCCGACCGTGAGCTGCAGAGGAGGAGGACAGGAAACAGGACTTTATCAGAGTTTTCATTTCATGGAGACGTTTTTAATTAGACACAAACGGTCCCGTTGTTTTTCCTGTAGCAGCAGATCTATGACAAATAGAAGAGACACGTTTATTATTCTAGTCTCGGCTTCATTTAAGGTTTAATTTGGCTCTCAGGGCCTCGTTGTCCATATGCTGCTGAGATCGTTACAGGGACGATGAACAAACTCCTCCCTTATTCATACGACTTATGAAGAATTATTGCAAAACATCTATTATCAGTGTGTTTTCCCCCCATAATGGATCATGATGTTTGCTCTGCTGATGGTTTTAGGGCTTTCTGGAAGTTTCCAAGGATCCGACCTTCATTCAATATGACAGCCAGTTAGCTTAGCTTAGCATAAGTACGAGGGGGGTCATAGTTCTTTAAAGGGACAGTTCACCAAAAAGTCTTCAATCCTTTGTTTCGGTGTGAGTTACCTCGTTTTTGGAGATGTTGGCTGTAGAGATCTGACCCTTTAGTCTATATATAATAATAATAATAAATACATTTTAAAACCCAACAGCAACATATCTTTCCAGAAATCGTGACCCAGTGACTCAAGATAATCTTTTCATGAAGGAACTACTTTCTTTCAACCGAACTTCATCCGCCAACCGGATGACGCCACCAGAAGGAAATGTATAAACGTTAACGGCGTCCTCCTATGAGCTTTTGGGTTGAACTGTCCCTTTAAAATGCCTTTACAAGCGACGACCACACACCTTTGCATTTTCAAAGTCGTAATCTATGGAATATTGCAGCTTCCCCAGCTTCTCCTCCTCTTTCTCCTCCTCCTCCTTCTCCTCCTCCGTGAGGCCGGTCTCCCCCTCGTCATCGTCCTCGTCGTCCTGGTGTATCTGTGGTGTGAAGGGGAACAGTAACGTTAAACGTCCCGGGGGAGGGGCGGGTGAGGGATCAGACTAACGGGGCTCCCCACAACAGCCAGCATGCCACAGACACCGGAGCTCCAGGAGGGGTCGTTGAGTTTTAAAGTGGGAGGTTCATGTCTTTGGTTACTGCTTACCTGCACAGCACCTGATGATAAATCACTTATCATTTAGGAGATGAGAAATCTCTCTGATTCTGCACACCTTGTCCTCTCAGTGTGTTTTCCCTTCAGCATGCCGGTGCAGTGGAGGCTTTGCATGCTTTACTTCCACTAAGAGCGGGTGCAACAGTTTTCCCAATCAAACCATTTGTTAGCATAGCTCTCTTGTTTGTCAAAGGGCTTTAATGTCACCAAATGTTTCTATAAGGAAAAAGCCTAGCTAATGATGCATACTAAAAATGACAAAAAGAAAAGGCAATAAGAGAGAATGTTCTGTGGAAGGAGCCTCACAGCGTCTCTACGTTACATTTACATTTAGGTCATTTAGCAGACGCTTTTGTCCAAAGCGACTTACAATAAGTACATTTGTCAAAAGAAGGAAACAAAGAAACCACGACGTATCATTGCCGATAAAGTAAGAGCTAAAAATAGAACAAGTGTTAGGTCCTCATCTGAGTAAAGTAGTACTTCAAGAGCAACAGTGCTACGATCAGAGTGCTATAGGTAAGGTTGTTTTTTTGTTTACGTTGAGACAACATCACGTTATCACAGTAAATGTGTATTTAAAGGGCACAGCCAGCCATTTCAGTAATGTATAGTGTCACTGCCGCAGCGTTATTATTATTATTAGAGCTAAATGAAAGCCTCGCTGCCGAGGCGACCTTGACTTGAACACTTTCTTTTCTCTTCAGGCCATCCTGTCCACTTCCTGCCTCCTCCTCCGCCAGCCTCACAATGAAAAGGACAGCAAGTGTTTGGCTATTCATGCACTTTTCATCATCACCGTTTCCATGTCTCCCATCAAACCAACCATGCCCCTTCCTCGCATGCACGGATTAATGGTGTTTTTAAAAGTGTCTTGCATCCTCATCCTCATCCTCATCTCTTCGTACCAATACTGTTTCCGTATTGGTGTGAGTTACGTTGCATTGCCGTGGTAGAACAATGCTTAGATGGGTTAGACTCTCCTCTCTGGGGGGGTTTATGGAGCACATCATAGCTTCGTCGTCACATTCTCAAGCTCTCACAAATTTAAACAGAATTTAAACAAAAAAAGAGTCGCAAAAAAGGAAGCTACGACTTTTCATTCCATGAAACCCCGCCTCCACCCCCCAGGGGGGGCCAGAGAGCGTTATGGTGAGCTATCCACCTACCGTAGAGCGGGAGTCCACCACAGTGAAGAAACACGAGGCACACACAAAACACAAAGTAGGGGGGAGAGAAGGAAGAGATTCAACTCACCAAGACACCAAACACACTAAAGAGAGGCAGTCAACACACCAGCACCACGGTGATGATGAGGAACGACACCCGGTTACAGCTGGGGGGGCAAGCTTTAACTAACATGTGGTTCAATCGGGGCTTTTCTATTATATACATCAGAGGTCTTCAACAGGACCCCTGGAGGGTCTGTAGAGTTACTGCAGGGGGTCCCCGAAATTATTGGTATCTGTCAATTATTATTTTAATGTCTTAGCATTATATAAATACATCATTACAAAGTACTGTTATACATGAACTATAGGCTGCACTACACATTATAATGGTTTAATAAGGAACATTATATGATATGTAATAGGGGGTCCCTCCACCGGGTCTCTATAGGCCTTGGGCCCCCCCCCCCCCCCCCCCCCCCCCGTGTCACAGTGTGTCATTCCTCACCAGGGGGAGGGGGGGGGAGGTTACGTCTCACATTTAAAACGACAACATCAAACAAAAAAACGTCAACATTTTTGAAGTACGAGTGCTTTTCCACTGAATAACTCATCAATAAATAGGACTGTTTTTATTTTGTCAGACCTTACACATATTTGTAACCATCTGAACGGCCTTAGTAAAGGCCTGAGACGAATAAAAACATTGTTCCACATAATCAGCCTCATAATTCCTCGTCAAGAGCGGATGTCAGCTTCTTCCTGGGGGCTGAGCCCCCCCAAAGGTCAGATCCTAGAATCGCCCCTGCTCTACAGCAAGAGCTGCTGGTAAAAGATCACATTCAGTTAGCCGGAGACATGTCAGTAAATAAAATCATAACACGAACGTGGAAAAGAAGAGGCAAAACAAGAAGATGAGGTGAAGGAAGCGTCGTACCTCGCCCTGCATGTTCTTCATGTTGAAGCCGTCCTTGCCTTTCTTCCCTTTCTTGTTCTTCTTCTTCTTGCAGCAGCATTTCTTGATGATGCAGAAGCAGCAGGTGAGCATGAGCAAGGCGGCGACCACGGCGATGGCGATCAGAGCCCACGGAGGCACTGAGACCAAGACAACCATCTCTCACTTTAAGGTTCCTCACATTAATCTAAAGCTAGGAATGAGACTCCGCTACTCACGTGGGATTTTATCGATCTCGTTCAGGAACTTGCTCTTGATCTCCTCGAACATGTCGTTCTTGCTGATCTCGGTGTTGTTGGAGCCCGAGATGTCCGGCGCTGAGGTGGACACGAAGGCCTGGGTGGGCGCCATGGTGACGGTGGTGGCCCCGGTGGGCTCGGGGGCCTCCACGGCCTGGGGCCTCCGGAACAGGTTGAACTTCATCGTCAAAGACTAGGTGCAGCGTCCCTGCAGGCACACGGATCACAGAGGGAGGGGTCGTGACCTCAGCGGGGAAACAAAAGAATTAATTTGGACCAGAAGACTTTCAGGACTAGACTTCCTCCCGAGGCGGATTGGTACAGACGTTTAGTGAATTTGATAGAATTTCAAACTCGTTAATACGTCGGCGTCATTGTGAGGGTGTTTCTTGTGTTTCATGTTTCTTTCCGGCTGAGTAGAAAAACACCAAAGTGATGAAAAGATCTGTAACCCATCCATCACACGACAACAACATCAGACAGTTCATTTATATTTCAATCAATTCTGAGAAAAATGCTTTCTTCTGTCCACCAGCATCCCTCATATTCACTCTTCAACACGTCGTATGTTTCATAATTATGTGATTATTTGTAGTTTAACAGGGAGTTATAATGCTACAGTGTCTATAGTCCTGTGGGTCCCAACCCGGGTCTCAGGTGGTCCCCCTCAGGACCACCACAGATCATAGGGGGGTGCACCAGGTCTGCTCTGAGTTGGTGTTTAACTGCTATAGGCTCTATCCCTGGTTGCCTCACATTGTTTAGCTGTTTGTGAGCCTCAGGAGCGTTCAGACAGAACGCAGCACGATTGCTCACAAGAGACGTGAGTGTGATCCGATGTTTTATTGTCAAACACAAGCGTGACTTTTCCACAGCAACGATAACGACATGAGTGACACAACGTTACAAACGTGACACCGAAGGCCTGAAAGGCATTCTGATGACAGACGGAAATGTGGCTCCCAGCATCGGGCTGAAACAAGTAGGTTGTGTTTGTTACGTTAAGTTACGAACGCTACGTTCAGAAGTTAAGCCTGTTACCTAACTCATTACGACTTTACGCAAGACACGAACAGTGGTCTCCTGGGTGAAAGTCCCTACGATCAAATTCACACATACTCAACAATCATTAAATGATAAATAATACAGATTGGAAATGAAACTTGACCTCCCATCACAGTGACTACAGAGGCACACGTGCTGTTGTTGATAGTCTTAATGCTAAGCTACGCTAATCGTAGCCCAGCTGGAGTGATGCTGATGATGCTTCCAAGAGAAGAAGCCTAAAATGGGATGAACGGTCTTTATCTTTTCTCGACTGTGAACAAGGACCAGCGTTGAGTCTGTGTACCAACCACAGATGGCAAATTAACATTTTGGATTGGATATTTAATCGTTGACATTTAAATGCCTCAAGAAAGGAATCAATATTTAAATACTTAACACAAGAAACAGCTGAAATAACGAGCTGACTAATCAATACATGCATTGACAGGGCAAATTAATTAGTGATTAAACATTCTCACTGGTTACAGCGTCTCAGCTCTGTGACTGTAAAGAAGAAATCAGGTTTTTTATGGACCCGAGCGTTTGATCGGTTTGTCCCGGATGAATCATTAGTGGCAGATAAAGAGCCTTAACTAAACTGTGACGTTAAAAACAAAGAAAGAGGCTGCTGCTGCCATTCGACCTGCTTCCAACACACTTCTGAGAATAAAAAGGGTCTCTTCTCCACGATTCAGGAAACAGTCGAATGGAAGAGTGAGCTTTGAATGATCTGTTTCTGCGTTTCTTCTCTTTGCAGAGTGACATCAGAGCGATATCAGAGTGACATCAGCATCTGAATGATGCTGGAAACAAAGACGCTGCAGATCTGACAACTGTAGCATCAGTTACTTTGAATAATATTATACTGCTGGAACGAGAGGAAGAAATCCCTCCGTTTGTGGTCGTTCATTAGATTAAACAGAAGTTTAGTGATTTACTGCACATTATTTCCATGAAGCTCGTGTGAAAGATTGATTATTATTAGTACTGGACCCCCCCCCCCCGACATAATGCTGAAGAATAACTGGCAACCTAACAACCGTTTTCTTGTTCGGCAGCTTTAACATCTCCATGTCTGTTTGTTTCTCACTTCAGGGTGAAAATATTAACACAGAGAGAGAGAGAGAGAGAGAGAGAGAGAGAGAGAGAGAGAGAGCGCATTACATGATTCACTCTTTTATTTCTAATTTGCTGCTACGATGAAGGAAATGTGTGAAGGCGTGTGTGTGTGTGTGTGTGTGTGTGTGTGTATGTGTGTGTGTGTGTGTGTGTGTCATCATAGCTTTCAAATGTTCATTGCAATCCAGAGGATTTGTTTTATCACCGTCTTCAATAAGAACACTAGTAGAAAATGATCTCACACACACACACACACCTATACAGACCTACACACTCACACACACACACCTACACACACACACACTAATCAGCTCATGTGAGGGTTCATGTATCACAACATGAAAGTGAACCAGCTTTCTTCTCTGTCAACGTCTAGCAAACACAATCATGATGTAACCTCATCCACTGCACGCCTCACAGACCTCAGATCAGTGTTGTATTCCAACACACACACACACACAGTACAGCAGAGGCCAGCGTGCTCCGGATCGGCAGATTATTGTTGCTAAGCAATCCTGATGGAGTCTGTCAGTCATCCAGGATTGCCCACGAGCCCGCCTCGAGCCGAGGTGACCGGCCAATCAGACGCCCGGCTGGCTCCAGGCCAGCGTCCAGTCACCGGCTGGGTCGGCGGGCTCCGAGGCATCCTATACGGCCTCAGCTGTGATTTATGACAGTTATGATTAAAGTTTGAGCTGCAACACGGGTCCCTCATCCCAAAGTGGATGTGTGTCTGCAAGAAAGCATCTCGTCTCATCGCCTCCGCGGCTGGAATCAGAATCCAGCAGAGTCTGGATCCACTCAGGATCCAGCAGAGTCTGGATCCACATCAGCACCAACTCACCACTCTAACTCACACTTCTAACTCAACATACTTTCTCCTCCAGCAGCAGGCGTTCAGACGAGGAGCTCGCCAACATCACACCGCTTGGCCTCTGTTTACGTCCATCAGCACCTCAGTCCTGATCTGCAGCCCCCCCCCCCCCCCCCCCCCCACACACACACGTCCTGATTCACCAGGATGCTCATGCACGGTGACAGTAACAGTAACAGTCATAGTTTCTGAGATCAGCCGTCCTCTAGGAACTCACCGGTCTGATGTGGTTCTGCCCTCGGCGAGGCGGCCCAGGTCCTGGTCTACGGTCCCCCAGAGCAGCAGAGTCTGATCGCTCCCATAGCAGAGACTGCAGTCTCCTCTCACTTCTCCACTGCAGCACTACACCCTCCTCCTCCTCCTCCTCCTCCTCCTCCTCTTCCAATGCACACCATCTCCCCCGTTTCCCACCCTCCCATCACACACCTCCCCTCCCTCTCTCTCTCTCTCTCTCTCTCTCTCTCTCTCTCTCTCTCAATGTACTCATGCATGCAGCCTTGGTAGCTTTCTCTCCCCATCCTTCCCTCCCTCCCTCTCTCCCTCTCTCTCTCCCCAACCTCATTTGTGATGCAGCTCACACAGCTGATTGCAGCATGCCACTCTTTGGTCTCGGCCAGTTGTAGAAGATCAATACTGTGTGTGTGTGTGTGTGTGTTTTGCATTGATCAGACACAGAAGGGCGTGCTGCTGACCTTATACCCAAGATCTGCATCCAAAACACAACCACGTCCGAGCTCTCGCACATTAATTGGATCGCCTCGATTGATCCCAGGAGTGGGACGTGGCCCTCCGGGGGGCGTCTCCCGGTGAAAGCCCCCCTTCAGACCCGACCCGGTCCCTCCGGAGGCTCGGCGGCGATAATTGGGGAAGCCAACAGATTGCAAAGCAGACTCTCCGGTTATAAAACAAACTGTGTGACCACGAAATCTATACGCATGAAGAGAGAGACGCAAGCATGGCAATCTGGGTAAAAGCTGCATAAAATGTTCATTCTGCATAACTGGATTCAAATCAGCTCTTCTGTACATATTTGAACACTCTTCACTTCCAGGATTCAATCTTCCCCCTCTGTTTAGTCCTCAAACACTCTTCCTCTCCTCCTCCTCCTCGGGGAAATACCTGTATGTGTGCTCATGTTCAGCCAGCAGCTGTTCAGCAGCAGTGTGAGGCTCCTCCACTCACACTGCAGTGAGCCTCTTCTGCCACAGGGGGGCAGGAATCTCACACAAAAGTGCTGCATCACAGAGCGTCCCTTTTGATTTCTTCCTGTTGCTTTACTGCAAAGTTGACCTGAGATGTTTCCTTGTTTTTCATCTCTTAGAAAAAGTTGCACATTAGTGACCCTTTTTCTAATAAAATATTTTGCTGCGATTTTTATAGAAAAACTGTTAAAATTCTCCAAGGTCTTTTGCTTTCTAAAGGTTTGAATGGATGCCTGACTTGCTTTCACCAGCTTCTGTAAAGGGTTTTCATTCTGAGAGTGAGTTGCGTGACCTTGCCGTCAGCTAGCGAGCTGCGAGGTGAAAATGATAAATGTGATGGAGGTTGTGGGAGGACCGTGGGCGGGAGAATGAGCTGGGAACCGACGCAGCCAGAGGAAGTTTTGAAAGGTTGGTATTGTTGATTAAAAAAAGAAGAAAAGGCTTGAGAGATGGATGAGCCACTGCCACGTCTGTAAAGGTAAGAAATCCACGTATATGACCTTGGGGTGCCTCAAAGGAACATTGACTTGTGAGCTGTGGAGGCGGGAAAGGAAATGACGTGAACAGAAAAACTGTGGGGGCTAACATCTTCAGATCAATATACAGACGTTCTGTACTCAAGTAGAAGTACACATAATTGTGTTCAAACAGACTCCGGTAAAAGTACTGATTCAACTTCCTTACTAGAGTAAAAGTAGAAAAGTAAAAGTTCTGAAATGTACTCAAAGTATAGTAAAAGTATCCCCGTGAAGGATTTCTTGGTTGTTTCTTTTACAAGGCTAACTGAATCTCACTCAACATGGAATGTGATATCTGGTTTGTCTAAAAACAACAGGCGGCGTTTTTATTATTATTATAATAGTTATTATTATTCCACGACTTCGCTGTGATTTCCTGAGATAATCGTGTTTACAGGTAACTTCCCTATCTTTTAATCCTGGTCCTACTTTTCTGCGTTTTTGTGTCGAAGTGATGAAGATTTTTTAAATTGCTCGCTAAGGAGACGGCAGACGCTAAACGACGGGCAACTCCATCCACTAAAAGTGCTTTTTTTTTTTCCTTCTTTCTTTTACCACGACAAGCTCAGATTGTTATTAGGAGACTCAGACGACGGAGAAATTAAACATTTTCCTTTCCTTTTCGCTTTCTGGTTGTTATCGTGTCATGTGACTTGTTGGTGTCACGAAGAGTTTGTCGACTTTGACGAGACTCCAGCGAGACTTGGTCGGACACGATAATAAACACATATTTGGTTCTCCGTCGGGTCCTTTTCCTTTATGTCATATTATAATAATAATCTGAAAGCTGGATTCTGTTCATTTTGGAAGTTTTCACTGTTTTTAATGTATTCCTATTCGTTTATATAATGTTGGCAGTGAGCGACGGGAAAACAAAAGTAAGGATGAACTTGTGGTAAAAGTGGTGGAGGGCAGATTCAACCCCCCCTTTAAAGGGTCCGGGGGGCTGCAGGACATGAGGGGGGGGTGGACACACGGATCGTCTGGATGGAAAGTTCCCGTCAGTGATTATACGGTGGCGTTTGATGAACGGCAGCGCTCGCTGTAAATCTCCGTTGGCAGAGGAGGAAAGTTGGCAACAGCAAAACTTAATTCATCAAAATAGATTTAGGACACAGACAACCAGAAGTCTCTGAGAAATAAACTGCCAAAAGAGAGCCAGGCCAAGCAGCACTATTTGAAAATAGACATCTGATCAAATATTATATAAAGATATAAGATTAACATATAACATTATGCTAAGTGAAATCAAATGTGACTTCACAAATAGAGTTTCTTTCAGACGGACTCAAAGCAGAAAGGATGTAAAAGTTCTCAACACATTTTAAAAAACCTCCTACGTTCAGAATCTTACTGCCGAATGTCAGTGTATAATCAAGATAATGTACTTTAAGTATAAAAGTAAACGTATTCTCTATGCAGCTCTTTAGCTGTGACATTATATATATTTGTAGATTAGATTATTATCAATGCAGTAACATTTTAATCTTGTAGCTGACTGAAATAAAGATCATTTTGGTGTTTTAATTTGCTGTTAAACCAGCTGTATTTCATACACTCCTTATAAATAAAAAAGGGCGGGTAAATTTTCCCGCCTAAAATGTAGTGGAATGACTTGAAAAAAAGGCTTTTTACCAAATCACGTATTGGTACAACGAACTGAGAAAGTTGGCTACCACAAGTGGAAAAGTCTGGAGCCGTGGTGTTGGCGCCATCTAGTGGCGGTGTTGCAAGATTACGAACAAATTAAACTAACAAATTGAACACGAATGGACTGAAACTAGGTGCCAGTGTTTGGTTTTTCTGTAGAAACATGAAGAAGCAGCTCCCTAGATCGATAGAAACCGCAAATAAAACAACGATTCTTAGTTTCAGGTGATTAAATTAGATTATTTTCTAAATACGACACACTGTTCCTTTAAAATGTTCTAATGAGGTAACTATCAGTTATTTGTCTTCACATAAAGCCCTATAAACCCTTTGATCATGTCACAATAACGAAGAGGATCGACGAAATGTAACATTGATAATAAAAAGAAGCATCAATAGCAGCCGGATAAGAAGTTTGTCAATGATAATAAAGTAATATAACATATTCTTTATGGATGGCCGGATGTTAATCAGCTAATGTTCTCCGTGAATCATGACTCAGCAGCTTTTGGAGTCTGGCAGAGTTTAGTGCAAGGTCACAACACAGCTGCATTATCCAGCCCGGAGCTGTCATAGTACAGTAGGATTGGTTATCCCGGTGCATTGTGGGATACTCCAGCTCCTCCACCCCCCACCTCTCTCGCTAGCTTCTTCTTCTTTAGAGCATCTGTGAATGAGTACGTTTCTCTAGAGCCCCGAGGACCCCAAAGATAGCGAGCGTTGCCTGAAGAACAGCCGCTGCCGACGTGAGGCGGTGGCGGTGGCGGCGGGACGTTTGGGTGGAGGCGACTCGTCCCCCTCTGAAGCAGCAGAGACGACGTAGAGACTGCACCCTCTCAGAGTGCTGCAATGCAGGGGTGCAGGCATGAAGACGCAGCCAGCAGGCAGTTTGTCCAACAGTCAGCTGCTCACACTCACTTCCTCCGTCTCCGTCTCCTTCCATGCCTCACTCCTTCCTCTCCTCCCCGCTCCATCTTTTACCCTTATTTAGCACTTCCTCTCCCAGTATCTCTCTGTATCTCTGTATCTCTTTCTCTCAGTTAAGGTAGCGGTGGTGCTCGGGCCCATCATTACTGCAGCGTAGGGAACAGTAAACAGAAAAGGCACCATCTGGTCCCACTTGGCTTCGTACATCAGTCTCGGAAGTCACAGTTTGTTTTTCGTTGCGCTAGTATCACTCCTGTTTTTCCCGCATCGTCGTCATTGTAAAAGGTTACCGAGACGGAAAAAAGGGGTGACAGAATGTTACACCTCTGAGACGAGGCGGGCCGGCCTCTTTGTGAACAGACGGTGACGATTAGAAGACGTGTTACCATGGCGATGCGTCACCGGAGGATTAACGAGCTCGGGGCGTTGATCCGAAGGAGATAGGAAGCCGGAAGTCGCATCGCACAAGGCCGAGGCCGTATCATAACAAGACGAGCCTGAAGCTCTGGAAGGCGATTCAGAGTTCCCTCTGGCAACGAAAAATATAATTTAAAAGTATTTTATCCAAAGTGCTATCAACGTTCTTAACGTCTTTAATGACAGGTAATCCACAAACATGGCAGGAACTGATGCAGCTGCTCCTACTGAACTGCTGTATGCATCGTCTTCCATCGCTGTGTCTGCTTTTAACTGTGAAGACACATTCACACCCCAGTGGACAATAAAGATCTATTCTATTTGAAAAAAACATGTATATGATGCACAGCAACTTCCTTGTGCTTGAGGAGTCGTGTAAATGTGCACGACGACCTAAAGTTCACTTTGTTGTTTTGGTGCGCTGCAGCTAAATCGTGCTTCCAACACTTATTTAATACTTCACACTGCCATCGACGCTGATGTGTTACACGTCACGGCCTCTCTGGTTCCTCAAAGACGGATGCTTCTGACATCGTCTTCAAACTAACGTTCTCTATTAACGGTACGATCGCGCCGTATCGAGGGCTCTACTTTCTGTGATTACGCCTGTGTGTGTGTGTGTGTGTGTGTGATTCCTCTAATGGAGTGTGTCGAGTGGGTGGACGGCTGTCGAGGAGGAACTCTCATGCTCTAACCGAGTTACTGGTGTGATGATGCTTCTCCTGGAGGACGAGAATGTTGCGGTCGGTCGATGACTATTGAATCCTGTGTGAGAAAAAAAAACCCATAACTTGACTGATGCCCATTTAAATTGAAAGATTTGCCTGGAAAAATAGTTTAATAAGAGCTCAAACATCTTGAAGGTGAATGGAGGGAAGATTTGGTCGAGATGCGAGTCGATCAGACCTTTTCTGTTCAGACGTAGTGGGAAGATCAGAGTGGAGGCCATCTTTCACTGGTTTACTTGGTTTCATACGGGACATTAAGAGGGGTCTCCTGGGTGAAAGTCCTGTGTTTGTTGGACTCGTCGCCCCCGACCACCTCCACCACTAGAGGTCGACAGAACTGGCTGTGAAGGGAAGCAGGGCCCTTCTACCACACGCCTACGAGGCTGGTAACCGTTGACAACGCCCATCCAATCAGCTGATAACATAAAAGGAGAAGCTGCAGAGTGAGCTAACGATCCAGGTTTTTAAATAATTAAAAAATCAACTGGAAGACACTAGTTTGGAAAATGTGCATCTTTAAAGAACAGCACGCGTGTCCAGTGAGGTTTAGTCGTAACAACAATCTACGGTGAATGACCATCTGTTAACACCGTGAGAGAATGGAAACGGTTCTAATCACGAGGGTGAAACTAACAAACGGAATTACCTGCATAATGACTTTCTAGTAAATTTCCCCAGAGACTTTGTTCCTATACGTTAGATCAGAGAGACGGCGTTCACTCGTGGCCAAAGTGGACTCGAACGCTCGACAGTATAAAAGAAAAGCTGATTTTCTCATCATTCGCTGCACAAATGTGACAACTTCTCTGGAGTTTGATTATTAACATTAAAGGCTTCTCTGATTGGAACAGATCTAACACTCCAGTCCAGGAATCACCTTATTATCTGACTTTTAGTCCTCTTTCTATTGCAAATGACACAAACACAATCTGATCTTCCTCCCGGTGCTGGAACCAGCCTGACAGCCCCCCCACCCCCGTGAAGGATGCCTTGCCCGACTGCACAGATCTGGGGCAACATGGTGGAGTAGCACTGAGCAAAGGGAGGCCAGAAGGGACGCGACTGCAGTGAGTAATTATCTGATCCTCCTGCACCGACCTCCTACATTCCCTCTCTGGCCTCAAAAACCATCTCACGTCACATTTTATTTCAGACGCTCACTAATTACTAATCTGTGCCTCATGAAAACACTTTCTGTGCAACCATGTCTGTAAATGTACTTATATAATATATGCTTATATCAGCATTCAGAAATAGACTTTAGAAAAATAAAAATCATCATAACACGCTGAAAGCAGTTTAAAATGACTTGTAAGGTCAGGTATTATAATACTAAATATAATACTCATTTCTTTGTTGCAAGGATTAAAGTGTATTTGAATCCCATAGTTAGAATTATAACATATTATAATCCTTAAAATGAATTATGATGTGAATATGAGTTACTTTAAGTCGTGATTGTTTGCTTTGGGCAAAGTGAAAAAATGCTGAATCAATGCCAGAACAAGACTTTGTCTAATTAATTTTCACTCATTATTAACTTTACTTATTATATGTACATAATATATATATATATATATATATATATATATATATACACACACACACACACACACACACACACACACTATGATCCTTGCAAAAAAAAACATCATGTTAAGAAATGCTTATAAGATTTAAACAGCACTATATTCTAAAGCCTTCTCAGTATGTTTATAACACATTATATACATGGGTTTCCACATGGAGTGAATGTGTTTGGCAGCAGAAACTTTTAAGGCTGTATCACTGAAGTCCTCGAGGCCAAACATACGGTAATAAATATGAGAACCAGATGTGTCAATCGTGGCATCTTCCATTTTCTGCTCCAGCAAACTTCCAAATCTGTCGGGTTCGGGTGCCAGGAGGGGAGAAGACAAATCGGCGTCATTAAGGAAGCCCTTCATCAGCAACCCTCAATGACCGCTCTGTATTTTACATCAGCCCAGAAGCATGCAGAGAGCCTATTTGTTCTGCTATTATAACCAATAACTCACGTCATGCCATGTGAACACTCAGTTCATAAACAGAAATGGTATTTCTTCCATGTTGTTTGTCTCCCTGGTTTTCAAGCCTCTAGCGTTGTCAGAGTCCAGGACTCAGAACGACCAGTTGAAGGCACTTTATATATATATATATATATATATATATATATATATATATATATATATATATATATATATATTTGCATGCCGTTTACTGCAGGAGGAGGTAAAATGGACTTCATGCATATTTCAGCACGTCTTCCCTACAGTAGATACACTTCTGGCTTCCAAACAGAACACTTTGCTTTGAGAGAACATTTACTTCTTCACCTTTACATTTCAAAAGAAAATATGACGCTATTTGTTTATAGCTATAGTTACTTCAATATCTATGAGTTGTTGATTTCCCCTAAAGATGTAAAATGACCCATTATTTAGAGAAAAATTCAAATATGAATATACATTGGTGAAGCAGATTCTTTTCTTCTTTCATTAAACATCTAACAACCCCTAATGTAGTAACCCACAGGGTAATTATGTATCCCTCACTAAGTACCTTTAGTTTTTATACAATGAATATATATTGTTGGCAGTACTTCTGTACTTTTACCTAAAGTGAGATTTTCGGGGTAGAAATTTTACTTTGACTTTTATCTCAAAGCTGCCATAACGGATGTTTTGGGAAACATTTCCAGCAGTCATGGATCAACATTAGGATTTATTTGGAGTCGTGTTTCTGGTCGTCGGATGAATGGAAGTCCAATATTTGCTCTGTTTTTGGTCTCCTCCGACTCCTGAGAGAAATATCTGTCTCTTTGGCTGCTAAACACTCCACAGTGTTCACCAGCTGGTCGCTAACAGTGTCTGCTGTTAGGTGCTCAGCAGGGTATGTACAGAGGCTTTTTATAGGTTTTTATTTTTATGAAAAACGACGTGAGAATGAGCTAAAACTGTTTGGGGGACGATAAGCAATGAGCTGAAAGTCATTATGGAGCATACTGAAGTCAAAGGGAGCTCCAGATTCAGATAATACTCATACAGTGTTATAAAGATATTGATTCTTTAAGTAAAGGATATTAATACTTCTTCCAACACTAATACTGCAGTTTATTTTGTATCTTCTCTGAAATCAGCTCCAGCTTTAAGCTTTACAGTATTACAGCATGTACACTCACATCCACTCAACAGCACAGTATGTTGCCTCTTCAATGTGGTACTTAAATGTATTCATTCATCCATGACGCACTCAGAATTGATCTGCTGAAATGTATTGATGGAGTCTGCAGAAGTGGAACTGACAGTCGTGTGTGTTTACCGTCGTCTTCACCGAGGGAAGTGAATAAAGCCGACGGCAGACCGCTTCTCTCTGCTTGGATATCATATAATGTTGAATCTTTTAAATCAGTGTGAATGTGGATCTGTTTTCTGTTGCCTGGAAACGATTCTGAAGAGCATTGAGCTTGAACCAACAGTTACGTTGCAGATGCTAAACAGGACTACGGGTTTGAAGCCTCAGGTTGAAACTAGAGATTGAGACCATAAACTCATGTTTACAATGTTTACTGAAATAATACATTAAGAGAGAAGTAGGACCATTTTCTCATAGACTTCTATACAACCAGAGAGGAGTCGCCCCCTGGTGGCCAGCAGAGAGAAGTAGGACCATTTTCTCATAGACTTCTATACAACCAGAGAGGAGTCGCCCCCTGGTGGCCAGCAGAGAGAAGTAGGACCATTTTCTCATAGACTTCTATACAACCAGAGAGGAGTCGCCCCCTGGTGGCCAGCAGAGAGAAGTAGGACCATTTTCTCATAGACTTCTATACAACCAGAGAGGAGTCGCCCCCTGGTGGCCAGCAGAGAGAAGTAGGACCATTTTCTCATAGACTTCTATACAACCAGAGAGGGGTTGCCCCCTGGTGGCCAGCAGAGAGAATGCAGGTTTAAGGCACTTCAGCGTCGGCTTTACTCTTCAGACCTCTTTTGTCACCACAAGCGACACCTCAGACATTACATGTAGCCATTGACTGCTTAAAAACAAAAAGAATATTTCTCTATGTGCTGCCCTTATATTTAATGTAAATGAATTACATTCAAACGAACTCTTCAAATTAGTGCCCACTTAAAATCTTTATGCATAAATATGTAAATAAGTGAAGTTAGAACTAGAAGAAATGGTCTGATATTGGTTTCTGCTCATGGCCTGAGGGCCGGCTTAACAGATCACGATGTACGACGACAAATGTAAATGAAAGATGTAAATCCATGTAATATTAAGATGTAACAAACGGGAAGAAATGGTGAAATTTCTCTGCTAAGAGGTTAAAACAAAGATAAGTTTACATTAAAACTAAGGTGTAAAATACATATGCAGTGCAATGTATTCAAACTATGTTCCAGCCATATTAAAGTTTTAAAAAGTCACTGCGGCCCATTTAAACCCAGCAGTCGGCCGGTGGGCTGTATAGTTGCCCCCCCCACCAACTAAATGATTAATGCAGCTGCAGCTCTCCGTCCGGCTGCTTCGGCTGCTGGAGACTTTCCCTTCAAACCCTCACGGCCTCTTGTAACTCGCCTCGCTCCCTCCGATGTTACTCAACTCTGGATTGTGGATCCAACCTGCTGCTTCTGTTTTCTGGGAAAGCCTGAAGGTCTAACGACTAAATCCTTTTTTTTCTTCATCTCTTTGGATACTGAAAAACTGACCACGTCTCGGTCAACATTAGAGTCCCAGTTTGATGCTCCACACACATCCTCCTGTGTCCTCAGGCAGAGAAACGGCCAACTGACAGAAAACGCACTGCAGCTAAACCCAAGAATTCAGTTCAGCAACTTTCACAGTGAAGCTCCTCCAAACCCAGAACACCACCTTGTGAACCAGATTCTGGTTAGCGGCTGTCAAACCGTCACTGATGTCCAGATTAATGTTACCAATCCACAAATTCATCGGAGAGGAGACCAGCACGCTTCCAAGAAAACTAAAGAGTGAAATGCAAACGTAATAAAAGACGATCCACAGCTGCTGATGCTGAGATGAAAGACGTGGCCCCGCCTCCAACGTCCATGGGCTGAACTAAGGCACAGCGGGGTTAATGCTAACGTCAACATGCTAACATGCTAAGTATAAGGTTTACCATCATGGCTCAGAGCGTTAACGTGCTAACATTTGCTAATTGACACCAAACAGCTGAGGCTGAAAGGAATGTCCTTTTTTCTCTTTTTCTTTCGTGGTCCAACAGTCGAGACATAATATTTACAGCACATTTCATTTGTATGGTTACTTGAAAAGCATAAGATAAATAGTGAAGCTGTCTGTTTCATTCCTTAACATGAATATCTGCGTTAGAAAAAAAGAAAAGAGAGCTGATGATGATAACAACGGAGGTGATCACTATCAGAGGTTTCCACTGTGTGAGATTCTCATCTCTAACCGACTTCACCACCATGATTCATCCTCCGCAGCTCGATGCTAATTCAGCCAGAAAGCACAACTTTAGATGCAAAAGGATATATTCTCTCTCTCCGTTTGTCTTCACCCAACGTCGTCACAGACGGTTGAAAAACCAGAAATGTGCTAAGATACTGCTGAGTAGGCCACTCTTGCAATTAATCTTGTCCTCGCTGCAACCCATTTTAATTAAGAGCAACTTAATCACGACTGTGTTAACTATGAATAAAGGAGTTAGTAGAGGGGGATATAATAAACACAAGCAGAGGTCACACCTCCACTGTGCTACATGACGTTACTTTAAACAGCGAGGCAAGGACGGACCAGCGTGGAGGAGGAAAGCCATGGTCATACTGCAGCTACGCCCCCCCCCCCAACCTCCTCCCACGATGCACCTCTGCCGATGCCAAAAAGGAAGTCCTCATTTGGATCAGGAACCCAGGAACGTCCCGGTCATGTACTCATAACCCCCCCAGGGATAAAGAAGCCCCTGCACCACCTGATCTCCTCACTGCATCAGTGATGTCCTAATCAATAAGAAGGGAATAGAATGATGATAGCATAATGGGGGGGGGGGGGTGTCCTAAATGACACGGAAATTAAACAAATGTCAAACTCAGATTTTGTCATGGTGTCTATCAGAGGCTGTAATGCGCAAAAGAAAAGAAGTAAAAGCGTGTTCACCACCTCTTCAACAACCTTCCACAGTGAAAAGGGACTATTTTTTATATTTTGTTAAACAAAATGAATTTAAATAAAAGGTTGTAATGGACACATTCATACATGCAAACACAGGGAGCTCTGCAGACTCTTACGGCCCTCCGCTGGCTCAGCACATTTCACTTTGCACACACTCCCTAGGAGCTTTTACAGTATCAGCTGCCTCTCACCCTCACCTACAGTAAAGATGGCCACGCTGTAAAAAACACACAAAAACCCAACTAAAGCCCCAGAGAGGGAATAGAGATATTACATATTATATAGACATATTAAAACAACTTCTTTACCATCTTCAGGAAAACGCTGAAGTTACTTTTTTATCAATTTCTACAAATCCAGATTATAAGCAGCCAATGAAAAGTGTTGTTACTGTTCTTTTCCTTAGAGCGAGAAATCCCCATCTCAGGTTCACACACACACACACACACACACACACACACACACACACACACACACACACACACACACACACACACACACACACACACACACACACACACACACACACACGCTGCAGCACTACATGAGGACTACATGCTGTAAAAAGTTCCTCTCTGGCAGATCTGATATTACGTCGTTTAAATGAGAGGCGACTGGCAGAACGCTAACACCGTCTGCTCTAATTACCCCTGAGCCATGTATTCTCTCTCTCTCTCTCTGCACCACATTCAGACAGGATGTGTGTAATGAGGCTAGGTGCCTCTGTGACAACCTGGCATGCAGCAAAGCCCCGGTAACTGATGATGCAGGAGAGGCAGGGAGGAAATGTGACTTACCTTTTGCAGAGAAATGTGCTGCCTCCTAAAAACGAGGAGTGGAAGCAAAAAGAACAAGGTCAGATATGAAGAAAAAAATCTTAACAATCTGCACTTTGCTTCATCCCACTGTCAAAGAGACATCTCCAAACCCCAGGAGATCCCAGTTTTCACCTGGAGGGTGGTGGGTGTGTTTCCGTCTCCCCCCCCCCTACAAAAAAAGCAGAAGGCTGTCAAAAAGACTCGGCTCGGCGTGCTGCTGAACTCAGATCAGGCAGAGAGGAGAGGAAACACTCACACAGATTAACATGGTTCTGAAATCAGCACAAGCATCCGAGCCGGTGCAGCTCCACTGCTGTATTTCCCGGCACTGTTCGCTCATTGGCTGAGGAGCGACTCAATAAAAACCCTTCCTTGTCATCAATTGGATAAGGGGGGAGGAGGTGGGGGGAGGAGGTGGGGGGGCTAGATTGTCTGTGGCGCACTAACGACCACGCTCCTCCTCCTTTCTGTCTTGCTCCATCACTTTTCTCTCCCCTCAGCAGCCGGGGAGTGCTGAGCTTTGAGAATGAGACGCAGGAGGAAAGGGTGGAAAAGAGCGATGGGGGAGGGAGGGAGGGTGAGGTGTGAGGGGGATGTAAAATCAGGGGAATCGATGAATGGAGAGGTGAAGACGGTAACCAGCAGTCTCACAGAGCTGGATTTTAGGTCCCGTGCTTTCCTGCTGCAGGAGCTCTGCAGGAACCTGAGTGCAGTGAGGTGTGAGGACCAGAGAGGATGGGGAGGAGGGAGGGAGGGGGAGGATGGGTGAGGAGGGGGTGTTACCGGTCTGCTCGGGCTGGTTTTGCTGCAGTATAGAGGCAGGCAGAACACAGATGGGAAGTTGCTGTTTTTCTCTCTCTCTCTCTGAAGCTCCAGCAGACTCAGCAGCAGCAACGAGGAGGCAACTAGTTCCTCCCGCGTTGTTTACAGGCGTCCAGGATGTACCGGCTGAATTATTGAAGAGAGCAGAAGGTGGGATGAGCTGCGGGACAGACCTCATTAAAGGAGACGGAGATTACAGACTCGGTCTAATTAAGCAGAAATAAAGTGTAAATGTCATGGGAGTCAAAGCGTATGTTGCAGGAGATCATTAAATGTGGCAGAAGAAGAAGCAACAACTTGACATGCCATGTGTTTTGTAGATCAGAATCGTGTCACAGAATTAAACACACGTGTTGGAACATTTAGATATTTCTTTCTTTTCGTTTTTTAATTTCCCTTCCCACTCAAACAACTCAATGTCTCGGTTTAATTAAACAGACTTAATGAAGTCTCCTTCTGACATCTGAAATCAATAAGACAGCCGGACTCCCTCCAGACTGCTGCATCACACGGTCACCGCAGGACTCTCCAGGGAAATCCACAGTATGGAACGGGTGAGGGAATCACTGCTGAGAGCCAGGAGGAAGCATCCGGGTCTGAAGAGTGAAGCCGGGTCTGAAGAGTGAAGCCCATGCTGAAGTGCCTTTAAGCTGCATTCTCTCTGCTGGCCACCAGGGGGCGACTCCTCTCTGGTTGTATAGAAGTCTATGAGAAAATGGCCCTACTTCTCTCTGATGGCCACCAGGGGGCGACTCCTCTCTGATTGTATAGAAGTCTATGAGAAAATGGTTCTACTTCTCTCTGCTGGCCACCAGGGGGCGACTCCTCTCTGGTTGTATAGAAGTCTATGAGAAAATGGTCCTACTTCTCTCTGCTGGCCACCAGGGGGCGACTCCTCTCTGGTTGTATTTAAGTCTATGAGAAAATGGTCCTACTTCTCTCTGCTGGCCACCAGGGGGCGACTCCTCTCTGATTGTATAGAAGTCTATGAGAAAATGGTTCTACTTCTCTCTGCTGGCCACCAGGGGGCGACTCCTCTCTGATTGTATAGAAGTCTATGAGAAAATGGTCCTACTTCTCTCTGCTGGCCACCAGGGGGCGACTCCTCTCTGTTTGTATAGAAGTCTATGAGAAAATGGTCCTACTTCAAGTTATTTTACATATTTTCTGTGAAGGGATATCTTTAAACTGTTCACACACGAGCAAGAAACTATTAAACTAAACATAACAGCATCGTCTCCTCATACCACCTCAGAGGGGAAACACCACCTAAATTAATAATTTAAATAATATATAATATATGATATCTATAATATTTCCAAGGCCTCGGAAAGTTCAATCAATATTTGTGAACATGAGCGAGGCAGAAAGTCTTTTGATGTCATTCAGTATCTGTAATGAGACCCAGATGAGTTTTCTTCTCAATTTAAATTATTATTAAAATTCTGTCCCATTGAATTGTCCATGGAGCACTGTTATATTTTTTTATACTTAATAAATTTGATGTTCCAAAATACCAAACTTCAAGTAGTCTTTTCGGATGCCGATGATTAGTGTGTCTGCGAGTGCAGACTTACATTTAATATACTTAGCCTATTTACTTTGCACCGGGGCGAGGAACATGCAAATCTAAGGAAACGGGCGTAGTTCCCCTTTAAGTGCTGAAGGCAAATGAAAAGTGTCCCGACGGTGTGTCCGGCTGATTTAGCGGAGGTTTGTTAATGAACGGTTACGACGGGGGGGAAAGCGCTCCGAGAGCCAGTTTCACCATTACACTAATGAAACCTTCTGGGAACTTTGCCAAAATCTCTGCAGCAAAGAGCTGCCTTCAAGGCGGACTCGCCATTTCATCGCCTTTGGCGTTCCCAGATACCCTGGACATGCCGGCGGCGAGGCGGGGTTCAGTGCACTACCCACAATGCTGCATCACTGAGGCGTTCTTTGTAGACATTGGCTTCCCGATCGGCCTCGCCGTGGTGACGGGGAAAGTTTTGATGGGATCCAATTATTCAGCCAGAAGAAAACTTTGTGATTGCTTTCAGAGCAATAAATCATAACGGATGAAACAGAGAGATGATTCAGCACAGAGGCTAGAGGTGTTCCTGATGCATAAAGGTGAGGAGTGATGAGGGAAACTTAATATGCTCATTAGCTTAATAACAAACTACAGCTGAGCCTGATGGGAAACCAGGTAGAAACCAAAAGACACATGAAGACTGTAAGAGGATCAGATTCAAGTCTCAAAACCACGAATGTGGAGTTCATGGTGGTGCCAAGCAGAAACTTCAGGGATCATCAAGTCTGGAGGATCATTTGTCTGAATGTCAATTCATCCAACAGTTGTTTTTTAAATTCAGAACTCTAATCTAACCACCAGTAAACAGAGTGTGAAAGTTAAAGGGACAGTTCACCCCAAAATACATATTTTTCCACTTACCCAGAGTGCTGGTGGTCCTCCTGGTGTATCTCCGAAACGGAAGGTCTTAGAGCCGTTGGAAAGCTTGTACCCGGAGTGTGACATTCAGTGTGACCAATCCTGTTTTTGTGAATAACTTTGTCGGTGAAGGTGTTAACCACCTGGACGTTGGCTCCATCCAACTCGTTTGTGGGTATTAGTTTCTGGTGGAAAGCTCATACCCACAAACGAGTCGCTCCAACCTTCCCTTCGGCCTCTACCACAAATTATTTGTTGCCAACAAATAAATGTGCTGTTCCTCTGGTCAACAACTTCTGTGATTTATCTTAAAGTTCCCACAACAATACAAAGAGAAATCGGAGATGATCCGTGTATATTTAATTCAATTTAAGTCAATGTAACTGTAAGAAATGTCATAAAGGATTCCACATAAAATGACATTTCTTTCATATAGTTAATATCTTGCATGAACCCACATTATAGGCTACATCAGTTATGCATTTAAAGGTGGTTTGAAACGTTCTTGGTGCAGGATCTAAATTAGACAGTCTCTGGCTCCATGACCCTATTGCAGCATGTCAGCATCCAGGGACCCGGCAGAAGTAGGCCTGAGACCCAGCGGGCTCCGAGCCTGCAGGTTAAAGCTGCACGACGCAGATCTACGACCCGGCAGGGATTAAAGGACGCCTAACCGCCTTTAGATATAGTTTTCTTCTACTTGTTAATGTAGAGACACAAATGATCTCTCATTTTCAGAAGGCCTGCAGGTGTTGTTACTCAGTTGTGACACTAGAGGTCGCCACACTCAAAGACTCGTATTCTGAGCACACTTCCTCCGTTTCTCCTCAGTTCTAATAAAAAGTGTGTAGAAAATGATCCTCACACATCCTGCCATCAGGATTCACAGGATCTGAAGATAGAAACGCCGGCCTTTTTTTGATTCTTTAAATTAAAAGTCGATCATGAAGAATTTCCCCCGTCTTTTCTGTGTTTCTACAGCACGTTTCCCCGGCCGAGCCACTCGTTCCCAGAATAACCGGAGCGAGATGGAGCAGGGAGGCTAATTCTGTCAGCCACCATGAACACGTGGCCCACTTCCCCCCCCCATGTATGACATCACACTCACAGCTGAATGAAACTCCTTCTTTAAGGTGGATGTAGTATCATTTTAACCTGCTGGAGACTTGCATTTAAAGAAGACACTGTATTGGAAAAACAAAACCAGAAATAAAATCATTTATTGATATAAACAGGTAGATGTTACATGTTACTCTGAGGAACAGTAGAATAATTTAGTTTCCGTAGACGGGTTTTCGTTGGGGGGGGTAGAAGCTGATGGTGGACACGGATATGGACTTAATCAAGAACGATTCAAAGGCACAAAAGAGACAACAATTGTTCATCACAACACTCGGCGAGAGGTCACAGAGGTCACAGGCAACAACCCTTTCTGTAGCGAGGCCACCGGCCATATGTACATGTTCTTCCAGGAACCCAGCACCTTCCTGCAGGAGAGAGAGGGGCGTGACCCAAACGCTAAAAAACACATTTATCCATCAGTGTTTATTTTAGAAACACTAAAAGTGTCACACACCTTCTGCTGCAAAGAGCCTCATTCCTTCTGCTCCTAATCAGGGAACAGACGGACAACAGATGTTAGAAAAAAACACTAAAAACTCTCAATAAAATAAGAAATAAGCTATTATTTATCCACTGTTCTATAAAAGTAGGACTTTAAAGTGAGTTGGTGTGGAGAGGGATCTGCTGAGTGGAGGAAATGTGATTAAGTTCGAGCCTCTGCAGATTTAATTTACGGGTGGACTCTTCCAGGCCAGAGGCCACCTTTTTCCAAGTTTAGCGCCCTCCATGTATGGAGAGGGAGTCCGGCAGGAGGCAGATGTCACCTCAGGACTCTCCGATCCTGGTCGGATCATTTCAAACATCACAACGGGAAACACTGACAATAATTCCCACCTGTGAGAATGTGAATGTCGACTTATTTCTTCTCGGCACCTCCTGCGACCGCCGCGCTCTGTTCAACGAAGAAGACAAACTTATTGAAGCTTCTGTGAGGTTGAAGCTCGTATCAAACGTGCAGATATAGATTGAGTAAAAACCACAGATGGACTCACGTTTGACCTCCAGCTTGCAGCTGACGGTCGCCTCTCCCAGATCGTTCTTGGCCTTGCAGGAGTAAACGCCGCCGTCAAAGTTGCCCGGCTTACGGATCTCCAGGGAGCAGATTCCCTGCACGCAGATCTGCCTGTACTTGGGGTCGTCACCGATGATCATCTGGTTCTTCATCCATATGACTTTGGGCTGCAGGGGGGGGGGGGGGGGGGGGGGTATATCAGCAGAATGTGATTTTTCATCTCACAAATGAACGAGCAGCTGTTTCTATTTCAGTCCGGCTGAACGGCAAGTGATTGAAGTGAACGCACGCACACGCACACACACACACACACACACACACACACACACACACACACACACACACACACACACACACACACACACACACACACACACACACACACACAGCGATTTAGTGACGCTGACGCGGTGACGACCTCCCGGGGGCCTCGGGGGAATGTTAGACATGTGACCCTGCTTCCCTGCTGACCTGTCACCCTAAAGCCCCGCCCCCTCCCCCGTCTGCTGCTTTCAGAACTAACGATACTGATTCCAGCCTTCCCATCCGGACCGTCCCGTGGCGACCCCTGACCCCGGCGGTGTTGTGGGACCAGGCGGAGGCGTCGGGCTCAGACGGCTTATCAGGACACGTTCACATTCTGCACTCGGTGCCAAAACACTGAAGAGCTCCGTTCGTCCACTCGCCACCTCCATTATCTGCTGCTGACGGTTTGAACACTTCGTTCTTTCCTTACAGATTAAAGTTTGGTCCCGAAATATGAGAAAGAAAACCTTCCAGCGAGTCATTTCCATCAAAACACGCGTGAAAATCAACTTTCAACGTGTAGTTTGAGATAATTTATCACAGCAAGCCCAACGTTTTCACTATTTGTCTGTGGTTTGTCAGTCTGGTGGTCCTGGTCTGGTATTAGTGGTGGTTCTGGTCTGGTGTTAGTGGTGGTTCTGGTCTGGTGTTAGTAGTGGTCCTGGTCTCGTGTTAGTAGTGGTCCTGGTCTGGTGTTAGTAGTGGTCCTGGTCTGGTGTTAGTAGTGGTCCTGGTCTGGCGGTGGGACCCTACCCTGGGGGATCCCCTGACGGAGCAGAGCAGCTTGGTGTTGTAGCCGACGGTGGTCGCTCTGTCGTTCAGCGAGGTGGTGAACTTGGGCGCCTCGGTGAAGTCGCGCTCCTTGAACTCGGTAGGCTTGTAGTCGATGCCTGGAGGGAAACGGAAACACGAGACCGTCACGACAAAGACCCGACATCCGACGGTATTTATTTTTCTTTCTCTTGATGAGTCTAAAGGCCATCTAGATGCTGCAATCTTGTGTAAAACACGATTAAGTGCCACTCGAAGAAACATAAATAGCGCCCTCTAGAGTACGTTCTCTCTCACCGTCATTAAATGGTCCAACCGTAACGGACAGATCTGTGACTAACTAATCTAAACTCAAAGGTCCACTTACTAGCTTTCTCGGCTTTCAACCGCATCTCAGCTTCTTCTGAGAGTGGACTTTTAATTGCAGGTTATTAAGTAAGAGTAGGTAATATGGAAAAAACACAGCGACTTTGAACACATCGCTAAAAACCGAATCGTTCAGACCTCTGTTCAAAGCCCCGCCCCCTTCAGTTCAGACCTCTGTTCAAAGCCCAGCCCCCCTTCATTCAGACCTCTATTCAAAGCCCCGCCCCCTTCATTCAGACCTCTATTCAAAGCCCCGCCCCCCTCAGTT
Organism: Eutrigla gurnardus; assembly: GCF_963514095.1. NCBI lineage: Eukaryota > Metazoa > Chordata > Actinopteri > Perciformes > Triglidae > Eutrigla > Eutrigla gurnardus. The sequence continues at coordinate 2,303,311 of NC_139916.1, read as the reverse complement.
CAGACCTCGGTTCAAAGCCCCGCCCCCTTCAGTTCAGACCTTGGTTCAAAGCCCCGCCCCCTTCATTCAGACCTCTATTCAAAGCCCCGCCCCCTTCAGTTCAGACCTCTGTTCAAAGCCCCGCCCCCTTCAGTTCAGACCTCGCTTCAGTCTAAAGCAGCGATTGGTCCGTTTCCCCGCGTAGGAAGAAGAACAGGAAGTTACCCGTCTTCAGGATCTGGGCCTCCTCCTTGGCCATGATGGCGCTCTCGCTCATGCCACACTTGTTCTCGGAGAACACCCTGAACTTGTAGGTGTTGCCCATGATGAGGTCGGACACGGTGGCGTTCAGCCGGTGGTAGTGTTCCAGCACGGTGAACCAGTCCTGTGGATCAGGACCAGGTTTGTTCAGGACTCAGGGTGAACTCATTCATCGTGACCCTGCACACACACGGATACCCAACACTCACTCCGGTCTTCTTGTCGGCCTTCTGGACGCTGTAGCCGGTGATGTCCGTGTTGCCGTTGTCTGTGGGGACGGTCCACTCCAGGGCCACGTTGAAGCCCCAGGTGTCCACGATCTTCAGGGTGGCGGGGGGGCCCCGGCAGCTCTGTGGAGGACATTCTTAAATACCACCTTTTTCACCAGACCACCATCTGGTGGGCCACGGTGGTACTGCACATTGTTAGAGTAAATACAATTAAATCTAAACATCTTTATACGTTATTACTATATCGTCAATAATTCACATGAAAATCCAGTTAAAATGCATTTTTTCAACGACGGGATCATCAGGTAACCAGTGTTAGCTAGCTAACCTTCCCTCTCGGTCCGCAACCAAATTAATAGTTTTTTAAGATAAAATAAAAACGTTTTGGAGACTATCCAAGTGTTTGATGATGAAAAATGACCCAGAATACTTTAGGCAGTATATTTATATTTAACATATATCTGCAGCCGAGGTTACGTATTTTTTTTTTATAATTTATTTGTGAAGGCGGTCCGATGAAATGTTTTAAAGTTCGGCTACAGAAGGTCGAGAGTCAAGACGAGATCGGATTTTATAACCTCCAATTAATCAATCGTGAATTTTTTCATAAATATCGTCATGAGACACTTAAAACCATCGGCCTAGCTGGCTGTCGTAGTGAATAATAGAGCCTGATTTAAAAATACAGGGAACGAAAATATATTGTTTAAATGCATAATATGAGACCATGTGATTCATGATCGTCTTATTTAAGATTATTTTTCACAAACGTTCGCCATCTGTGATGCAATAACAACATTTGATTCCAGAATGTGCCTCAACAAAAACAACAATAATAAACCAGATCGGTCGCTCCGTTCTCACCAACGATCTGCAGGATGAGCGGCGCCTTGTCCTCGAAGTCGTCCACCTTCACACACATCTCGTAGGAGCCGCTGTCGTCGCGCTCCGCCGTGCGGATGAACAGGATGCTGTCGCGGTCCGAGCTGCGGACGTTCACCCGCTTCGTGTCCAGAGGCTGGCCGTCCTTCAGCCAGGAGACCACCGGTTTGGGTTTACCCTGCAGGGGGGGGAGAACCAATCATCAGCGGTGTTATTTACGGGGCGTCGCCGTGACGATGCGGCCGGCGGCAGCTCACCGTGAAGGGGATGGTGAGGTTGATCTTGTCTCCGACGTTGGCGACGTATCTCTGCCTGAGGAAGCGCGGGAGGCGGACCTTCGGACGGTCTGGAGGGAAAAAGTACGTTTCATGACGTGTGAAAGCAACGACATATGAGCGAAAATGCGGCTTTTTTATAGATTCCAATGAAGGCAAATACATAAATAATTGTTTTTATAAATAAGTGTTTAATATATATTATATATATTTATTTTTCACTTAAACTGGTACAACTTTTAACTGTGTTCAAAACGATGGGACGATCTAAGATTTTATCACAAATCGTGATTAAAAATAAATAAATTAAAAAGATCACCATCATCATCAGGATACTCTCACACATTAGACAAATAAACAAATAGATTAAAAGCATCCTGTCACACAATGTTGCCATTTTATAAAATATATTCATTGTTCATTTATGGAAACCTTATTAACGATAATTGGATTATTAGTTCTGTTCCTTACAAATGTCAGGTCGAGTCATTCTGGTGTTTTATTACCATTTTTATGGATTTGTTGAGGATTATTGGGATAATATCGTGGATGGGCGGGCATAATGCTGACACGTGAAGGATGCCTCATCGGGACGATCCGGTTTAAAAACAGAAGTAATAGATGTGAAGCTGCAGGTCATCATGAATCAGAGAGAGAACCTCCCAGAACCAAGACAAGCATCTCGTCTGAAGCTCCACCTGCCGAGCTCAGCAACATTTGTCCGCTAAATAAAGAAGGAGCTCCGCCCCCTCCCTCCCGTTTCTCAGACAGCAGTCCAACCACAGATACGTGAGTTAACGTGGACAGGGTGCACTCGGAGACGAGCCGCCGTGGGTTTGATTTCCAGAACAGACGAGCGGCATGTCGCGTGTCTTATCACTTCGTTGGGGAGGATTAGACTCCACATTCTGCCGTGAAGAGTTTCAAAATAAACAGCGAAGCTCCGAAGGTGTCATGAGATTTGGGTTGTCACCGGACCCCCCCCTCCCCCCCCACCCTCCTGCAGGAATGCACCAGTGGGTGTGGCGGGGGTTTACCACGACCCCCCCCACCTGCTGGCAGTCAGATTGCTCGTCAGCACCGATCCTGCAGAAAGCCCCCCCCCCCCCCCCCCCCGGCTGGGATCACAATGCAAAGCCCCCCCCCCCCGGCTGGGATCACAATGCAAAGCCCCCCCCCACTCAGAGAATCTGCATTAACAGCCGGCCGTCCCAACTATTCCCCCCCAAAGCTTCGGAAACCATTCATGAGTCTCTATATTTGGGGAGCGCCTGCTATGGCGAACACGAAACATTGCCGGTCCGAGGGGATCAAGTTGCCGTTGCACATAACGATGATTTGTGAGCGAGCTGCAGCAACGCAACGCCCCCCCCCCCCCCCTTAAAGCCCCTCGGGGTCTAATCAGCATTTTACCACAAATCACTTTACATACAGCGACCATGATTAGCACCGCGCCAGTTAAAAGGCCGGCTACTTATCGAGGCGTGGGGCCGTCACGGGAGGACTAGCGGGTCAGTCGGCGTGGAAACCAGCGAGCAGGACTCGGTTTCACGCCGTTAACTCTGCAGCTTTGTGTCGGACAGCTGAGAGGGAAACATCGCTGAGCTGCTTTACGACCCCCCGACCCGTAATAAAGGTGTAGGTCAGACCTGCGTCCCACATGTTTATCTACACGCTATCTATCTAAAAATAAACACTTAGAGATATAAATCATTAAATATATATATTTAAATTGTATTCATTTTATTTGTTTATTTATTTATTTATTTATTTTTTTATTTTATTTATTATTGTTTTTTTTACTTATTTATTATTTGATTTATTTATTATTGTATTTTTTATTTATTTATTATTTCATTTATGCATTTATTTTATTTGTTTGTTTATTTTATTTAGTTATTTTTTATTTTATTTATATATTATTGTATTTGTTTATTTATTAGTTATTTTATTTATTTATTATTTTATTTAGTTATTTATTATTGTATTTTTTATTTATTTATTATTGTATTTATTTATTTATTATTGTATTTATTTATTTATTATTTTATTTATTTATTTATTTATTATTTATTATTGTATTTTTTATATATTTATTATTTTATTTATGTATTTATTTTATTTGTTTGTTTATTTTATTTAGTTATTTATTTTTTTGTTTATCTATATATTATTGTATTTGTTTATTTATTAATTATTTTATTTATTAATTATTTTATTTATTTGTAATGCCTTTCTACTGTCTTTTTACCTCATCTTAACCCTATTTATTCTGCTGTCAAAAAACCTTTGGAAACTGTCGTTTTTAAAGGTGCGATATAAATAAAGTTATTATTATTATTCTGTTGATGGTGTGACGTTAGTTTGGGATTCTCACCGGCGACCTCCTTCACCAGGATGGCCTCGGGGAGGGCGAGCGGCGGGCTGCGGCCGCCGGCGTTCACCGCCACCACGCGGATCTTCAGGCGGTCTCCGGTGGTCTGGTTCTTGATCACGTAGCGGCAGGACTTCTGCAGATCCTCGTTGATGGCTTTCCAGTCCTCGGCTGCAGGGATTCACAGAGATTTGATTTTAATCTTTACCAGTCATGAAAAGGTAAAACATACAGGAATGATGAGTGCGACATGAACGGTTATTACAGGGTTAGACATGAAATCTGGGGGTAAACAGCCCGCCTGCTAAATCCAGCCCAGGTTGACCTGCTGATACAAGCTCAGGGCAGGAAGTCTAAAAGCAGGACCTCCGAGCGAGACCTCCTGACATGCCTCCCTCCTTGTAGGGAGAAGTTAGCCAGCTCATGATATAACTCTGGGAGTGACACCTTGGAGACAGCTGCACCCGATCGGGCCGATCCATTACTGGAAACCCGCATTTTAACAGGTTTCAACACAGAGATCCATCAGAGCGAGGGATTAGAGACTCTGTAAAAACCAGCAAACCAGCTCCTTCAATGAAAAGAATCTAAAAAAGGGCAGCTGACATGTTTAAGTGTCCCGGTGTATTAATAATCTGCCCCCCCACCCACCTGGTCCGGGACTTACTTCCATCCTTGCAGACCTCGATGAGGTACCCGTCCAGGCCGGAGTCTCCGACCGTCTCCGGCTGGCTCCAGATGATGGACACCGACGTGTCGTTCTTGTCCTCCACAAACAGGTCCAGAGGGATGCTGGTGGGCTCTGCAGACCCCCCCAAGAAAAAACACTTAATTATTCAGCTCATATTCGACCAAAACGGCAGGAAACGCTGCGATGACGTCGTTTTACTGGAATAAAAAACAACAGGAAGGAAGGAAGCGATGAAATGATCCTTGCTGAGTAGACCGTTACCTTTGGGGGGAGGCGGTGGAGGTGTGGGGGGTTTAGGCTCTTCTGGCGCTTCAGCAGCTTCAGCTGGTGTTAAACAAGCATTTGGCTTAATTATTATTATTAATGAGCAGAGCGACAGCATCAAACTTTAAGTCCTACAGTCGTTTTATCCAATTTGTGTCAAAAATATGATGTCAGACATTAAAGAGAGAGGAGGGGGGGGGGCGGGGGGAGAGAGAGAGCGAGCGAGAGAGAGAGAGAGAGAGAGAGCGAGAGAGAGAGAGAGAGAGAGAGAGAGAGAGAGAGAGCGAGAGCGAGAGAGCAGCTCGTTTTACCATCAGCAGGTGCTCCGGAGTCAGCAGCGGGAGTACCGTCCTCCGCCACGACAGCAGCTATTATTAAACGTTAAGATATTAATAATTAGTGCATAAAGCAAATGTTCCAACAGATGATAATGTGTGTGTGTGTGTGTGTGTGTGTGTGTGTGTGTGTGTGTGTGTGTGTGTGTGTGTGTAGATGTTAGTGCCGTTAGCTTTAGCATAAAAGAGGTGGAAGATTCAGATCAAAGTCAGATATCTGCGTGGACTCATGTGGTTTCTTTACCGTCAGCAGCGGGGGCCTCGGCTGCAGCGACAGCGGGGGCCTCGGCCGCGTCAGCAGCGGGGGCCTCGGCTGCGTCGGCAGCGGGGGCCTCGGCTGCGTCGGCAGCGGGGGCCACAGCCGCGTCAGCGGCGACGGCGGCATCTTCTGTGGCGGGAGCTGACGTTAGAAGTTAGAAGGTGAAATGTTAGTGGAGGAAGCGTTACTGTGGGAGGCGGCGGGTTCAAGGTCTTAATTCAACGTAGAAGATGGTTGGGGGTCAACTCGTCTCTTTACCATCAGCAGGGGCCTCAACAGGGGCCTCGGCGGCGGGGGCCGGCGGTTCCTCTGTAGCGGGCGCAGCAGCTGATGTTAGGAGTTAGAGGAGTTTAGCATCAGACATTAGTCAAGTTCTCATTAACTGCAGGAGCTTCAGGTTGTAATGCACAAAGAAGATCTGCGTTAATACACTGATAGGCTGTTTTACCATCAGCAGGGCCCTCGGGGGCCTCGGCGGGGGCAGCTGGAGCTTCTTCTGTAGCGGGAGCAGCAGCTGATATTAGAGGTTAGAAGATATCAGTCGACTCGGATCATTTTGAAAATGTGACTTTTTTTCAGAATGATGAGAGTGAAGATAAAAGGGAAGCTCCTCGTTAGCATCAGCTGCTCCACAGACAGGCTGCTCCACAGACAGGCTGCCGGTCTGTGGAGCAGCTGATGTAGATGTTAATATTAGAGAGGAGCAGACACTTCTTTAAACAGCATTAAAACAGCTGGTGTTAATACGTCATGCGTCAGAGACCACCGTGACGCCATATTCAATATTCAAATCACTCATTTTGGATATTTTTTTTTGTTCATGTTTTTTGTGTCACGGTGGAGCTTTCACTGACGTCACAACGTATTAGCAACGAGTTTGCAAGTTAACGCCACACAGGTTTGCAGGAAGGAAGGAAGGCGAAGCGCGTCACGGAGCGCGAAGAAACGCGCACGAGCGTGATTTCCGTGCGCGTTCGAGAGGAAAGAAGTCGTCAGGAGCTCCGGTCCAGGCAGCCGGTTTACCGGCACCACCCAATCCGGTTCCATGTCTCGGCTACTTAGTCCTTACCTTCACGCTGAGCGCGCGCGCCTGTGCGTAAAAAGGTCACCGCGTGCGTAAAAAGGTCACCGCGTGCTTACCGTGAGGTGAGGAGACAGCTTCTTAATTAAAAAGGTTAAACATCTAATCCTGAGGACCACAATGAAGGCGGACTGCGGGACTCGGGCTTTACCGTCTGCGGGTGGAGGGGTGGGGGGTTTGGGCTCCTCGGCTGGCGGGGCGGCGGGGGCCTCTCCTTCGGCAGGGGCCGCCTCGGCAGGTGCTGCCTCGCCCTCAGCGGGGGCCGGGGCCGCTTCGGCAGCCGGGGCGACCTCAGCAGCAGCAACCGGGGCGGGCTCGGCAGGAGCGGGCTCAGGAACCGGCTCCGGGGCCTTTTCCTCCTTCTTGGCGGGCTCCTTCTTCGCCGCCTTCTTGATGGGGGCTGGCTTGGACGGCATCGTGGCGGTGCTGCTAATTCCCAACTCGGTTAAGTCCTTAAAACTGGATCCAATGCCGTCATTCCTGCGGGGGAGGCGAGCTTATATAGGGCCCCCGGAGGTTCAGGCCCCGCCCCCTAATGAATTACATGTAATAGATACTGAGCACCAGGTCTGACTCAGACCCCCAAGTCTGTTTGTCTGCTGCTTACTGCCCATCAAAACTAATATCTATCAAAACCAGAATATACATATAGATAGATGGATAGATGGATAGATAGATAGATAGATAGATAGATAGATAGATAGATAGATAGATAGATAGATAGATAGATAGATAGATAGATAGATAGATAGATAGATAGATAGATAGATAGATAGATAGGTCAATCAATAAAAATGTTAATCACCGTTTGTAAATATACCATGAAAATGTCCCTTTTCTCTGTATATTCTTGTTAAAATGACAGAAGGTATTTTACCAGGGAGTTTATTTGTTGGAAAAAATAAAAAGAGAAACTAAATGAAAAGAAAACATAATTCTGATAATCAACATGAATTAATATTTAAAGAGGAGGGAAACTAACTTCAGGTCTCAGATCAGCTCTTAAGAAGCTTTTATTCCTTTTTAATGTCAGCGGAGCTCAGTGACGGTAAAGTCTGGTTCTCTGAGGTCACGGTAACGTGACGTCCTTTACCCACAAGTCATAGCGGTGTGACGTTGAACACGGGGTTCCCAGGGGAAGCCCGGAGGAGTTAAATAATAAAAGGTATTAATTACCTCCTACATGTGGGCGGAGCCAACCTCCAGGTCGTTAGCACCTTTATGGACAATTTAATTAGTCAATTTCACATTTAAAGTGTTTTTCCGCCGTAGCGGCCGAACAGAAGGTCGGAGAGAGTTCGGGTACGAGCTTTCCAACGGTGCCAGTTTGACCTCGACGACCTTCCGTCCCGGAGACACACCAGGAGGACCAGGAAGGTCCAATCATTACTGAGATGCTCTACAGACAGGCAAGAGGCAGCAGAGTAAATATAACATGTATTTATTGATTCCAACAACCAGTGATGGTGGATGAACGCCTTCACAAACACGCCTTATCCATATATGGGACCCACTCTGTAGAAATAAACCTCAAGGATGATTTCTGTTCCCTCCCCAGTGATTGTTGTCGCATCCAGAATGCCGACTTATTTACAATCTTTACAACGATGCCCTGTACAAAATAGAGAAATTAACTTTTACAAAGGACTCTTTAGAAAAAAAAGAAAAAGAAATATCAAATATTTGGAGTATTACAAAGGAAAACATTATCTGGATTTTCCTCAACAATACAATGTTAATGTTTGTCTCTCTCATCACACAGCGAGTTTACATGCATATACAACACTTAGAAACCCTTAACATTTGCACGTCAGTGACATTACATAGCGCATAACTTCTTCTTTTTTTAACTTTAGTCCACAACAAGCTTTTGCAAAAATATGACCGTCCAGCAACAAGTATCGGCCGAAGAGATTCGATGCATCTCCGTGTCTGAATGAAAAGTGCTGATTCTGACTTCTTTCAGACGTTTTATCGGTTTGTTTATCGTCATTTGACCGTTTCATTTCGTTGCCATTCATAAGGACAAAACGCATGCGACGGCTTCCAAACTGCTTCATCTAACATCCAGGAACCCTGCTCTCGATGCCCAACACCGACCCTCCTCTCTTTAAGGCTCACCGCTTCAAAACAAGCTCACACTTTTCTTGTCCGTTGTGCAAATTTATCCGAATTAAGAACTCAGAGCGGCAAAAAACAAAAAAAAACAACAAAAAAACACGGCCCTTTGCGCTCGTGAGGATCAGACATTCTCCGGTTATTAACGCGTTGCTGCGATACTCTAGGAAACACAAACACAGCTACCACGGAGCGACGGCACGACGAACACACGAGAAGCTGATGGCTTTCAGTCGAACTTTGTAATAACCGTCTCGTACCTGGACATATATTTACAACAACTGACATGTGACCATTTGGCATCTTCTTTTTGCTCGTTGACGTGGTTAAATCATTCATTTTTTTAAAGTTTACATGTGACCGTTATCAGAGCTGCAGCTACGCTGAGACACTTTGTCCGTCGGCCGAAAGCAAACGGTGCAGCGGCGAAGCGATGAAGCAGCTCGGGGTTTAAAACGTGAAGACTTTCTTGTTGTCATAAAAGTGGTCCGACATTCATTTACAGGCTTTATGTACACGTGAAGTTTAGTCCGAGCAGCGTAACCATGACGACGACCACACACTTTGGGATGAAATACTTTAACACTCCGTCGGGTCTTCTTTACATAAATCTACATAATGTACCTTTAAAAGGGGTTGAAATCTTAAATCTTCTTGTTTTTTCTTCTTCTCTCCATGATCTCCGACAACACTTCCAGGTAAACATCAGAAATGATCTATTTCACGTAACTCTAGTGTTCCTACGGTACGACACGACTCGTTGCTAAGCAACCCTGAAGGTGATCTTTAATCTCAACGGTTCTGGTTGGTTAAAAAGCACCATATGGACCTTAATGACCTTAATGAGAGTGAGGATGGATCTTCTTTCTGTTGAAATGAAAACGCAGCGTTGAAGCCGCCGTGGAGACGCGTGTGATAAGGCTTCCTTTAAAGCACCAACTACACGCTTTATACTGTTTAACGGTGGTTTTTAAGTGATTTCTATACATTCATCGTTGAACTGAAACCACCAACAATGTGCATGATTAAAGTACAGTATTTGGTTCAGTATTTTAGATATTTGCACCAAATAAATCGGAAAAAAAGTGATGTAGCCTGATTGCATGTACGTATTATATTATTATATACAGTAGCTACTCTGAATGTGAGGGGAAAGAAAACAAACTTTCCTAAATAAATCTTATTCTTATATATTAAAAAAAGAACATGTGAATTGGATTCAAATAGCATTTGCTCAATCTGTTGAATTTGTTGTTAGATTATCCCTGTGTAATAAGTTTCTAATACCTGATAGATTTATGGCAACATTGGTGACACATTTTCTTTTCTTTTTTCTTCTTCTTTTTTTTTACATAAAGCAGTTCATGAAACTAAATTAAGTGCTTAAAAAAATATTAACTAATAATCACTAATAAGTTTTGTTTTATGCAAAAAAAAAGAAAAAAAAAAAAAGAGTATGACAGCAAGTTAAATTGTAGAACTAATGATGAAGACATGGATCCTATAATTTGATGTTGTAAAAACAAAGCGGAAGGACTAACTGACTCCTGATTGGCTGGGATGATGTATCGATGAAAGCACCAGAGGACGCTGCTGAAGTTGCGGTGACATTGACGTCTTTGTTTCTTAAGGCATCGTATAGATCGGGTTCACCTGCTCAGGTTGTAAAGTTCAGGATTGCATATGTATAAGATTTGGCCTTCAAAGACTTATACAGTCGATATGTACCGGAGAACTTTGCAAGAAATAGTAGCAACGACATGCTGTCATACTCTTCTCCCCCTCCACCAAAAAAAAATGAGTCACCGTAATTGAGATTAACTCCCGTCGACGAGCACTCCGTATCCCATGATGCACGGCGTGCCGTCGCAGGAGTCACCTGAAGTGCTGAGAGGATTCTTAGTGGTCGTGTAGCACCGGTTTAAGAGGACGTGGTGGTGCAGGGCCCGTCCAGTCAGATATACAAGAAAGTAATAGTATATATATATATATGTGTTTAATACTGGATGTAATATTAAACTGTTAACCTACTGCGGGGGATGATGGTTAACCCCTGACAACCGTTTCCGAGGGCTCGCCTGCTCCTGAGCGAGCTGCTTCACCACGGAGATGAACCAACACATCTGTTACATGTGAGCTGCGTTCACAGTTTAGGCAGGCTCGGCTCTTCTTTGTCTGGGGATTCAATGTAATTGGCCGCCTCTTGAAGTTTCAAAAGCATTGCCATCTAAAACAAAAAGGAGAGAAAGATTTTAAGATTTCACAAAGCTGATGGTTCTGACAGGAAGAGACCACGAGGAGGTGGACTCACCAGCGGATCAGATTCCATGGAGCTAGGCGGAGTCTCCTTGTGAGGCCTCTCCTCGCTGGGCTGCCCGGGGCTGCTGCAGCCGATGCTGGGGGGGGGCAGGTGGAACAGCTTGGCCTGGTCCTGCTGGGCGGACGGCCAGGGCAGCGTGCCCCTCACCCACTCCACCGGGTCCTCCCACACCGCCTTCTGGCCGTGGACCTGGAAGTGGACATGCCACAGCGGTCAGATTAGAGTGCCAACATTTCCCGAGCCGGGTCCCTGTGGGTCCCTGTGGGTTCTCACCTTGATGCCGTCCTTGGCCCCCTCCTGCAGGTAGGGGATGATGGAGTGGTTCCACAGGTCAATGAACCAGGACCGGAAGTCGTCCACGGTGACGGGACAGGACAGGAAGAAGCAGGGACCTGAGGAGACATTCATGTGAGGAGGGTCTCTGGTTTTAAGAATGCAGCGGTGGAAAAACATGGTCTCATCCCTTCATCTCCAATGGGTTACTTTTTATTATAGTTTATTAAGTATAATTATTATATTTATTATTTTTGGTTATTTTATCATCATATTTAAAAAACAATTTTATATAATTTTTAAAATTAATTTCTCATCATTATTATTCCCTTTTTTATTTTTACTATGATTATTATTTTTAACACTATCTTATACCGTTGATGTGTGTGCGTGTATATATATATATATATATATATATGTATATGTATATATATATATACATATATATATATATATATATATATATATATATATATATATATATATATGTATATATATATATATATATATATATATATATATATATATATACATATATATATATATATATATATATATATATATATATATATGTATATATATATATATATATATATATATATATATATATATATATATATATATATATATATATACATATATATATATATATATATGTATATATATATATATACATATATATATATATATATGTATATATACATATATATATATTATATATATATTTATCATATATATTGATATATATTTATCATTAAATACTATTTACTTATTATTTGTAGGTACACAGATAGTATTTCCATGTGTAGATGGGATATCCGTTTATTTCCTTTACGTATTTATTCATGAATATATTTTTGTAGAAAATAAATGAATCTAAAATGCAGCTGTGCTGAGGAGAGCGTTGCTTCGTACCGATGAGGAAGTCCGAGGTGCTGTGCTTCTCCAGGAAGGCGTGCAGGTGATACCACAGCTTGGGGACCCAGTCCAGCACCCGGATCAGGTCCTCGTTGGTCAGGCTCCTCTCGTCCTCCGCCTCCATCAGCTTCCTGTGGAGGTAGCGCACCAGGAAGCCGTTGGCCGGCTCCACGTTGTTGGAGAAGGTCACCATCCTGAATGAAGGGAGATTTATTATCACGCCTCTGATCCACGTCACAGTTTACAGATTCACTCTGTTAAACCACCCAAACCAGCATTTGTCAAATAAAAAATATTCTGGTCACATGACTATTCACCTCCTGCATCCGTGACACAGCATCAGAACAACAATCCATCACAATCAACTTCATATAATACAATGTTGCTTTATATTTATCGTTTTGGTAGAATGGAGTATTTTCATTTTCACTTTTTTCAGCAGGAAGTAAATGTTTGAATAATCTCAGATAATAGGGAGATGTTTGTTTTTGTTCACACTAAAAGAAACGACACGCTTATGCAAAACAAAAAAAAAACAGGAAAGGAATCTTGTTTTTGATGAATGTTTTTTGTAAAAGTAATAAAAACTTTTGCCTATTAACTTCAGCTATCACAGTTTTTTATTTAAAGTTGTCCCGAGTCTCTGCCACGAAGAAGTAAACTCATTACTCACTCTGATTGTTTTCCACAGTTATGAGTATCAGATTTCATATGAACTCATTAATCACAGTTAACGATGAGCTGCTGTTATATCTCGTTTGGACCGACCTGAAGCTGAGGTGGAGGCCGTGGTTCGCCATCATCTTCACCGGCTGGTTGCTCGTCCCGATGATGTACGGACTGAGGAGCAGGACAACATATACATATATTTATACACACATACATATATATATATATATATATTCAGGTTAAATGATCATATAACTCTCTCAGCTTCAGAGCGTACCATTTGTGGTATTTGCAGGTGAGAGCGCCGTTGACGAGCTCGCTGACGGACGCCGGCCCGTGAATATCGTCCAGGATGATGACCAGCGGGATCTCTGAGGCGCCGGTCTCCCGATCGATCTGATTGGCCAGGTTGGAGAGATAGAGCTGCAGATCCTGAGACGGAGAGAGAGACGGCGATTAGAGGAAGCGGACGAACGCGACGGACCGGATCACACGCCGCGGCGCGTCCTGTCACCTTGCATGACTGCCGGTGCATGTTGAAGGTGACCACGATGCCGTCGGAGACCTCGCGGGCGCTGCGGTCCACCAGGTACTCGGCCAGCCGGGACGCCAGGTAGCTCTTGCCCGTCCCGCTCGGCCCGGACAGGATGAGGCGGCGGTGTTTGAGCAGCAGGCTGATGTAGTGTTGCATCATGGGTTTGGGGATGAGCGTTTCGAATACCAGGCTGTCCACGCACTTCTCCTTCAGACCTGAACACGGCGAGGAAAAGGATGTATGATGACTCAGCAGAAATTAGGATTCATGAGGACCCATTTCATACTTTAGATTTAAGTATTTGTTTTATAGGTGAAGATCCCTCTGTGTGTGTTGTTATTCAAGCTCCTCTGTGTTCACACTTCCTAGCTAACAGCCGCTACTCTGTATAATTACACCCGTACGGTGGCAACAGCTGATGACGGCGTCCAGATCAACGCCTCGTTAGGAGCGTAGCGCCGACCCGCCACTTCCCCACCACGTAAACACCGTTACTGGCACTGTTAGCTTCTAGCCGCCGGCTCAGCCATCTCCGAGTTGAGAGCCGTGTGGAGTCGTAGCGGGAAAATATATTGATATATCGTGATACTCCCTGATGCGATTCTTACAATCGATAAAATGGCACAAATATACAGATATAAAAAAAAAAGATTAGTTCCTGCTTTTGCCTTTTCACTGTTTTTTATCCTTCAGATAAAGGCGCATATCGCAGATGATTATCTTGCAATATATCGTGTATCGCAGAATCGTGATATCATCGCTAAGGTGGGCAGAATGTCGGGATATTATCGCTGTTCTGTGATTCCCATCCAGTGTGGAGGCAACAGATACGCTCTGAATTCTGTCTCCAGCACGTTTAAGAATTCTGTCAATATCGAAACTGAAAAAAGAACGTACATGAGAAGGTTTCGTATATCGTGAAAACGTTTTCTTTATATCACCTTGCATGTCACGTCTTCATGAACATGGAGTTCAAGCATTTTGCTCTGAAAATAACTCTGCAGGGTGTGGGGGGGGTGTGCGCAGTCTAAGGTTCCTGCTGAGCATCTATGGGGCCCGGGTGTCTGAGGCCAGTGGACCAGCTGGGCCGGCCCCCGGATCAGGTTTCCCAGAGACCGCTCCGCTTCACTGCTCACATTCCTGCATGCAGAAGGTCTACCACGGACCAGACTATTAAACCAGAACCTCCACTCCTCCTGGCAGATCTCAGACCTGGTTTATGTGCAACGCCGTCTAGAAAAACGTATATTCACTAAATCTGTACACGTGCTGACAAAGTTCAACGTTCATGCATGATTTGACCAAATAAATCCAGAACTGTGGCTTTTTCCAGAGAAGCGGAAGACAACGCTGTCGAACTGATGACATCATCAGCTGCCACGGGGTCGTCTGAGTTCATGTTTGGGTGGACGATGAGGACAGCTCACGGTGAAATGTAACTCAACCCATAAAAGCAATTAAGGCAGACGGGTCTAAATGCAGCCTGATAAACAGACCGACATGAGGATTTGCACTCGGTCGAGGGGCTCGGATGAGACCGTTAAACTCCTCAGATAAACACCTGAACACGAGAAACCCGATTACCCTGAATGCATCGTTTAATTAAGACGATGTGTGGTTTGTCAAAATGGAAGGTGGGCGGAGTCAAACTACGACAGAGTATCAGGGGAAAATAAATACAATATTGACCAGAGGGGGGCGATATTCAGAGAGGAAAAGTTTTTAAAGTAACCTCGTTAAGGCTTCTCCTTATTGTTGCTTTTATTTATATGAGGACAAACTGTCATCTTATGGGTGTTTATTGATCGGGACGGTTGGGCTAACATGCTAGCGGTAGCTTCCACTTGTTGTCATAGAGGAAGTAAACAAGACCGGATGTCATGACATCAGCAGCCATCACCCTAAGGACCTTAACGAGGCGTAAATTTACTTTATAAAAGTCGCAAATTTACAAAAAAACATTTCTCTAAATATTGCCCCCCCCTCCCCCCTATAAGCTCAGTTTTTTATTTTTTTTATTCTACAGTGGCCCTCATACACTGTCTTATAACAGACACTATTGCAGAAAAACTATTTTGAACATTTGCATAAGGAAGTTTATCATATCAGACAAATTCTGATTTACTAGCGTTAGAAAAGAGTTGAGTTCCAAGTCTAACAGAAAACATGATGTTTTATACGTCTTCACCTTTCCATTTATTTGCCAGCAGCTGAAATCTACCTCGACGGTAAAATAAACACTTATTACAGAAGACAGAATCCGTTATATATGACAGCAAACCGCCTCCTGCACTTAGAATTCAGTTCCTGCCCTCCGGTTTCCACCTCAGACACCTTCAGCCAAAACTAACAGATATAAATCCTCCGCCATTTCCCTGCCTGGCTAAAGAACGGGCAGCATCAGCATATCTCCAGCCGTTTTATTAATATTGTAAACGTTTGTCCTTCCCGTGTTCACATTTCGACTCTTGTATTTGAATGCATTACTATATTTAATCTTAACTCTTGTGTTGTTTTTATTGCTACTGCGGCAGAACTTTGCCCTTTGGGGACAAATACTATTAAAAAATAGTTTTAAATAATATCCCTGAGCCTGCACAGCAGAGAGCGCTCCACCGATGCTTGGAAATACATTTTCTAAATTAACATTCTGCTTTGGGTTTTAAAAACATACATCCAAATTAAATCCTGCGAGTGCCGTGGAGAAGAGATTTAATTGCTCCACAGACCTTTGAGGGCCACGGTGATGCTGCTGGGTCCCCGGGACATGCAGCGGGACGGCTGGGTCTCTGGAGACTCTCCTCCCAGGACCCTCCTGATGTGGCCCATGCTGTAACTGTAGATGGAGTCTGTCGACAGACCCAGGCTGGAGGTGGGGTCCACCTTGGCGACGTACACCTGGAATTAAAAACAACACAACTGATTGAATCCGTCTAAACAGGGTTTAGTGTGTTCTGGACTTGGCGAGACCTGGACCACCAGGTTCAGTAAATTCAAATATGTCCTGCTCTAAATTTGTGCTTTGTCATAAACAAAGAATTTCATCGTGATTGACTTTGCTATTTTTGTAACGGCACGCAAGTTTAACATGACAGCTTGATGCTAACGGTACATTCAGTCCTCGGGCTGGTGGACCGGGTTCAGAAGAAGGGGACTCACCTTGAAGGCCTGGCTGACAGCCGAGTCGAGCATGGGCCAGTCCATCCTGCCATTCACCCGGACCGTGCCAACGAAGAAGTCCTGCTGTTTGACCTCCTGCTGAGTCAAACAAACGGGTGATACGGAGGTTTAAAAGCACGTCTATTCGGTCTGAAGAAGGAAAAGACGGCAGACCTCCAACACTCTTACGTCTTTGAAGACCTTCAGGTCTGCGACGCAGATCAGCACCCGAACCCGGTGGTCGTCCCTCTGAGAGGAAAGACTGAGAGAGTCTGGAAAGAAGACGTCCGCTGAGGAGGAAACACAAAGATCATGTAGCATCTGTGAGACACACGTTAAAAAATATATATCCTCTATATACCCTCTATCCCCTACATAGTCCTCGACATAGTCCCCTATATATTTATCTACATAGTTCTCTACATAGTCCGATATATATTTATCTACCTAGTCCCCTAGATAAGACTCCACGTGGTCCCCATGGGACCGGGCTGAAGCGTACCTGAGCCCTCACATAGTCCTGTTCATAGTCCCCTAGATAAGACTCCACGTGGTCCCCAGGAGACCGTTTGAAGCGTACCTGAGCCCTCACATAGTCCTGTACATAGTCCCCTACCTAGTCCCCTAGGTAAGACTCCACGTGGTCCCCATGGGACCGGGCTGAAGCGTACCTGAGCCCTCACTCAGCCCTCTGCTGTAGCTCTTGGGCATGTGCACGGCTACGGACTGGCGAGGTGAGGAACTCCCCAGAGCGGTGAGACCGGAGGACTGGGAGGCGGAGCTGGAGGGACCAGGAGACGGACAGGGGGACAGGGTGCCGGTCTTCAGGTGGTCGTTCTCGGCCTTCAGGTTCTCCACCGTCGACTACGGACACAATTTGACAGATTTGGAATATTGAAGGTAGTATTTGTTGGAATAATAAAGTTTGACAACAGCAAATATACACAGTCAACACTGTTCTTGAGGATTAAAAGTTCTGACCCCTAATTGGCTTTTTTAAACTGCAGAAACCCAGCTTATATTCAGGGAAGTAAATCCAAAGGAAGGGATGAAGGACCTGCATGTTGGTCATGGCCTCCTGCAGCTGCTCCAGCTGGTGGGCGGAGCTTAGAGCCTCCAGGCGAATGTCCGTCAGTTTGCGCTCCTTCTCCCACAGCTCTGAACGGAGATCTGTTACGACCTTGTCGTCCTCCACCTCGTCGTCCTCACACAGTCTGGAGACGTCCAGTTAAAATGCAATAAAGACATTAGAGAGATGTGAATGTGGTCGACTGACCAGAAACCTCCTTTTTAAAAAGCTAACAGATACAGCAACATGTGTACAGATCTGTAGAACCTATAATAATAATCTAATCTACTATACTAAATATGTGTTTGATCTACAGAGTGTGAGGGAGGTTTACCGCGATGAAGAGGCCGAGGTCTTCATGGACAGGGGGGGGTTGTTTCCCACGTGGTGGACCTTGGGCGAGGAAGGTGCCGAGGATTCTGGGGTGGAGATCTCCTCGATGTCGGCGTAGGACCCGGCCGGCTTGGGGCCCTTCTTACTGAAGGCCTTGTTGAAGGAGCTGCGTAACTGCAGAGAAGGAACACCGCACGGGAATAAAGAAACATCTAAAAACAACACGAGATGCTTCTCTCAGATACGCTTCAGTTTGAAGAGTCATCTGCTCTTCCTGTTAACCTTCTGGTACAGAATGTAGTTTTTATGGAGCCACCTAGTTTAATATTTATACATATTTTATACGTTAAACAAATACCCAGCCCTGACTTTGTTTAATATTTAAAGGAATTAAAAAGACAACAGAAAACCTAGAATTCAACAATGCACATGTAAGGATGTGAAGCTATCAAATAAAGTTTCTGCAACAGTAATATTTGTTCTCATTGAACCATTTGAAATCTAAAGTATTTAACAAGGAGTGCATAAAACCGTGATTCTGTCATTTAGTTTAACGGCTTAATCCGATCAGAATATTCTGTGCATCACGTTGGGAGGAGACACGACGACAGAGAGTTTCTAAACGCTTATTAAGGTTGAACATGCAGGAGGGGAGGGGTTTATCTACTGTAGTGATGTCACTCACCTCATAGACCTAAAATAAAATAAATTAATAAAAAATAAAAAGCAGGCCAGCATGAGGGAAAGACCAGAGTCAAACTTTAGAACAAAAATATAATAAAAACTGATGAAAGCCATCATTTTAATACTTTTAGAATGTGTGTGTGTGTGTGTATATTTATATATATATATATATATAAATAAATGTAGAAATGTATATTTTTTAATCCTTTCTAATTTATTTTGAGTATTTTTATATTTTATTATTTCACACTTGTTTTTAGCATCGTACTCTTCAGGAAGTCCATGTAAACAAAAATCAAAGCAAAATTTGAATCTTTGAAATGTAAACAGTAAAATGTGAGTTTGATGAAGTTAAGTTTGAGCGATCACAAACCAAGACAAGCTCAACAGTTCAACACCAAACAGCTTCCCTCCATGTGTGTAATGATCTTAGACGTGGGCGGCGTCTCACCCAGCTCTTCTTCTTCTTCTTCTTGGCCTCCTGCTCCTTCACGCTGCTCACACTGGAGAGGCTGGCGGTGCTCGTCAGGCTGGAGATGCTCTCGGAGGAGTTCTGCCGGTTGATCAGCGGTTCTAAACGGAGCGTGTTGATTATTGGGGAGGAAAGGCTTTTTGAAAATACCAGACCTTCATCTTTGAATGCGGTTTTTGTTTTCATACCTTCTCCAGAATATTCTGCATCTGGAGGTGTGATGTCGGGGTTACTGAGCGCCCCCTGGATGATCTCCTGGGCCTCCGTGTTTTTGACCCTCAGCACCTCGATGGTGTCCTTCAGGTCATTGAGCTCAGAGTCCTGAAGAGAGAGAACATCATGTGTGTTCACGCCAGCAACACAACACAAGACATCGTGGAATGTGTGAATTTGATCATTTCATCAGCATGCAGGATAAAGCAGGATTATGGATCGTTTGAGCCCTGAATGTACTTGTCTGGATGCTGAACGACTTCTTTGAGTTCGATATTTGCCGATTTGTCTTTCTTATGTGAACGTTTTATTTAAATTACTTTTTAATGTTCTTTTTTTGGCCAGGCTTCCCCTTTGTAAATGAGATTAAAACATATCAGTGGGGTTCTCCTGGATAAATACTGGTAAAGTAAACAAATGAAATAATATAAATCTGCTTCATTGAGGTGGAGTGTTGAGGGATGAAATAGTTGAAATTCTGACATACAAACCTTTGACCCACAACTCATTTCCAGAACACTTTTGTCACCTGGTAGCATCTCTTTCACTGACAGAATCTAACATAAAGCAGTTGAATTACCGTCAGACACATCGTTTATCATCACCAGCATGTGTTAAGTAAAAAACTAGTTCTTATGAATGATATGCTTCCTTTTTTACGTGCCGTGAACTATCCTTATATGACTGGATGGAGCTGTCAGGCCTCCAGCGGTCGTGATAGATACCTTCTGGTCCGAGGAGACCGACAGGGTCTGCAAACGGGCCGTCATCAGCGCCAAGCTCTGCTCAAACGCTGCAACCAAATTAGCCTTTAGAGGAAGACACAGAGGTGGAAGGAGGCGGGGGAGACAGGGAGGCGGGGGGGACAGGAGACAGGTATGAGTCACCGGCTGCATTGAATCGCCTGCTTCACACATTCACAACACATCAAGCAAATGGCCCCTTCCATCTGCCAGGGGAGGAGGGGGGGACAGCTGTGGATGATGTCAGATATGAAAGAGGTTGTTACAGTGTTGGTGGTGAGGGACATGGGGGGACGGGGGGAACCTCACCGATCTCATGTAGCGGGTTTGACCTTAAGGCTACGATGTCTTGCACTATTTCTGCAGATGATGGCACGAGATACGACAATCTGCTTTTGGCCGACACCATCATAATGAGTTTTGGAAGACATGATGACAAAATTCTCCCTCGTGGTCTGTGAGGAGGAGGGGTCCTCTTTTTGTCCTTTAATCTCTGTTTTTAGTTTCCCCCATTTCATACGTAATGGAATATTCCGCTCCTCTCTGAATCCGAGACGTTCAGAGGGTCGTACCAACTCTTCACTCTCCCCATGAGCAGCAAACATCCACACAGCTGCTTTAAAAGTGTGTTAACATCAACGCATGTCTCTCTCATCTCTAAGTTTCATCACACAGTTTATTATTATGTGCTTGGAGAATTAGATGGTTAATGAATTAGTAGATTGACAGGAATTGAGTAGATCGTTTGAGAGAGTTAATCGAGCAAATAAATAGAATATTTTTGGATTGTCACACAGAAGAAGAAATCTGAAGCCAGCAGCTTGGATTCTGGGAAGTTATGTCACTTTGTTGTGATATTTTAGAGACTAAATGATTAGCTGAGATAACAGTGGAGAGACGAACAGATCATTTAAATAAAAATAATGATGAGTTGCCATGTCAACATGCTTGGAGGTAGGTGTTGCAGGCTGCAGCTTTCTGCACAGTGAGACCAACAGAAATGTAAAAAAAAATGACAGCAACTCAAAAGAGCGAGCGCTGTGAAGAACAGTCCAACGAACCTGGCCCAGCTGCTTCACCGCGCATCCAAAGGTGCGGGTCAGCGGGAGGGAAGCAGCGAGTCCAGCAGGCAACATGTCCAAGAAGGTAAAAGAGAGGGAGCATTAGAGGAGGGACTCGACTTCCTGCCCAGTAAAAAAAAAACACACCCACAAACAGAAAGAAACCCACACAAACACAAGGCTGCACACACTCAGTCAGCGGGTTGAAAACACCAGGTTAGTTGGGAAGTGGAGCGTCGGCAGAGGTTCAAATGTGCAGTTAGATTAGTTAAAGGAGTGGAGTGTGATGGAAAAGAGCAAGACTCAAGCAGCTAGAAAAGGAGGAGGAGGAGGAAGAGGAGGATGAGGAGGAGGAGGAGGAGGAGGAGGAGAATGTTTCAGTCTGTTCAAACAGTTAGAAGCAACATGAGGGTTTAAGGTTAAACGTCTTGTGTGTCTATGGAGGTTCCAGAGCTGGAGAAGTAAAGCAACAGTAGAGAGAGGTGAACACCAGAGAGCTGAAACATGGCGGCCTCGTGGTCAGGGATCTGACCATGAACTGGGACTACAGACCTGTTACAGACCAGTGGGGGGACCCACTGAGACTACAGACCTGTTACAGACTAGTGGTGGGACCCACTGAGACTACAGACCTGTTACAGACCAGTGGGGGGGACCTACTGAGACTACAGACCTGTTACAGACCAGTGGTGGGACCCACTGAGACTACAGACCTGTTACAGACCAGTGGTGGGACCCACTGAGACTACAGACCTGTTACAGACCAGTGGGGGGGACCTACTGAGACTACAGACCTGTTACAGACCAGTGGTGGGACCCACTGAGACTACAGACCTGTTACAGACCAGTGGTGGGACCCACTGAGACTACAGACCTGTTACAGACCAGTGGGGGGGACCTACTGAGACTACAGACCTGTTACAGACCAGTGGTGGGACCCACTGAGACTACAGACCTGTTACAGACCAGTGGTGGGACCCACTGAGACTACAGACCTGTTACAGACCAGTGGAGCTGTGCATTGTGGGAGTTGTTGTCTTTCATCCACATGCACCAAAAAGTCACCATCTGCCTTTTCTCGGTCAAGAAGGCACCAAATTCTAAATGTATTTTACATTTCGACTACATATATGACCCACTTTCAGATTCATGTTTCCACCTTTAAGTAGGCAAGGAAACACCAAATCCACACAAAAAAGCAGGTTTCTGTATTTCAGTTGTGAGGCACAAACTGTTGAAAAAAAGAGGCCAAAAAATGGAATCTAAATAAAAAAGAAAGAAAGAAACGATACGTACGTTGGCACTAAGCTGCATGGTCAAGTCAGCAACCTTCTCCTGGGAAGACTCCAGCTCTCGCCTCAGCTTACGGATTTGCTGTGGACAAAATGGAAAAGTAAGCCACGTATTACACAATAAGCCCAGACAAAAGGCCAGAAGTGGTGCGGATGATGAAGCAGAACTGGATGTGTAGCAATGTGTCATTCAGTGAACAACAAAAACAAAAGAATATGCAAACAACCAAAATATGGAAGAAACTGAAATGACAGTGGGTGGAAAAAAAAAACCCAAACCAAATGGAAAAATGCTTGATCATGGGATGGCTGTGGGTGTTTACTACTTTTCTCATGCACTGGGGATTTTATGAGGTTTCTTGAAGGTCTTTATTAAATGTTAGCAGGTGGTGCTGAAGGATGAAGGATATTAGAGATAAAACAAAATGAGTTATGAGGCCTGCGGACGTCACTGAGCACCGATAACATCCGAGGACGAATGGACCGCGTTTGAACAGGAAATGACACGTGAAGCAGAGAAACGAGGCACGATGTGAGGTGAAGAGTGGTGGCACGCTGGCCTTACCTCCCCTTGTATCCTCTCCTCATTCTACAGAAGGCATGGGGCAAGCAAACGCACCACAGAAGAGGATTAAGGTAGAACTTTAATGAATAGACCAATCACAGACCGGCTTTAAAGGTCACCTGCTTTAATGCATGCAGGTTCTCCTGCAGCCTATGAATACATGTGATTGGCCTGCTTTTGGAGAAAAGGATTCTTAAATGATGACACAGCGCTCATACTGAAATATGATGACTCACCGAAGAATGGGTGGATGAAGCGTTGGACGCCAGAGAGAGAACAGAGCCGTGGACTGAAACAAGCAAGGGAGGGATTTAATATTACACAATAAACTAGTTAATACTTCAGAATGCTAGGAACGCCTGCTAATCCCCACACACAGACATACAATCCTAAACATGAGGAACATCTCAAACTGACTTATTAACATCAATAACTGTGATGTAAAACTGTTGATATGGTATTTATGAACTGGTGAAAGCAGCGTTAACTGATGGGTGGAGTCTCTCCACCAGAGACGCTGCCTTCATGTTCCGATGTAAAACTAACAGATGGCTCACCATCGTCCCCCGGTTCACGGAAGGACCCGCACCGCATCATGCTCTTGGGCCGGTCAGCCAGCGACATGCTGCTGCCCAGGGGGGAGGAGCCATAGAGGTCGCAGGTCGACTCTCCGGGGGGGCCGATGCTGTTGGAGCGCGAGATCCTCGGGGTGATCGGGGCAACTAGCAGGAGAGAGAGACAGGTTAGGGTGAGGAGCAGGATAACACACACACACACACAGAGATAACACACACACACACACACACACACACACACACACACACACACACACATAGATAACACACACACACACACACACAGAGATAACACACACACACACACACACACACACACACACACACACACACACACAGAGATAACACACACACACACACACACACAGACACACACACACAGACAGATAACACACACACACACATAGATAACACACACACACACACACACACACACAGATAACACACACACACACACACACACACACACACACACACACACACACACACACAGACACACAGACACACACACACAGACAGATAACACACACACACACATAGATAACACACACACACACACACACACACAGAGAGATAACACACACACACAGATAACACACACACACACACACACACACACAGAGATAACACACACACACACACACAGAGATAACACACACACACACACACAGATAACACACACACACACACACACACACAGAGATAACACACACACACAGAGATAACACACACAAACACACACAGAGATAACACACACACACACACAGATAACACACACACACACACACACACACAGAGATAACACACACACACACACACACACACACACACACACACACACACACACACAGATAACACACACACACACACACACACACACACACACACACACACACACACACACAGATAACACACACACACACACACAGAGATAACACGCACACACACACACAGAGATAACACACACACACACACACACACATAGAGATAACACACACACACAGAGATAACACACACACACACAGAGATAACACACACACACAGATAACACACACACACACACACAGAGATAACACACACACACACACACACACAGAGATAACACACACACACACACACAGATAACACACACACACACACACACACACAGATAACACACACACACAGATAACACACACACACACACACACAGATAACACACACAGATAACACACACACACACAGAGATAACACACACACACAGATAACACACACACACACGGATCACACACACACACAACACACACACACACGGATCACACACACACACACGCCCACACGCGGATCACACGCACGGATCGCACACACACACAAACACGGAGATCACACACACACACACACACACACACACACACACACAAACACGGAGATCACACACACACACACACACAAACACGGAGAACACACACACACACACACACACACACACACTCACAGATCACACACACACACACACACCCCTCTAGGTATAGCACCCATATATGATGACTCGGTGAAAGGCAACACTCACTCACACACAACAGTCCCCCAGATAAATTTAGCCCCACATGACCCCCTGCTGCCTCCATCTCCGTCAGACTTTAACTCTAAATCATGATTATGTATAATATATATTAATAGTAATTATTTAATGTTCACGTATCTTCACGTCTGACACCGTAAACCTCCGTCTTTTAAAATCGTGACTCGATCTGTTATGACAGACTTGTATCAACACGTCCCGACTGTAAACCTCTGCTGGGAACTTCATATCCCCGTCCTGGATCGTTAATTAGCGTTAAGACGGGGCGGCTTATCAAAGTGTCTCAGAGTGTTTTGAGAAGCTGGCGGCCGGGCCGACTCACCCACGTTGGTGAGCGGAGCCTTGCCGGAGGACGGGTGCAGCGGGCGGGTGGGCGAGGGCAGCTGGGGGGGGCTATCGCTGTCCGTCATGCTCACTATGGTGTGGGAGTGGCGCCGGCCCGGTTTGCCGTCGCTGTCCGACAGGCTGGAGCCGTAGCGCCTGAGGAAAAGAAAAGCAACGTCAACCTGGAGCAGAGAGAAACGTCAGTGTGAGATTTAAAAACGCTCCACGTACTCTAAGCCTTTCTTCGGCAAGGTGTTCCTGTCCGTCTGCAAGCTGTAGACAAGAGAACAAAAGCATTGGATAATCATTCTTATAAAAATGGTTCTCGGAGTCTAACACCATCATTGAGTTAGTGTTAAAGGCATCTCAACGGCTTGGAGTTCATGTTGCCCACATGGTGTGGGATCGACTAAAAAGTACTCTTTTTTGGCAGGAGATATTTGGACCATGTCCACCTCGACAGACAGCAGATATTTTCTACATGACACCACCTCAGAGTCTCCGTTCCCGGGAAAAAACGTCACATATAATATGGACTATGGAGCTGCGGTTCATAGGAGGATACATCAAAATGATACATCACCAAGAAGAGACTACCGCTGTTGGAATCAAATTCATAAAATCAAATGTAATTAGAATAGTAAAACAATCAATACTAATCAAATGCTGCAATTAGTTCGAATGTGTTTTTAGTTTGTTATTTTAATAAACTGACGGTGAGACGAGGAGGGTGTAGCCATGGCAACGGGGACACAGCGTGTCAGGAGAACGCCAATGTGTTTTTTTTTACTTTCTGTCATTCTAATGTACCATAGATTAATTATTACTCATCAAGAAAGCTGCCACATGTTGGGAATTCAACATATTTGTTCGTCATATTTTTGGAACGCCCTCTAGTGGACAGGAAGTAAAACAACCACATTGCTGATAATGGCAACGTTTAAGCCTGTGCAGTTAATATTAATACTAGGCTGATTTTGGGCATTAAATATTTGATTTTAATATTTAATAAATCAATTTGATATTATAGAAGAAAATTGACAGCTGTAGAAGAGACTCACCCATCTGTGAGGTTGAGAGAAGTCCTGCTTCCCGCCCCCCAGGTCCCTGTGCCCCTCTCCTCCTTGTCATGCATGTCAGACCTGAGGAACCTGCTGCTGGAGGGCACGCTCATCTGCAGGGGCAGCGACTCCATGCTGCGGTGCATGCCCGACAGCTTGGGGTAGAGCAGCGGCGACGCGCTGAGGCTCAGACTCTCGCTGGTGTAGGAGCCGGGGGAGTCGATGTGGAGCACGGGGGCCGGGCTCGGGGTCAGGCGGGACGAGCAGTGGGACCCGGCCAAGTCCTGCAGCTTGGAATAAGGGGGCACCTTTGGAGGGAGGTCCTGGATGGTCACGCAGGAGTCCAGACTGTTAGAGTTGACCTTGTCCAGGTGAGCCAAGCTCGGGGGACGACCCAGAGACTTAGTGTTGAGCATCCTGGGGACCCGGCATACACAGAAACATGTTAAAATGCAGAAATGTAGTCATGTTATATCTTCTCCAGCTCTGTACAACCAGACAGATCAGGGTTTTCATTTATCTGTCTCACATTTCTGCCTCTAAATTTAAAATAAAGCAGAGGTCTTCAACGTTTTCAGGCCAAGGACCCCCAAGGCCGAACCGGCCCTCAAAATGCCTCGGTGCAAAAGGGCAAGAGGGACCCCCAAGGCCTATAGAGACCCGGTGGAGGGACCCCCAAGGCCTTTAGAGACCTGGTGGAGGGACCCCCAAGGCCTACAGAGACCCGGTGGAGGGACCCCCAAGGCCTACAGAGACCAGGTGGAGGGACCCCCAAGGCCTATAGAGAACCTAGAGGGACCCCCTATTACATAATGTTCCTTATTAAACAATAATAATGTGTAGTGCAGCCTATAGTTCATGTATAACAGGACTGTGTAATGATGTATTTATACAATGCTAAGACATTAAAATAATAATTGTTGACAGATTTTAATTCTATTTTGGCATTTCTACATCACAATTTATCAACATAATATTAAACAAACAGGAAGATTTATATTTGCTTAATTTAGGTAGTATTCATGTTTAGGTGTGTTTTTGGACATTTTTGGAAGAAAATAAAGTTTGGGATCAAATAATTTCGGGGACCCCTGCAGTAACTCTATGGACCCTCTAGGGGTCCCGGACCCCCTGTTGAAGACCTCAGATATAAACTGTTGTAAACATGGGGGATGATTTAGAGTCACTGGGACTCCGTCTGTGGGAAGAGATATTGCTGCTGAATATTTAAAACGGTTTCCTTTCATTGAACCATGGGGGTCTGTAAGGGGGGCTGCAGAACCCCTGAGCATATAGAACCAAAGTGACTGTCCCTGCACGGCGGGGTGCTAATAGAGAGTTTAATAAATGATGGGAGAGTCAGCAGAGATGTTTGTTATTTGAGTAATTATTTAAAGTAGTATTTAATTGAGACACCTTGGTGTGGTGGGCGAGGACAGTTCGGGGTATCTGCCGCTGCTGGTGCGCCTCAGACCGTGCAGCTTCACAGTGGACTCCCCGGTGGACTGAGTGTCCCCCTTCAGAGAACCACAGTCCAGGTCTGCACCCACAGCCTTGGCCTTGGCCCTCTCCTTCTCCTTCTCCCGGTCCGTCATGTTCACCGGGCCGGCGCTGCGACCGGACATCTTCCCGCTGCAGCTGCTGAACTCTTTCATCCGGGGACCCGTGGAGCCGACGGGCACGGGTTTCAAACTCAGCAGGCCGGGGTCCATGGTCCCGCTGACGGGACGGGGCCCGGGCCGGCCGATCACGCTGAAGGTGCTGGATTTGGCGGGCCGGGGCAGGCTGCGGTACTGAATGCTGTTTCGGGCGTTCGGCCCCAGGAAGCTCTGCTCACTGCTGGCGTCGAAGCTGTTCTTCCTCCCCGAGGGGATTCCTCCCCCCACGGGCTTCACGGGGATGCCGGAGGACTTGGGGGTTTTCCCCACAGTGGCAGAGCCACTGGAGATGGTGGCGCCCCCTGCTGTCATGACAGTGGCGGTACCGGTGGCCTTGGGTGGCTTCTTGTAGCCGAAGGAGGCTCCGGCTGTGGGTCTGACTAAACCCGACGGGGGCTTGCGGTGCTCCCCGTGATGATCCCGTCCAGCATCTGAACGAGACCGCTGGAGCCCGGCAGTTTTAAGGGAAATCCTGGATTTGTCCAGCGGCTTCTCACTTTTAGGTGCTGCATAAAGAAAAGACATTATGAAGATAATAACTGTCTTTAAATGTTTGTCCATGTATGTAGAAGGAAAAACTACTCAAAAGCAGACGGAGAGAATATAAATGCATGGACAGACAGAACCGCACTTAAAAGACTGGAACCAAAAATTGGAATAATCATCATCACACACATCATTTCACATACAGCAAATGTACATATCTTTCCATCCATTTAAACTGTAATACAAGCAAGAAGCATCTGTATTTACTTACTGAGCTCATGGCCATGACGTCAAACGTCTCTCACCGACTTCAAAGGATCTTATGCTAAATTAAACTAAACCAACTCCTCACAAATGTCATTAAATTAAAAGCACAGAGCTGATTGATTGAGATTCATTAAAGGAAAACGGCAGAACTGCAGCCAGCACACATACAATCAAATCACTTATGCTCAAATAATGCAGAGGAAATTAAAATTCAAGGTCAAGAAATGTTTGGAACTCGGCATGTTTTGTTGGGGATTAAATGAAAGTAGCTGTGGCAGATGGCCGACACAGCGGCTCTGCAGACGTGTACAGGAAGTAACCCGATGTTTCTAGGAGATAATAGAAACATGGCTCTGGGCTTTTTTTACACAATGAAAATGATTTAATGGGGTATTTTTCCTTCACTTGACTGTGCTGTACCACAAATCTAAAACTTGGCTTCAGCTGAGGGTTGCACTTCTGTTTTCATCTCGACGCCAAGCAGACATCCGCCCTCGGCTGCTCTGGAAACGGACTATTTTAACATTGTGTACACTGAGCACGCAAAATTTAGAAGTTAAAACATGACGGCAGAGATGAAGCAGATTTCTAAAAAGCAGAGCTGAAGCAGAGAGGGTGTAGATCTCACCTGCAACCTTCAGGGTGCTCTGAGAGGTGTGGGTGATGGGGGAGGTCACGCCGACGGGGGGGTTGCGACCCTTCTTGAAGCTTCCCGGGTGACCCAAGCTTTGAGGCTTCTTCAGTTCCCCTCTGCAGCCCGACTCCTCGCCGAGGCTCGGGGGCTTCTTCCTCCACTTGCTTGGCGCCTCCGTCTTGAGGCTCCCCGTTTCGTAGCTGCTGCCGTCCAGCTTGAGGCCGGCTTTGCCCTCCTCGCTGTACCAAGAAAGTCCGCTTTCCACCAGGGAGCGCTTCTCTGCATCGGTGCGGAGCTGCAGAGAGGAGGACGAGGGGGAAGAGAGGCACAATGAGGGTCAGACTGTTATCTACGGAGTTGAGTGTTTCCAGCAATCTTTGTTTCATCTCAGCTGCATTCCAGCAGGACGGAGGGAGACAGACCGATACGCACCAAGAGGAGAAAAAAAAGAGGACGGCAAAGGAAGGAAAAACAGTTTACAGGGTTCCTCCACCTTCTTCAACATCAGCACTTTCCAAGCATTTCCAGGTGCATTTCCATGCTTTTCCAGCCCCTTCCAGCTGTGGTAAACTCTACTTATGATGTCACTTGTTCATCACATTAAATGAGATGTTATTGTCCTCTAAACAACCAACATGATGTTTGGAGACAGCTTTTTACAGAAGGACCACAAATGAAAGGAAAACTAATTCCACTAACAGATCCACAGAAATATAATCACCAACTATTTTCATCATCTGTTCATCATCAAAAGTCATTTTTCATAAAGAAATGTCAGGAAATGCTGTTTTCAGTCCCTCAGATATGGAGATCTTCTTTTCTCTGTTCTATCATAGATGTCATCACATACAACACACATTTATAGACCTTTATTCTACATCCAAGACCTTTT
This sequence comes from Eutrigla gurnardus, assembly GCF_963514095.1. Taxonomy (NCBI): domain Eukaryota; kingdom Metazoa; phylum Chordata; class Actinopteri; order Perciformes; family Triglidae; genus Eutrigla; species Eutrigla gurnardus. The sequence goes on along the minus strand of NC_139916.1, from coordinate 2,272,798 downwards.
CAAAACGTGTTTTCAAGGATTTCCAGCACCCGTACAAACCCTGAGTTGATGTAGTTGACTAGTAAGAAAAATAATCTTTTTCTGTTAGGTATTCCTGCAGACACTAATAGAAAAGCATCATGTGGTGCATTGCGGAGGTCGCACCGAGGACAAAATGAGGCATGCTGCTTTTTGGCTCCCTGTTAGCCGGAGATCCAGGGTGGCAGATGGCTTCATCGAGTACCACTAATGTTCATTTCTCCCTCATGAGCTTTCAGTAAGAAGAGTCAAAATGTTTACCTCTCCAAAAGATAGAAATAACTCCAACTTATCTACGGCAAAACGTGAACAGTTAAAAACCATCTCCTCCGTGAGCCAACGTTCCACCTTCACATGGACCTGGAAACAGTGCTCCAGTGTGATTCTCTGCACAAACCTCATTCTGCAGGTCAACCATCCGTCCACGTGAAGAAACAATAAACACAAGACGTTCTTTCAGTGCAAAGAGGCTTCCAGGGCTCGGACTAACGAGCAGACAGCATGTACTTTTGTGAATAGAACAAACAGAGGGCTGTCTTGGTGAGCATGCATTACATTGTGACAGACCAAGGTAATCTTTGGTTTCACTTTAATGACAGAGAGCAGGTCTGCGGTGTCTTTCTGTGGCCTCGTCAAAACAAAAGAACTAGCGTTTAACACGCAATAGAAGAAGGAAAGCACTGGAAATGCATCAAGTAAAAGGCCTTGGCCTTTCACAAAAAAAAAAGGCAAGCAAAACGGTGTTAGGGACGGATGGGTGCAGTGTTGGAGCTCACCATAACAGAAGAGTTGCGTCGGGATCCCAGCGGTGTGCTGGGGAGCGAGTTGAGGGAGGAGCTGACGTTGAACTCCTCTGAACTGAGATTCTCCGAGCCATCGCCGTCGCTGAGGCCGCTGCTGATGGAGCTGCTCTCGTCCCAACTGAAACAAGACAGCAGCCGGGTCAATGGACTGTATGTAATGTAAATGTGATGACGACGTGTCCGTCTGCCTGCAGTAAGCCATGTCTGTAGGCGGCCACGTGATCCGACAGGCAGGTAACCCCGACGACGTCTGCAGCCGCTTTGATTCAACTCAGACATCAGAGCTCCAGCCCATATGGTGACCAAAACGAGCAGCTTTAATTAAATACTTAATAACTTCTCATCTACTTGCTATGTTCTTGTTCCAAAACATAAAAAACTATATATATATATATATATATATATATATATATATAAAATAAAAAAAAGTGAATGGAGCTTTTAGAAAACCACCAAAGCATATATCGGGAAATTCGTGGCCAGCACTAATAATGTGGTCCGTTACGGCAGTTTATTTTAAGCTTTAAAAAAACACAAGCTTGGCCATAATTGAATAAATCACAATTACTGCAAAGCAAGCAGTTTTTAAAACACAGGCCAAGCACACAGCAGCTTCAAGGGAGACGCTACAGGATGTGCTGATAAATCATGCTGAATAAAAAACAAAGTATGACGACTGACAGCTCAGGGTTTAAAAACAAAATAAAAATCTGGTCTGGTATGCTGTAAAGAAGCAGGATGAGAGGAAATCAGAGTGACAGGCTTCTGACCCCTCGCTGACCCTTCCCTCCTCCCCGACCGCGAAGTCGCCCTGAAACAGATGCTGCCAGATCGAGCCTCTCCAGCGAGGAAGGAAGGGGACAGCTCACTGGGCATCAAGGTCTCTGGACACATGATATTTAAATGTTGAGTTCAACGAGAGGTTCAGCCTTTCAGTCAACCGAAACGCCCGCACGAGGATAAAACAATTCAGTAAAATAAGTTGAAAAATAAAAGGGTGAAAAAGAAGAGCAACTATGTTGAATTTAAAAAAACCACCTCTCCGGAGTCCAACTTGTGTGATTACGTTTCCCCATCATTACGTCTGGCAACCACAGGTGGTAATCAAATTTATGTTGGTGCACAAAAACGATGTGGCACAGCGGAAAAGCTAAATTAATAAAGCTTTAAAAGCTGAGTCACCGCTTGAGCTGGACCTGTTCCCTTTTTCTGTTGCTTTTCTCCTCAAGCCGAGCTGAAAATGCTCTTTGTGGCTCCGCAGTCTGCAATTAGCATGGAACATGGAACAGCATAGAAAAACACTGGGAGACCAAAACGGCCCCCGAACACGCTCAGAATTGGATTTTAATCACCGGCCGAGCCGAGCTTTTCTCCCGACACTTTTTAAAAACATCTTGATGCAACATTTAAGCCATTTGCGGTCGCAGATTCACGACATCAGACGTGTGAGCTCGATATCGGCGAGGAGATTAATGTCGGATTTTGTTTTTCCATCAATGAAGAGCACATTCGACCCAGATGTTCACGGCATGTTTTGAAACAATACCACCTCTGTCAGGGGCGACGGGGGGAAACTCACAGGGATGTCGGCCTCAGAAGGAGCAGGAGGGCCTGTGCTGCTGCTGATATTACAAGCCAAAAAAGTGTCTCAGGAGTGAAATCTAGACAGGGAGGGAGGGGGTGCATACTTTTGTACATAGGGTCGCAATTAAATTATTTTTTTGTTGTCCATGGCACAACTCCAACGCCTCTCTGATTTTTTGTGTGTGTTATTATTCGAGTTGGGCCGCTGTGAAAGTCTTGATTTAAGGAGATGATGAGCAGGGGTTGGGGACGACCACCGTCATGGCAACGGTCACTATGGTGGCGAGACTTGTGCAGCAGCAGCTGTGATGATAGATGACCAAAAACACAGAACTCAGCATCTACTGTGTCCATGTGAAATGTGAAATGACACACACATAAAAAGTAATCTTGTGGATATGTTTTTAAAAAGCTGTGGGATGCATGAAGCCTGTGGCTGAGCGGTGAAGATTATCTGGATATCTGTGGTGGTGTTGTCCCCCGAAGAGAAGAAAAAAATGTTTCCTTTTCCACATGCACATCATTCCTAAGTGTCACATCATTTCACTTCACAGGAGGATTTTTCATCTCGTGTCATCATGATACACACGTGATTAATCCTTTAAACAGACGCTTTAAAAACACACAAAAACCACCACTACTTGCAGAACTCCATTGTAAAAATGCGCGTTTTCCAGCGTTGCGGCATTTTTCACACATCCTGCCGACATGTAGACCCGAGTGGAGGCAGCCGAAGTCATCCTCAGCTCGGCTGTGTTCAATCGGCTCGTTAATTAGGTAAGATAATTACATGCCAAGTCATTTCACGGTGATAACAGCCCGTCAACCTGAACCCCATTGTAAAAATGAGCGTTTTCTACCGTAGCGGCATTATTCAAGTATCCTGCCGACACGTAGACCCGAGTGGAGGCAGCCGAAGTCATCCTCTGCTCGGCTGTGTTCATTCGGCTCGTTAATTACGTCAGTTAATTACGTGTTAACAGTCATTTAACGATGAGCCCGTTAAGCGTGAGCGTTAGTTAGGTCTCGTACCGCCGTGTAGTAAGAGGAAGCTAAATGAAGACACATTTTTAAAAATGTCGGGAAAAAAACCTATAAAAAGTTCGCAGTAACCGGTAACGAAACATGGTGACGTTACCTTGGCGTGAAACGTAAAGTCCTCTTAGCTCGCGGCGCCACTTTCCCGACCAGCACGCGACCGCTCATCTGCGACCGACTTCAACGCGACTTCCTCGAGTTATCCGGCGCTGCCGGGAGTCAGATCCTCCGCAAGACCCCCTCCTCCTCCTCCTCCTCCGCCCTTCTCCCTCCCATCCAGCGGAGCAGAAAGAAGCGGTCTGCTCTGCATACTGGACCGGCACCCCCCCCTCCCCAATACATGAAGGAGACGAGACCAGAGACCCCGATGCTCCTCTGAGAGATAACGATGGGCAAACGAGCAGAGCGGTAACCATGGTAACGCCCGTTACTCCGCCATGGTGTAAAACGCTGACTAACGACATGACTCCTTTAAATTAGATGCATAAAACATAGCAAGCTAGTGTTGTATTTTATGCCACAGTACACATTATTTAACATACTTATTTAACATACTTATACACTTACTACTATAGCGCTACAAGCAGATGTGTCAGAAATACAGACATCTCTCATGTACTGATGTTGTTTGCTCATTAAAAGTAGTCCAAGTAAGGAGATTTCTGTGATGCCATTTCATTTTTAACTTCTGAGGAGTTTTGGCAAATTAATGTAAAATGGTGGTGGCAAATAAGAACTAACTGGGTGTTGTGTCTGCCCTCCAACCTGCTCTGTGGATCCTCTAATGCCCTACCGCCAGAAAACACAACATATAAAGAGTTTATTCTACCACTCTATATCCATCCATCCCAGACACAGATTTAATAACAATAATAATAGCAGCATAAGTGGAAAATAATTACTCCAGTATGTCCTTACATAGCAAACAGTAGTTTGCTGCTGATGCTCCTTTAAAGCGACTATACCACGAGGGATGTGCCTAAATATAAAAACTCATTACCTTCTGGGGGCCTAAGCTGGAAAAACACAGTCCAAGGTAAGACCTGAATCACCGCGAGGGGGCAAACCACAGAGCCGGAGAGATGACACGCAGACCACCAGTGAGGCATGAGCAGCCTTGGAAAACCTCCCCCCCTCATTAGCAGTGGAACAGTCTCGCAGGGATGATGTCACCAGATCTCTGTAAACTACTACTCTCCGGGAGGTAACGGCTCCGAGGGCCCAGAGGGGTCCAGCACACCCGGCTCACGTCAGTCCACCGTCGAGTCGAGCACTTTCAAAACGTGGTGACGGACGAGTGGTCACGTGACCAAACGACCAGAGGAGATCCATTACAACAAAAACAGTTAATATTTCAAACATGAGAACATTCTTTGACCCCTACGATGCATCAGAGTTCAGAGTCTCTCTATATTTATATTACAGAAATGTGGCCTCGTGTGGAAAAACAGAGTCAGCTGAAATGGAATTTAACTGTGGCCTTTTTTCTTTTTTTTACTTCTCGTTGAATGTACCAGACACACAGAATATCTTTCATGCAGAATGAGACGCTGTTTTGATAAGAAGATTGTTGTGTCTGCCCATATCTTTCAATGCTCTGATAATCATCATCTGGGGGGGGGGGAAAAAGCTGCACTTCTCCTGCAGGAAACTGCACGGTGAATTTCATTTCAGGGGGATTTTTCTGCAGATTATGAGTCCGCGGAGGTCTCTAGGAAGGAGATCAGGGTGGTGGACGGGTCAGACAAACACAGGATTCTCACCCAGGAGACCTCTGTTCATGTCCACTGTGAACTAAAACGTTTTGTTACACAAGTAGATTTCTTCAAAATGTAGCCGAGTGCAGTTTAGCTGGGAACATGTTGGCTTCTTTCAGCTGTTTCCTCCTCTGGTTTTGCTTTTTTAAAACCTGTTAATTTGAATCTTTACTTCCTAATAGCTAGAAGAGAAACGTGTCATTCTTGTGTTTTGGCCCAGAATGATGAATGATATGAATTGTTTACCGTCTCCTGTTTATCTCCGCCGGGCCACAGAGCTGCTAAACAAGCAGGCATCTAAAAACAGCCTTGAAGTCATGTTTGTGCTGTACACACTAACAGCTGTCCTGCACCGATAACCAAACGGCTCCAGTCAGAAACATCCCTTTGCATGTTTTGCTCTGATCCGTGGGAGGTCGCATCACCGTGACGACCTTTACGTTAGCAGGCGATAAAGCCTTTTTCATGGTCTGACCTTTGAACCGGCTTTCGATCTGTCGGAGATGTGTGGCCTCCGGTGCCTCGCCTAAACATGGACATATGAAATCTCTACATATATTTGAAAACATTTGGCACTAAATTGGCAGCTGGAACGTTACTTTAAGGTGAAGAAACTTGTAAATGTCATTCTTTAACATGGATTTCTTTTATAGAAATGAAGCAATATAACAGGCTTTTCCACAAGAGTTGGGCTGATAAGGACTGGGCGGTTCATCCGGGAGGTGTTGGATGAGATTGAGGTCAGGAATCTGTCTTCCACACCGAAAACATGTCTGCACCTCGCGTTGTGCAGGCGTCGTCCTGTTGAGAAGGGAACAGGCCTTCCAACGCACGATATTGTCTAAAATCTCTTTAAGATTAACAACGCCTGGGAAAAATGGGTGAATTTGAATTGTGTTGTTGCTAAACAGCCTGTTTCCCCATGTGGTGTAATGACATCAGATGTCCAGCAGGAGGCACGATGACTTAAAGCTGTGCCTCCCAGGAATACAGTTTAGTATGTGCTCTGTAACTGTATTAAAAGGCATTTAGGAGACAAAAAGAAGAGCTCACTGGATTGCGGAGGCTTTGAGAGAAAGAGGAGGCATTTAATACAACGGGGGGAATTATTTCAGAGAGACATCACAGGCTGTTTGAGCACCATTGTTTAAAAAAAACGAAAAATGCCTACAGATGAAAAAGCTTTGCTTCAGCACATCTCTGATCTTCCCGTTGTGTAATATTTATCCGTACTGAGCTTGGCCATGTGGGTGAAGAGGATTGGGCTTCATCACAGAGCAGCCGTGCATCAACGAAGGCGCCCGTCTGATTACTGGCCTGGAAAATTAAACGTAGTCTCCATCAGCCTCAGACAGGGACGCCGCGATGCAAACTAATGCACACTTCATCTCCTCATGGTGCCACATCCACAGCCCGATAAGTCTGCCAGACCTCGGCGGTGCAGGTATGACGGGGTTTGTCCTCGTGCTTGATTGATTACGGCACCGGGACGCTGAACCTGCCGTCTGAGGAAAATGCAGATTCGGTATCAACGCGGAGCTGAAGACGAGCCAAACACCCGACACGGAGCAGCATATTCATCTGAACCGAGCGCACCTCATTAGTCAAACTTAAAGATAATCTGCTCATGTTTTTGCTCAAACTTCAAATGAATAGGGAATTATTAAGTTACCACGTGATTCATGTTTTTAAAAACAATATCATACTGGATCCTACCGGTGCACATGACACTACTACGGTGGCGTATCAGGGCCCCTGTAGGAAGAAAAAAAAAAAAACAAAGCAGAGAGAGGGGCGCAATATTCAGAGAAAAAAAAGTGTCAAATTTGTGAGTTTATAATGTAGCAAATTTACGAGTTTAAAATGTAGCAAATTTATGAGTTTAAAAGTGGCAAATTTGCGAGTTTATAACTAAGCAAATTTGCGAATTTATTCCGATGCTAACAAGCAGCATCTATGCTAGCTAACGTCCCATGAATGTACATGTTTGTAATGAATCATCCCAACGTGTGACATCACCTCGTTAAGGTCCTTAGGGTGATGATGTTGATGCTTATTGTTGCTTTTATTCATATGAGGACAAACTGTCATCTTATGGGTGTTTATTGATCGGGGCGGTTGGGCTAACATGCTAGCGGTAGCTTTCACTTGTTGCCATAGCCGACGTAAAACAAGATGCCTGGTCAAGTTGCTCCACTAAGACCGGATGTTTGCCGTTGCTATAACAACCAGTTTCTCGGAATATTGCCCACCTCTCGACTATTTTTCCCTGATATGCCGTCATATAATACTCTGCCTCAGGTGGAAAATAGGTCTAGTCTCAAACTGCAGCCGGAGAGGACCACACGCAGACATGATACAGAGATGATTCATGCCCCCTTGGGTGCCGTTGTAATAATGCATCACGTGGCGGAGGACGCTGGTGGAGGCCGTTCTGGTGTGGGTGATAGATGGGGGGGTTGGCCTTCTAGATCCAGTATTGTACTGACCCTGGTTGGGGAATGGGAGCTCCATATTGACCCCAGATGTGTTGGAGCAGCTCACCGTGGGAGCCAATACCTCCTGGTGAACGGTGATACACAGCAGGCTCGATGGAGGCGGTGCTTTTCATTATGATTCCTCCGTCATTTTGAAACATGTGCGGATTATTTTTTCAAGCTGACTCAAAGTGATGACTGCATGACTTCATCTCTCTGTGTCGTCTTCAGAGGCCAGGTCCTTGCAGGGCGGCGGCAGCATCACTAAACTGTAATCTCAGCAGCGCCGGCAGAGAACCGGTCGCAAAGAGGCCAAAAACTCAATTATTGCTCAGATGGGGTTTAAGTGGGTTAAAAAAATAAAAAAAAAACGTGTGAGGATAGTTAAATGAAGCACTCAGTAGACGGGAATGAAGCACTCAGTAGACGGGGTCCAACCAAGGCCCGGGGGCAGGAGGGAGAAAGGGGGAATTGAATGCAGATTGCCGGGAGGCACAGATCCAGGACGACTCCTTCCTGCATCACAGAATGCGTTCATTGATACACATAGTTTCCACGAGCGAGGCTGAAGAAACTCACAAACACTCACTTTCATAGTGATCCTCTCACCAGCACCAGGCAAACTTTTTACTATGGTTACCATGGAAACGACATTGCCAGAGGAGCGAACTAAGCCGAGGGCTTATCTGCGAAGAAGGCAAAGATAGCGACGGTATGCAGCCGGTGCTTGTGAGGGTCAAAATGGGTCATCTCTGGCTTTTATCATCAAAGTCCCCTTTTCAGGTCAACCACACAGTTTTACATATCGGATTTCTGGGAAATTGCTTGGATTAAGTACATTTGACAACCTGCATTATCGTGGACACGAGTGGAAACACAAACAATAGCTTCATAGGCAGACAGCCCCCCCTCCAGAATGGTAATGAGAAAACAATCTAATTAAGTGGTTAGCATGCCGTCTCACACCCGTCTCTCATCTTTATGTCTGCCTTTCCTTCTCTCCATCTCACATCCTCCACACATCCGTTCCAGCAGCCATCACACTGACACACAAGGCAGTGGGTCAGTGGAAGACGGTTGCCATGGCAGCACAATCCCCAGCCATGTTGCTGCATGATCACCGGGAGGTGTGACGCTGTCGGGACCAGCCTCCTATTCTCCGCTATGATCGTTGCCTGTGTGTGTGTATACATGCTGCTGTATATGAACACAACAATGGTACAGTCCAGATCAGATACAGTCCACCCCCCACCCCCCCCCCCTCACAATGTGTTCCCAAAAGTGAGGATGTGTTTGGCGTTCTACGAGGCTTTGCCGTCATCATCGTCTTTCTTGAAACTAAAATGCCTTTTCACTGCTTCTCTCCTCCGTCAGCCAAAGAGTTTGGAGAGAAACCAAATGCTAAAGACATTTTGCCTGTTTTTCTTTGTTGCCCTTTATGATTCCTTCCAATTTAAGGGCTTCAAAAAACTGTTAATCTGCCAAGATAAAATGTCAATCTGTCAGATTCAATGATCAGGCCTCCTGTTCTGCTACAAACATCAGCATCAGCTAAATGACATCACAGAGAAAACAAACTGGGACTATTCGTGGTGAACATCTGCATAAGATATGAACAGCGAACATGTGCTTACGTCCACGAAGGTGTCTGTAAAACATCAGCCGTACTTGAACCAGAACCAAACACCACTAAAACGACAGAGAGCTGAAATCGCAGTTCTGATTCATACACCAGATATGGAAAAAAAATACGTGATTACTGCTCTGCTCGTAAAGCAGCGTTGTAAATATGGCTTGCAATCGGGTGATATCATTGTGAGGCGATGGTGAAACAATATGGTGAGAAGAACGCGACCGCGGGAAGCAGTTATGACTCCTGACGCGGTTTAAATAAGGTGGCACCTCGACATTCACGAGAGAGGAAGCAGTAACTCAGTGAAGACGTGGAGCTACAAAAAACAAACTCGTTATATTAAATGTCAGCCAACATTTCCAGCAGACGCAGCGTCTACACATGTTTAATTCTAATATTAAACCGCACAATGACGGCAATTGCAATTTGAACTTTCCAACACTGAGGTGAGAATAGTTTGAGGAGTTTACTCAATGAGCCTTTTTGTGTTGGTGAGACGCCACTGCGTAGTGTTGTTGTACTGGATTCCTTTTTTTTGGTCAGGAAAATCCATGAGGTGGACCAATAATTAAATGGGTTAGAAATGGTGTTAAAAATGCATGAAAATATGTAACAAACACCATCAAACACAGAAGAGAGTTCAAGGTCCGTATACTTCCATTTGAGCTATTATTTTTATATTGGTTCTTTTAACTGTATTTATACTGTAAGGTGACCTTGAGTGTCCAGAAACAACACACACACACACACGCAGTGATTACTAGTGGTGCAGGTAAATCAATATCCATTAGACGTCCAACGTCCGTCCATTCAACTTCAACATTTCTTCTCGTTATTTCAAAAGCATTTTTAAGCAAAACACATTGGCACATTTAAATACTACGACAGCATTATTGATATCAGATGTACTTGATTATAATTTGTGCATTTAAGTGATCTATAGTATCCTCTAACGTGTTAAAAACTGGGGCTCCGCCGACGGGGAAAAAGAAATTGCACCTCACCATACAGACGATTACCAGCCAGTTGCCATGGTGACGCAGGAGGAGCCTGATCTATTTTCAAGAGCTGCTTGGCTCTCAATGAGCTGAACTGTGTGTGTGTGTGTGTGTGAGGGATGTACAGTAGAAATGCAAATGTGACACAGAATTTTGCAAGAGGATGCTGTACGAGGGGGAAAATCAGAAACATGTGCCTGCTTAAAAAAAAAAGCGGATTAACTAGTTATCTGCAACCGACGGTTGTTGGTATTTTAATGAGGCCGGGTAAATTCTTCCTATAAAGAACGGCACTCTAGTATTCCTGACGGAGAGTCGAGGATAGCTTTCCAGTGAAGGAAAGACCAGTAAAAGCAGAGGAAATAGAGGCCGTTTCCACGGCGATGTATCTTCTAAATATAAAGCGTGTAACCTCCCCAAGGTCAGAGAGGGGAAAAAACGGCACCCGATATTAAATCCTGTGTGTTTTAGGCATCCACTATCCTATAATTACTCGCGTGACATTTCCACGTTTGTTTCCAAACACCCATAATCCTCTTGGTGTGAATGGTTAATAATCTACTGCAGCAGCCGGTTGTGGATCGGGACGTCTCACATTTGATGTCTCAACACCGAGCATGATGAGGCTTTTTTTTTTCATAGTAAGAATAAAATGATAAGAATCCGTTGCAAAGCAGAGGCGAATCACTTCTCACTTCCCTCTGAAGCTCCACAGAGGAGCGGCTGCAGCGAGGGATGAAACACAGGGCAGATTTAAATGGATTTGGAGTGCATGGATGTTGCTGTGAGGAACGGACCCGCATCACATAATCCCACGTTTAATCCTAACCTTATCAGGGTTCTGCTTGTCTGATCTCGTTCACCTTCACAACACGATGCTGGACATCCTTTTTATTTTAACACAATATCACTCTTAGTGATGTTATCACGCTTGCTCCAAGCTTAGAACGCATAGAACTTAAATTGGCCCATTTTACACTTCATTGCTCTAATTTCTATTCATCAAAAATGTGTCATCCCCTCTTTTTTTCTTGCCCTGACTCGGTAGTGAGAACGTGACCCGGCTGGCAGGGACGAGCCAGATTTAAATCCCCTCTGCATGCGCAACAGCGATAAAGCTGCTAAATCACACTGGAGGACCGTCCTGGATTCTTTCGCTCCCTCCGACTCCCACCGTCAGCTGTCAACTCGGGCCAGGGAATTAGATAAAGACGCAGGGAAGGAAGATGTGAGAGGAGGGAAGCTAGGGCGAAGGCGAGGAAGGAGGAAGATCAAGAAGAGCTTGAAGAAGAGAGACAGGAAGGTGAAGAAGAAGAAGAGGAAGGAGAAAACTGTAACATTCAATGTTCCGTTTAAAAACTGCCTGGTCTAAACTAATTGTTGCTCCTCAACCTGTTCATCATCCTCACAGGATGCAGAAGCTGCCAGTCAGAGATGAGTAACAGAGAACACCTGCTGAGTTCGCTGAGAAAAAAGTGTTTTCTCTCACCGTCAGCAAAAAAAAACCAGCCGCCGACTTTGAGAAAACGGAGAGTGCTGATGAAAGCTCTTTGACGGACTCCGCCAAGTGCAGAACATCAGAAAGCTACAGGAAGCAGGAAGCCACGGTGATCTCCAAAGTGCACGTTTTTCTCTGAATCCTAATTAAATAGTGAAAAGCAGCACGATGACCTGCAGGACTCCCATCGCCTTATTGATTAATGAGTAAAATATCATTTGGCAGCAACGTCTAAACTGACCTTTTCAAAGTCACAAAAGGCGGAGGGGCCGAAAGGCCACGTTGTCATGGTAACAAGAGGCTGATTTCTTACCCGTTAGCCAGGTTGTCGTCGTCGTCGTCCGGCAGGCTCTTCCCCAGAAGGTCGCTGTCACTCAGGTAGCCGGACTTCAGGTCGCCGTCGTCCAAACCCTCGATCAGCTCGATGCGAGACGTGCTGCCGAGCCGGCTGGAGCAGCGGGCCGGCATGGTGTGGGCCGTGTACTGGGAGCCCGCCGTCTTACCGGCCTGGTAGCCGCCTCCTCCGCTGCCCGTAGAGGAGGGGGCGTCGCCCGCCTGGAGGCGAGGGCTGGACTGGCCGTGGCGCCACGACAGCGGAGACGAGCGGTTGGACATGCTGGAGATGCTGCGGGCGTTGGTGTCGTCGCTGTCGTAGCCCACGTTACTGCTGTCCATGCAGCTAGAGACACATGGGGGGTTAAAGGTCAGGTCTTACATTCATAGAACATTATAGTCACACTGGAGCCGTCTCGGCTGACCCAGATGCAGCGGGACGTCTCCTCGGCTTCGGGGACTCAAACTAACACACCTCTCACCGTAATTCTGAATAGAGTGTGACTCCTAGCTAAGTGGGTCAGGGACAGAACCGCCTCCAGATGGCCGCCAGCGTCTTCTGGGTCTGCCGGTTACATAACGGCGACGTACCGACTCACTCAAATAAATATTGCAACGGCTGCGACCGCGGGAGCATTTCTACCCCGGCGGTGATGGATAATTCATCGACGTGGAGGCGAACCGGTGCAGCTAGCATACTGAAACCAAAGTTTTTACTTGACTTTAAAAGACTAAAAATAACTACAGGGTTCCTCCACCTTTCCAAAGTCAAATTCAAACACTTTCCATGCTTTTGAAAAAACTCCATCTTTGTATCAATCCAATGGTCAGTATTCAGTCTACTTATTATGTCACTTGTTCATCACATTAAATGAGATGTTATTGTCCTCTAAACAACCAACATGATGTTTGGAGACAGCTTTTTACAGAAGGACCACAAATGAAAGGAAAACTAATTCCACTAACAGATCCACAGAAATATAATCACCAACTATTTTCATCATCTGTTCATCATCAAAAGTCATTTTTCATAAAGAAATGTCAGAAAATGCTGTTTTCAGTCCCTCAGATATGGAGATCTTCTTTTCTCTGTTCTATCATAGATGTCATCACATACAACACACATTTCAAGACCTTTATTCTACATCCAAGCACTTTTCAATCCTTGTGCAAGTGTTTTCAAGGATTTCCAGTACCCGATGAACCCTGCAACTAGAACTCCGTAACTACACAAGCATCCAATGACGAGGTCAAATCGTAAAGATTTCACAGATGAGGATGGAGTTGAATGTGGGATGATGAGAAACATTCAAATAAACCTTAAAAAGCTGCATCTTAGAATTGGTTCATCAATAAGAACCAAAATGAGGCTTCTCAGAGCTGGAGTTGTAATGTTTTATGAGTGACCTTTAAATTTACACAGAAAATCAACTCCATTTCCACATAAACGGATTCATAATGGAGCCTTTTAACGAGGATGCCGTTTTTTAAAGCTTTGCAGGATATTGCGTCTCAACTTTTACGTCCAAATGAAACTGCAGAGAGACCTGTCCTCCACCAGCGCCTTATGTTGGGAGGAATTACCGTCTCGAGCCAAACAGAGAAAGATTCCTTGGATGAAGTCATGGCCACGAAACAGAGAAGCCAGATGTGCGTGAAGCGGCCACAACTGTTTACACATGATCGCCTTGTGTATCGATCCAACAAGCTTTCCGTTGCTTGTTCACATGGCTTCTTTATTTCTCCCCCACTTTAAACCAAAAACAGACCTGGCTCAGCGTTCATGATTTCATGAACAGTGTGTGTGTGATATACCAGCCAGTTGTGTCGGAGGAATCCCATAAAGCAGATAAGAACACCGACCTGTGACTGAGCTGGGAGCCTCGCAGACTCGACATGGTGTCCTCCAGGTTCTGGCGGAGGTCGAGGACGTTCTGCACGGTCCGCTTCCTCTGGGACTCGGGGTCTGAGGGTCAGTCGAGCAGGAAATAAGGTTAGAGAACACTGAGAGTGTCAAAATAAAACTCAAAGACACAAGCTGATGTTTAGAGGAGATCCGTGCACATACACATGTCCACGTGCATGACTTTTTACGTGCATCATTGGTGTCTGGACTGATGTGACGGGTTCATCATCAGCGGGGTTCACGGGTTCCCTCGTCATGGCAACCGCCGCTCTACCCCCCCCCCCCCCCCCCCTGCACGGACACGGCACAGACACTGAGAGGCTGCCTCTTACCCAGACTGCCCACCAGGGGGACGCAGTCTGACATTCAAGCCTCTCTTTCCAGAGTTTTTATTGAGCATTAACTCAGAGTCACTCACTCGGAGTCGGCTGACGATAAGCTGCAGGTCGGCTGTGTTTGAGCACAGAGCCGGTGGGCAACACGACCGTGTCGGATCAATATTACAGTGCAATTATGTTGTCCGTTTTAGCCGTGTGATGCCAAATCAGGGAGAAAAAAACAAAACAAAACCCTTGGGAAGAAAGAAATGAGCATTGAATGCATTTAGAGGACTAGCTGGAGGAGGAGGGGGAGGTGTCAGGGGAGCACATGTCAAATAATGTAAATAATGTGCTGCTTTCAGAAGAGGATGTTGAAGTCATTCAGAAGGGTCTGTAGAGGGCATCGATATGCATGCATTTACATAACAATCACATGTTGTTGCTATTAGGCAGCACTGAGATATTCCAGTCCAAACCTCCGATGAAGCGGAGGGCATGTAAAGGGTTACATGAGCTGGTTTCAGTGGCATTGATGCCCAAATACGTTGAATTTACAGCCTCAACAAAAACCCCAATAACTAATCATCTGGAAACGTTTGTCCTCAGACAGTACAGGCCAATAAAAGCTGTGCTGCATGTGTACAATACGGACTTTCATTTATGGTTCATGAGCCAAACCCAATGAGATATTGAGTTAATGTTAAATATTATGATTAGGGGGTGTTTAGGTTATTAGCAGGGATTCTATGAGGCAACATGATTTATGTGGTAGAAGACTTCTTCAGGGTTTCTAGACCAACACGAATCAAATCATCTTACTCATACAGGCGTTGCTTAACTCACTAATGGCTTCACTCTCTAGTGAGATTACACAGAGATCTTGGACATAAAGTGATGATGATTTCAATGTTAGGTATTTGTCACACGCCTGTTTTGCATCTATGTAATGTGATGAACTGCAAAGAGAAATTACACATTAAACCCACTCAAATAAGATGCTGGATACGGTGAATAAAGTGCAGCATTTAGAGAAGAGGAAGAAGGGATTTACATACTTTTAAAGCGCCAACCAAACCATGATTCGTCCTTAAGAGTGTCTAAACGTATTCTAATCAAATCCAAATGTGCCAACTCAAATTAATTGCACATAAATGTAATTTCTAGGACACCGGGTCGTGCCAGAGAGTCTTCATCTCTCTCTCCCTCCCAACATTGGTGGCACAAGCATCAAACCAACATCTACCGATTTAAACATCCAAACTCCCAACACTTATTTCCACTGTGGTCCTTGAAAGTCCTTGAGTCGAGGAAATAAATCATTTAGTCACATCGCATCCATAAAAGCCACCACCAGCCGCATGCTTATTCTGGCACACGGCTGATTTATTTATGATGAATTCCTGGGAATGTGTTCAAACCTGCATCCTGGCTGCAGAGCGTTTGTGTGCGTTCAAGAACACACCGGCGTCCTGCACTGCAGTGATGCCTCCGATACAGAGAAACTCTGCTGTGAATGATGCCATGAATGATGCAACAGCACAGGAAGTGCAGAGGCAGGTGAAGGAAGACCTCAAAATGAATTATAAAGTGTTGATAAAAGGTATTTGTTTGTTAACTGTACAAACGCTGCTAAGTCAACCTTAAAAGATCCAGGTTAATTGAGACAAATCTCCATGAACAAAAATCAGTGAGTTTTCATCAGCTGCTACAGTTCATCATGAAGCCTGTTTCATTTCATCAGATTTCACAGGAAATATGAGGCACAAAACAAGAACAAGATGCGGTTTCTTTTCGTCTACCT
The DNA here is from genome assembly GCF_963514095.1 of Eutrigla gurnardus. Classification (NCBI taxonomy): domain Eukaryota; kingdom Metazoa; phylum Chordata; class Actinopteri; order Perciformes; family Triglidae; genus Eutrigla; species Eutrigla gurnardus. Next base: position 2,256,632 of record NC_139916.1, on the reverse strand, counting down.
CAAATGAACCTCGAGCTTTACAGAGTTTCTTTTTTAAACAATTGCGGGCAATACAGAGAGTGAACACAGATGGTAAAATAACTTCAATAAAAGGAAACACTCTGGCTGAGATGTCAGACGGAGGGAGAGAGGTGTGCAGATTCTCACATGGAGGCCACGTAGATGGTTTAAAGCAGCTTTGTCTTTACAGATACCGGCTGCAGATGGAGATCCCCAAAATCAGCCTTTTCACACCCTTTGAGTTAAAAACAGAACTGATGGCCATTTCGACTGGAGGTATTAAAAAATCAGTTCCTCCACCTTCTCCAAAATCACATTCAAGCATTTCCAGGTGCATTTCCATGCTTTTCCAGCCCCTTCCAGCTGTGGTAAACTCCATATTTGTATCAATCCAATGGTCAGTATTCAGTCTACTTATTATGTCACTTGTTCATCACATTAAATGAGATGTTATTGTCCTCTAAACAACCAACATGATGTTTGGAGACAGCTTTTTACAGAAGGACCACAAATGAAAGGAAAACTAATTCCACTAACAGATCCACAGAAATATAATCACCAACTATTTTCATCATCTGTTCATCATCAAAAGTCATTTTTCATAAAGAAATGTCAGAAAATGCTGTTTTCAGTCCCTCAGATATGGAGATCTTCTTTTCTCTGTTCTATCATAGATGTCATCACATACAACACACATTTCAAGACCTTTATTCTACATCCAAGCACTTTTCAATCCTTGAAAACAGTGTTTTCAAGGATTTCCAGCACCCATACCAACCCGGTCAGATGTTACTATTCCCTTTAAAAACGTTAAATTGACCTTTTGTGACCTTTCATGCAGTGTTGACATTTGCACTGTTTTATTGTTTTATTTATCCGTCACATGCTGCCTTTTTGAAACTGCTTTTTTTGTTTTATTTATCTGTTTTTACTTGCATATGCTAATAAACGCTTTGAATCTTGGACTGTCCCACTATGATATACTGTAGTTGTGGGGCCCATTGCTGTGTTTGAGATCTTCCATGCCAGATCACATATAATTACAAACTCCAAGAGTCCTGCCGTCTGTACGACTCATCTTCATCTGAATGCCCTCGAATCTATTCGTCATCGCACGTTCAAAAAATTATTCCAAGCAACTGATTTGAGCTCCGTTTTCACTGAATACACAGACGAGTATTACTGTTAGATTATCAAACCACAAAAATGAGGGCAGGAAATTCCTATTTGAGCCGGATGGAAGTGTTTTATTATGTGCACGGTCATGGACTTGTCTTGTGACGGAGCACAAAAATGTCACTACAGGTTTTAATGAATGAGCACATTAAGCAAGTTGGCCATTCCCGATGCCGTGTTGGTAAACAAAGAGACCCACTATGGGCCGGAAACAAAAGCATCCTTTCAGCGAGCTCATAATGGGATACGCTGCAAAAGCAGAGCCTTTATTAATAAGCACCGCGCTGACCTCGAATGTACAGCAGACTAGGAATAAATAGGTCTATGTACAGTAACAGCCACAGGGAAAATAAAGTTCCACTAAAAGTCCTTTTCGCTGCCACGAAAAGCAAAACATCAATATGAGATCAAAGCTATTATTCCTCCATCTTGCTGATGGATTGGAGTTAATAATAATCAGTGTGGTGACAGTTTCCCCGCCTTTGCATCACCACATCGTCTTCCCATTATTGTGGCTGCTTTTCCTTTCATGCCCACAAAAAAACACTTGACTCTTGTTAAAAGCCCGCACGGGATTATCATCTGAGACGCTGATAAATTATTCATTTGGATGACAAACTCCCCGGTTTTGTTTTTGGGAGGGACAATGACTTTGAATTGACTTGGAAACATCACGAAGGTCACGTTGAGGAGACGTTTCGGCCCATTTTTTTATGCAACTAGGTTAATAAAGCCGACAGGGGTGTGGTGCCGGATCTGGCAGAGCTTTTACAAATTCTGGTTGTGGTTTCGTGCTCAAACACCCAATGACGTCATGTTGCTATCCTTGTTAGCATCAGTAGTGTGACCAACACAGATTGACAGACTTCCATATGGGCTAACGAGGCTAATTCAATCACCATAGACGTGTTGACGGAGAACAAGCCTTCCCGATGACACCGACAAACAAACGCATCAGAAATGACACGCTTGTTGCTAAAAGACACGTTTGAACCAGATCTGTTGATGATAGGATTTAGGAATATGACTGGTAAGCCTAATATTCATATTCTTAAAGTGTCATCAGAAACCAACACACTGTCATTAAAAGAAATAGTAATGTTTAATCTTTCTTTCTCCCCAAAACACATTAAAGGACTGTGAAAATAACTAAAATATAAGACTTACTTAGCAGGAAAAATGAATTGTAATGAATCTTAGATCCACCTTCTCTGGAATACAGATTATGATATAATAATAAAGGTGGCCTGCTATAACAAGAACAAATAAATACATGATGAATTCATCACCAACCACCATCATATGATCAATACACCCTCATTATTCATGAAGCCCCTCCCTGTGGTTGCACCTGACCTACACCTCCGGAGGGAAAGCCATTTTCTCTGCCATTTGCGCCGCTATAGTACACACAGGGTTCAAACCATCTGTCAGAGCTCCACAGATGAATGGAGCCGGGAGGGGGGCTAAATGTGTGTCTGTGTGCCGAAAACAAATTCAATATGGCATGCCTTCTTTTCACCCCCATCTCTGTTTTCTTTTTTTAAGGAAGCGTACGTGGAGGAGAGGACGAACCAGCGAGTGCCTCAGTGTCCTACATGTTGCAGCAAAACTGGAGCTTTAAAAACGAGATCAGTCTCCCGTAATAATCCCTGAACGCCTCAGGCTTTTTTTCCATGCAATCAGCCGGCAATGCTGCGATAGGAAGTGAGCATATTTCACAGCGTACAATGGCCTCACCTGAGCGACATGCTGGAGGAAGAAGAACAATAGAGCATCACTATAGCTGTGGAAGCTAGGAAGCCAACCTGATTCAGCATTCAGTGAAATAATAATAAGGAGGGCCATGCTCTGCAAGCACAGCAAGGATGGGTTTTTTCTCAGCTGCATTAAATCGGTTTGGGGGGGTGGGGGGGTTGTGGGTCTGCAGCAGCTAGCAGGTGCCGTGTGGTGGCTGTATGGAAGGGGGCGTGCTGCCAAGAGCGCTCAGAAAAATCGTACAATTTGGTTTTGTAGCACATGGCCACCACACGGACCGCCACGGCCCTGAGGAAGGGGTGGGTGGGCAGCGGTATCAAGATCACTCTGCTGTACTCACCTAACATCTGACTGAAGAGCAGCTGCTCCAGGTCGCCCAGCACCGTCACCACCAGCTCTGGGTCCACCTTCAGGAAGGGCTTGTCCCCCCCTTCCTCCACCTGGCCCTTGGAGCCGGACTCCCCTCCGGCTCCCCCGGCCCCCTGCTTCTTCGCCTTCGCCTTGCTGGAGAGGATCTCGTCGTCCGACTTCCCGTCCTCGGGTGCCTTGCTCAGGGGCTTGACCTCGGCATACGGGGCGCGAGGTATGCGGCTCTGCTTGCCCAGAGCAGATGGAGCCGCCAGGGGGCTGAAGGGCTTGGGTTTGCCCTGGAACAACGAGTGTTCGGACTTGGAGAGGTTTCGAGAGAGCGGGGCACCCCCTCCGGCGCTGCTGCACCCCCCTGCCGTCTTTGGCTTGCCCGTCTTGGTCTGCCCCGCTCCGGGCTTGGCCATGTCATCGCACCACTTGGGCTCGTAAAGATGCAACTTCTTCTCGGCGTCCGTGAGCACCGCCAGGTTGGTCATAGACCTCTGCTTGCGGAGGTTGGAGGACACTGGCAGCCTGCCCTCAGAGCTACCCGCCCGGTAAACCTTCAGCTCGCCCCGCGGCGTGCCCTGGGGCACTCCAGACTTGGCCCTCTTGGCTGCCATGCCGACTCCTTTGCCATCTGCTTGGCCATACGCCTTGGTGCTGTCCGTCCTTTCCATCTTTAAATCTCCTTCTCTGCCTTTCACACTATTTCCGAGCATGCCTCCTGCATGAGAGCGTATAGAGAAGCATCAGCGCGGGGGAGAAAACAGGCGTCCGTGTATCAAACCCTTTTTTTCCTTGAGCAAAAAACATAAATCTGCTCCCTCTGCGATTCCTGCAGCCGTTCTTTCTTCCCACCGTCTCCTTTTTCTCCCTCTTCTCCTCCTGCTGCAGTTGCAGCTGTTGCAGTGCTGGCCAGGCACTCCCTTTCTCTCTCCTTCCCTCCCGTCCTCCTTTCCTTCCGATTTTTTTTTCCACACTCCTCCCTTCAGCGCTCCCTCCTGCCGCTGAACCGCGCAGCAGCGGAATGACAGCGGCTGCAGACGCAACAGCGCTCCCTCCTCCTCCTCCCCCTGCACTCTGCTGCCTCTCCCTCCTCCTCCTCCTCCCTCCCTCCTCCCCCTCCCATCCACCTCCTCCTCCTCCTTCCCTCGTTGTTCCTTCATGTAAAACGATGCTTCACCGTATCTCAGCCGATGTGAAAAGCAGGAGAGTGATGAGAAACGATCATCTGTGGCTTTTCAAACCAGACGGTGTTTCTCCTCTAACACACCGTGTTTTTCTCTCCACCATCTCCTGTGATTCCTTTGTTCTCCCCATCCCCCTCCCAGCGTTCCCAGTACAATACGCTCGCCGCGATGCATGATCTGTGATGGTAGCAGACGTGTCATTAATGTGAATACATACACATTTCAGACATGCAGCTGCAGACCGCGACATTAAATCGTCATCGGTGACAAAATGCCACATAATGCAACAACTGGAGCATCCAGATTATCTCTTGATCCTGTCTGAGCTTCCTTACCATATCAATTCCAGATTAACAGCTGGATAAATCATATGCTACAAATCAGCAGCGCGTTGACCCTGCAGCACATTGATGACCCCGTGTGTGTCAAATAAAATCAACAATTATTAGATGAAGCATCATGAAAACTGTTGTCTATCAAAAAATGAAAAAAAATCCTTTTCTTGAAATAAAGAGAAAACTTGGCTTAAGTGCATCGGCCAAATGAGTGACTTCACTTCAGCAGACTTGCTCACACTGGCACATCTTGTCGCTCGCCAAGACAACCCCAAAACACACCCAAAACCACACTTTTGTGCTTTTATGTGTCTTTTCAGCACAGGATTGTGTTCAATTGAGAATGCATTTGTTGCTAAAACACGAGTGTGATCGTCTCTTTAAGACGTTAAAGATTCTCTGGAGGATCGAGGAGGCTCGCCATGGAAACCAGCCTTCATGTCATCGACAACAAACCTCACAAACACACAGCTGCTCTGTAAACTACCGCTGCTGTCATGTGCTCGTCAAATAAAAACGTCTCTTCTGTTCTCATGGAGTGAATGAGTTGCTCTTTTCCAGCATGGCTGATGGTGCTGATCCGCTGGATGTGACTGACCCGTTAGCAACAAAGCCCAGATGGCACCGTTCCAACACTCACAATGGGTTTACGCCGCACGCCGCTGCTTTCTTTGGCTTTCAGGGCACCTGTGAGCGGCTCATGAGCCGGCGAGCTCGTTTGATCCGGCACTTAAGTTTCAGGAAACAATGTGACATCTTGTTCCTCCTCATCACGAGTTCCAAGGCTCCTCCCACTGTGACATCACTCCCCTGATGCGTTGAATAGCTTATCTATTTTATGGAACAGGGATTTCTTTAATGAGCCAGCCTTTTATATTTGCAGACAGACGGACACATTCAACACCTTATATCAGCAGGTCAGATATAATTATTCTTTTTATCTGGTATTCATAAAGCTTCTGAGCACAAAGAGTTGACCCCAGAGACAAAATTCTAACAAAACTGTTGGGAGAAGGGAGGAGGACATTTCAGAGGCTTTAGTTTCTTAAGCAAAGAAAATAGTGGAAAGACTAAAAAGGGAGGAGAAATATTCTCAAGACGCTGAGTGACAGTAAGTTAATGAAAGGTTACGGATTACATCGTTGGGGTCGATGCGCTCACATCTTCCACCCCAAGTAGAAACGCTACAATGCCAGACGTGAACGTGATCTCAACGCTGAGGTATGTGGATGCAACAGCGTTCACTGCTTTATGGATTTAGATGCCGACCAATCACGGAATTCGTCGGCTCTTGGCCGGATGCGATTGGTCAATACACGGTCTGAAAAACAGAAACTAATCTTGGCCGACAGATTCTACATGTGGAGACATAAACCACCCGACAAACTAAATGTATCTGGACAGGCCAGCCATCACAGAAACTGAAGACTCCCGTGCTATTATCAAAAAGATCAAACAACTATCAGCGGTTGTTGTTAGTTGTAGCGTGCTAGTTGGATTAGCTTGGTTAATTAAGCTCAATGAAACTGTGTGCAGACAATACACCGTAATGTAGGACGGCATCGCCGGAATGTGTTGAAATAAAAACGGGACTAGAGGGCGGGTCCTTCTCCTCAGAGTGTCCAGGCTCCTCCCACATCACTCAGGCTCCTCCCACATCATTCAGGCTCCTCCCACATCACTCAGGCCCCTCCCACTGCAGATCCACAGCGAGCCAAAGTAACTAATGCTCGATGTGGATCAATGACAACGTGAGATTTAAAGCGTATGATTCAAAGCCTGAGTCGTCACACGTGTAGTTTAGGTTGTTGTGTGTGGTTTAAGTTACAGCCCAGTTTTATGATGGATGATTAAACAAGCAGAAATATGTTTTATCCCTGGGGGAACATTTAGTGACATTTCTTTGATTTAGTTATTTTTTATTTGATGGTCTTAACTGTTAAAGTAATGTCAGTCGCTCCAGTGACAGCAAGAATGAATAAATCCACTTTGATCGTCCTGTGAGTTCTCTTCTCGCGCCACCATAAGGCTGAGATTTGTTAACATCTATCTGCAAACATCTCCACATCTATGGGTTACCATAACATTTGGTCCACATATTCTCTGTCCCCAAGAACCAACGAATGCCAACATCTTTGGTGATTTCCTGACTTTTCCTTCCAGCCGAGCCACGAGAGTGATATTTTGCGGTTTTGAGTGAAATGTCATGACAACCACTGGAGGGACTTCTGAAGATTAAACATGTAGAAGACTTTCCAGGAGGGAGGGAAGAAGGGTGGAGCTGCGTCTTTTCATTTGGTCTCTTTCACATCTGGGTCGGATTCTCACTCTCCAACTAGCCGTCTGAGTAGTGTGTGTGTGTGTGTGTGTGTGTGTATATGCTATGACAGCACAGTTACACAGCTGTCCATTTCATATTCCCCCAGACGGCACATGGGATCATTTTGGAGCTGCTCAGCAACCATAATGCAACAGACTCAAGAAAAGTGTCTTTAAAAAAGCTGATTTTGTGCTTGGCGTTGAAGTCACGTGGTAATTACTGCGATAGAAAAGCTCATTAGAGATGTAACGGAGTCGTTGCTGGAATGCGAGCAGCCTGGAGGGATGAAGACCTGAACACTTAACAGTTATGAGGGTTTTTTTAATGTGCTGAGCAAATAAGTGTATTCATGATGAACTCTGGAAACAATAGGAGGAGGAGGTAAAACCATCACCAGAGTGATTCATTTCTGTTTCTTCATGAATGCTGGAGCAATTAATCCTCCCCACTGTGAAACTTTAGTCATTTTAAGGATTTCTCACCAGAGATCGCCAACCGAGCGTCAAGTTTCTGCAGATGTTTCCTACCGAACTTAAAACAAACCCTATTTTTTTAATCTCACAGCTGAGTTGCAGTTGAAGCCGAGTTGACAGCTCACAAAGACACGTCCATCCGGGGGGGGGGGGACTCCCAGACAGGAGGTGAAAGACGATCTTTCCCATCCAGCACTCACAGCATCTGTCCACTCAAGTCTCTGGTCTCACCACAGTCTCAAAGAAATAACATTTAGACCACTCCTTTATATTTCTGTGTTTTCAATCAAAATCTAAAATTTGGTAACGAGCCGTCACTCTGTAAGTCTGTCAGACAGCTTTTCATGGAAACATGGTCCACTACTCCATTAAATAGGACGCACCTTATTTCTGATATGTCCAGCCTTTACTAACGTTATGCTAGCAAAGTGAATAACCCTGCATCCTGTTGAGGAATATGTTTAACAACAAGACGAGCAAAAACAGGATTAATTCCTTTTGGTGGTCACAGCTGTGAGTCGACGGTCTGCTCACTCACTTAAATCAATATCTGTTATTCAAAGCAGAGCTTTAATTACGTAATCTCTCTCTAATTGGACCTAAGTGATTGGATCACCGTAGTCGTACGGACTAATGGGGAATTACTTTCACTCGGTAAGACATTCCCACCTCCTTTATAAATATATAATTAAATGTTGACCAATCGTGTTTGTGTGTCGGTCTCTAGGAGACGAGATGTTGATGGTGCAGGAATCAGAACAAAAACACCCAACTGTTAATGTTCGACATGGAAAGTGTGTGAAAATATAATTGTGATGGCCCAACAGAGAGAGAGACGTTGCTGTGTGATTCGATAGACGTCCTTTCTGCCAAGAATGTTGTGTTTTTTTCCCCCCAAATGCACATAAAGAGAGAAACGAAGCACTTTGGGAAATCCCGCTGCACAAAACAGGTGGTGGGTTTGGTGTGAAGAGTTGGCAGCGGCTCCGGAGAGAACAACTGCCAGGCAGAGAAGAGTCCAGCGTCAACATGCAGACGTATTAAAGCTTGAAGCAGGATGGAATACAGATAGGAGGGGAACAAGGGTTTGTAACTGGATGAACTCTGTAAACCGAGTGAAAAACATTAAGATTTAAGTGACTCGCTACGACACTACGGAGGGAGGACGAAGAACTTCTAAAAGGACGGAGGATGAATTCAATTGTAAGCCGATAAAGTGATTAAACTTCAGCCTGCTCTTTGTCAGATCCGGGATGATATCCGATACATTTCTCTATTGAGCAGCAGAGTTTCTGCTTCTTTGGCTTTGCAACTCCTTAAAATGTTGGTGCAACCCAAGCTTTGTTTGGGTTAGGAACCGCTCTCCTCATCCAGTGTTTCCTGTACTTTTTTCCTGGGGGACCAATTTTTAAAAATGAGAAACAAACGCAAACCATTTTCACAAGATACAGATATACGTTTGATAAATTACTCCGTTTTATGAATATGTACTTAAAAACCTACGCACATGTTTTATAAACGAGATCTAATTAATGCATTCAGTAAACGGACTTGTTTTTTTCCTCTTAGATTCAACGTTCTAAAAGGCTATAATCATCGGAAATATCAAGCTCCCTCATGTGGCGCGGAGGTGTACTGCAGGTATAAATGATAAGTAAAAAGACGATGGAAAACATTCTGCATAATGTATTTAGTGACCCCCAAAAAAATCTCCTGCGAGCCCCCCTGTGGGTCGGGACTTGGTCTTTGGGAATGATGCGTTTACAGCATCGGGTGCATCTAATTGCTGGTACAGAAACATCAATGGGAGAAGACTCAAAGAGACTCACCTAGATCGTCACAGCAGACCTCCATGGAGTCAGAGGAACAGTCGCTAAGATCGTCGAGGGCCGGATCCGGGTCCTCGTGGACCTGAAACCTGCAGCCACCAAAGTGCTTAGGGCTTTCTCAAAAAGGCATCGTATTCAATGTCTCCTAAACTTCCCTCCCACCCAAATAAAAGCGAAACACCTCACCTGAACCTGAAGGGGGCGACGGCGGCCATGTTGACCTCCCCTGGCTCACTCGCTCTCCGTGACGGGTTGAACGTGTGATGAGGAGACCTGGATTTGCTGTTCGCCACGTATCGTTCGGGAGCTGCCGGCTGCTGGTCGGAGACGCTCCTCGCCTCTCGTTGGTTGTTGCCCATTCGGGCCGAAGACTCGGCCGATGTCTCGTTCCCGTTTGTACCTCTACTATAAAAGAGGCGTCCTCTTCCAAGGCCGAGCTGGACGTTGGCGGCGAGCCGGCACGCGGCGGCGTCGTCCTCGCTGGCGTTGTCCACGCTCTTCAGCCGATATTTCCCAAAGGTCCAGTTCTCATTGGTGGCTCGTCTCAACTGGAGGTCCCGCAAAGCCTTCTGGGAGAGGGTGCTGGCGCGGAGGTCCAGCGTGTCTTTGGAGCGCTGCACCTCCCTCTTCGGCGTCCGAGGGCTGCTGTACGCCGAGCACGTCCCGTCAGAGCGCTCCGTGGCCGCGGGGCTTCGGTGGGGGTACGCGCCAGCATTCTGCTGCAGCAGCTGGTTCTTTAGAGCGGCGCCTCTCAGCGGCTCGCCGGGACCCGAGGACCTGGGCGGCGAGGAGTAGGACGCTAGCCGCTTGGCTGCATTCTGGTAGTGCACTGTGGGATTGGGGGCGGCGCCGTATCGTTGTTGCTTTGGATCCATCTTGGAGAGAGGCATCATGCTGCGAGGTAAAGGCAGACTGGAGCCGCCGCCCACGTCGCTCCGACTCTGAGACACGACTTTGATGTTCACGCCGCCGCTCATGGTCGGGGTCCGTCACCGGACCGGCGTCTGGAGGAAAGAAAGACCAAATCATGCAAAACATGTTTTCATGCTCCAAATATGACATCACGATCATGGTTAAAGGCCAACACGAGAAAAGGGCGAGGTGCAGGAGTGATGACATGGTGATGATGCCAACCTATGAAACGAATCAATCTACTCGTAAAGCTTTCAACAGAACGCTCAGGAGAGAGAGGGGGCGTGGCCAATAAACAACACAAAATACTCGGCTATGAATATTAGAAGTGTATGTTTGTGTTGTTTTTGTGAGATGTTTATTTAAGGCTTTACTGTTTCATGACAAATAATTGAGTTCACACATTCATTTAAAGTGCTTTAAAAGTGTATAAAAAAAGGTGTTTGTTATTTAACATTGGTTAAAAGTGTGTTCAAATGTATATTTGTAGAGTATACATGACCAGAGTTTAGGCTGCAAGGGCAGAACTGTGGCATTATGGGTAATAGCCACACCATTCTGGGTAAGTATAGGAAAAATGTGGCTTAACAGGATGTTCAATAAGAAAAGACGTTCTCTCTGTGATGCAAAAAAATCTTTGTTTCTTAACAGCATGTAAGGTTAAGTCTAAAGAATAAAAAGCACAGGGTGGATCGGGGGTGGAGCTGACGGGGGCCTGGGTGACTCATCAGAGACCAGCAACCAGGAGCTGTTACTCAAAACCACCACACCTTTAATTCAATCTAAATGTATGTCCTAATATGATTTAAACTGATTAGTTACATGGTTGTAAACATTTCTGCTGTTAAGTCGGCATTTTAACATGGAGGTCTATGAGGATTGACTCCCTTTGGAGCCAGCCTCAAGTGGCCAGTTGAGGAACTGCACTTCCACACTGGGTGTGCAGGTCTCTTTATAAACCCTTGTTGGTGGGAGGCTGCATGATGGATAACACGCTCTCTCTTAAGATTCAAACTGTAAAAGAGAATACTGTAACGCAGCTGCACATTCCTGGACGTCTGCCTCCATGAGTGACGGTTTCTAACCACAGAGGTGCTGACCGACTCAACGTGGACGCGATGGAGAGAAGAAAGAGGAGCGGATGGTTGGAGGGGAAGGACCATTACACCAGCATGTCTCAGTTACACATCAAAGCAGCCCGAAGGCCACATTAGTCACGACCTCGGAGTCCTCCTCTGGGAGAAACCTCGAGATCTGGAAAGTGAATGAAACTCTTAATGAAGCTGTTAAATGCTGGTTCGTTGCACTCTTAAAGTGAGGAAGTGACACAGCTGATCTGAGGCTGAATCACAAGGATACACGAGGATTCAAAGAAACCGGACACATGATGGATTTTGTCCTTTTTCTTCTTCTTTTAAATCTTCTTTTAAACAACAAAAGCATCAGTTGCGTCTACAAGACGCCATATGTCTCGACAGCTTTCACTAATGTATTCCTGGTCCTCGTGCCACGACCTCCGGTGTGAAGCATGCTGGGAAACACAGTGGCAGACTGAAGCCCCTTGGCACGGGCAGCTCCTTTCAGGTGGTGCCAACACCGGCTGTCCCCACCGGACACCACCTCCCCCCCCAGACTCCATCATCACCTCCATCCCTCATCCTGTCATCTAAAGCTGATAACCACGATTCATTCAATTCAATTCATTCAAGTATTAATAACAGTGTCTTAAAATACATCATCTAGCATTCAAAAGCAAAAGAATTTAATGAAAAAACTATCCGACCGTTGAGATTTTCCATCCATAAATTCTTTACGTTGTCTTCCAAGAGTTTCATATTTTACTTCCGTTTCTTTTTTTGTTTTCTACAGAAGCTTTACATGTTGGTCTGGTGTCTGAATGAATGAAATGTTTACGTTAAAGTCACAATCGTACAGGATCAGACCCAGTAACACTACAACAAGAGGTAACACTAAATCGAGTTAATCTGCAACTATTTTGATCAACCATGTCATTTTTTACACAGATGATGTGATGATGATTTATGCAGATTTCGCATACATGTAAAAAAAAACAGCGTAGCCGTGCAGAACCATGCAGAACATACATTTCACTGACAGATGATATCAAATCATATCGATGACGATCTGATTGATCCAAACCGTCGTGATGCTTCGTCTTACCCGAGGAGGATAAGAGTCCAACATGAATCCTCGGCACGGAGACGATACGGAGACCACGAAGGTGCAGACGGCTCTCCTCGAGCTGCACTAACAGGGCGATGCAGTTTACAGTAACACAATTTAGACCCACGTGCTGGTTTAAGTGTGTGTGTGTGTGTGTGTGTGTGTGTGTGTGTGTGTGTGTGTGTGTGTGTGTGTGTGTGTGTGTGTGTGTGCTGAAGTGAAACTACATCTCCACTCTTTCTTCTCTGGTGTCACATTATGAACAGATGATATTAGTGACTCATACTAATAATATTTCTCCGGTGACATTACTCTTTGTTTTCACCCCCGAAGGGCTCGATTCTGACTTTGAGCTTCTTCTTTTTAAACATGCCGGCCTATTCACCGAGCCTTCATCTAAAAGGATCCAGCCGGCAGTGCGAGGAGCTAAAACTGCCCCGGTCCTCTCCCGACCCTGTAATCAGCCCGAGGGCCAGACTAAAGATACTCTGGCTGACCAACAGCATGGCGGCGCCGGATCACGTTACTCCGGGGCGAAGCCTCCAAACGGCGTCGCCGAATGGTCTGATAATGCACTCCCAAGAAAAAAACCAATCCAAAAACGCTATAAATCCATTTGGAAGGAAGATGAATGACGGTCTTAAAATAACGCTGACCAAAACGTGGACATCATCCATCAGAGGATTACGATGCCTTCTGTAATTATTGTTTTGTTTTGCGGCCACATGTCATCTCGGGAGGTGTCGCCGTATGAATTGGTGATTTTCTCCTTTTTTTTTTTTTTTTTTTTACAGATATTCCACAGAGTCTCCATTTTTTTCCGGCTCAGCGCCAAACGATAATTGAGTTGAACGAGAGCATCCTTATCTACATAATTCAATCATCTCAAGACGGTCATACTCTCTAGTTTTTACGAGAGGCCTGATCTAATTTTTATATTTAGAGCAGCAGGTTCCAGATTTCCGTCGGAGGGGAATTCTTCTGGGGGGGCAACCATGAAGCGGGGTCAGCTAACACCGTTATCACACATTACTCAGACGAACATGCAAGAGGACAGAAGCAAAGCTCTCCTTACGTTTGGCTGCAGGCCGTTGGGTGACACTCGTCCAGACTGTGTTTCTATTGTTTGCGACGGCTCAAAGAAACACTTTGTGCTTAAGTTTTCCCTCCAGCACCACAGCTTTTCTGCTATTTGGGACACACGGACAACAAAAACAGCTGGAAACTTAAAGCCACACTGTGGTTTTTCTTTTTTTGGTATATCATGAGAATTTTCCCTTCTTTTAACTATCCGCTCAAAAAGAATATATGAATTTATTTACGATGATTTAAAGCTGCACATGAACAAACTGGAATAATATTGGATAAATCGTAGTATTTGTTTGCTCTTTCAAAGATATTTAACATTACAACATTATTCTGCAGCTCTGTGCTCTCACTTTAGAACCTCCATGTTTGTCAAACATCAAGATAAGCCATTAAGTGCCAACATATTGTCTGTTCCATTAAAGCCCACTGTGCTTTTTGTGGCGTGCGAGATTAGAGTGGGCATTTAGGCGGGAGGGTTAATCTGTTGGCCCATTACAGGGATTTATCCTTCATAAGTCACTTTAAGTGATTAACCACAGTCAATAACGCCACAACATCATCAACCACCCCGAATAAGCTTCGGCTTCAGGCAGCAAATTATTCAAACTAAAATATCCCCCAAAAAAAAGACTGAAGTTTAGTTTAATTTATTAATTATTGAGAGATTAATTATTTAAAAAATATGCTTTAAGTTACATCCTAAGGCACTAAAAAGGTACGATCTCTACAAAACATGTAGTCATCTATACTCGTTCTCTTTACTAAGTTTTCTTCCAAAATAAGAGCACATCATTTTGTTCCAAAATAAGAGCACACTTGTCTAAGATTAGACACCTGAGCCGGTTGGAAGAGTGCAACGATCGGCACTGTATTGATCTTATGCTGCATCAGGATAACACTAGAGCAGACTGATATATATAATATAAAGGCCTGGATGGGTTGCATCATGCTTTGGTAAACCTTTTCAGTAAAAAACAAATATGTTAAATATAATTAAATAAGATCATTAGTCATCTCCCTGAATAAATAAAGGATACATAGTATTTTTTAAATCAGGTTATCTTGTTCACTTGTCTACCATGATAGAGAGCTAGACACTTTCGTCATATTTACGATTACCCTGCTTTTTCACCACGATCGATGCAATCATGCAACATGCTTGCTTTGAGGACTTTTGTTTGAGTCTGTTTCTGCTTCAAGCTAATGAACAGTTGCAATCATGCAGTGACCTGATTCTCTTTTCTTCCCCCCACAGCAGAAGAGCTGGATTTTAATCTAAATTTATCAGAAGCTATTTAAACCAGCGGTGTCTGCAGCCTCGAGGTCAACGAGGACCTCCAGACATGAATTATTTCTTTAAACCGGAAACAAAAGTAGAAACAAAGCCCCAAAAGGATCGGATAAAAAAGGATCTCACGCTGTTGTATATGGTCAGATCCCCTGGTGCACACTGAAACAACCTGCCTCTGCAGTTCTGCTGCAGTTATGCAACCGACACAGCTCCGAGCTGAACTGCAGCTCGTGTAGGAACAGGTCTTCAGCTGCGGCGCTGCCATGAGTCAACGTGTGGGCAGTCGTCTGCGGAGGACCGCCGGTCTCTGCGAACTGGGTCATTAGAACAGGTAGAGAAGCTCATCGGAAAAAAACGCTCCGAACTCTGCAGCCGAAAATAGTACAAGTGATTTGGTTCATGCATAAGCAAATAAAACACGAATTTTCACTTTCAACCTCGAGGCTTCAGAGAGAGAAAAAAAAGACTGCAGTGAGTAGAACTGTGTTCTCTGTTTCTCTGCGTGTGAACGGTGGATTCACTGTGTGAACCTGGGAGTATGTTTCTACAAGTTAAAGTTATGAATTCTCATAATTATATACAGGTTTTGTAGGCAAAGGCCTGACAAAAACATATTCGATATTTGAGCTGACAAAGATGTAATGCGTGTATGCGATGCGTCTTTGAAGGACACACACACTACATTACACCTGGACAAACACACACATTTCCCACTCGGTCAGAATGACAGAAGTCCTTCCTTCAGCTGCTTCCAAGTCAGGGTTTTTATGAGCCACTGAGCATCTGCTCTTCTCCTCTCTGAAAGCTGTCAGCGCTGTCTGCTCGTCTCCACATCCAACAGAGGAGACAGCACCCACTTTTCATTTTACATCAAGCACTCGGGGCAAAAAAATTACATAAAAAAGCTCAGAAAATGGTCTGGGTGCCAGAGCACAACATGCAGAGTAGACAGTACATTGTACTATTTGCTTGAGCCAGAAGTAGAGGAGCTAATTGGTGAAAACAGTCTAATTGGCTAGAGTTAAACTGGTGTGCATATGGTTCTCAGCGGCACCGCCGAGCTCCGTCTTTAACCCCGCAGAACCACAACGGACCACCTGAAAGACCACCAGACCCTCTCCATCTGTCGGCATCACCTACATCACACTTCCTTTAGGAGGCACAGGACTCCAGGTTGAATTGTTTAAAGTCTGCATTCAGACCATTTAAAGTGTCTTAAAAAGGAACCTGGATCAGGGTTTGTTATATATAAACACACCCAACATCCTGGCACTTTACCCCTCACCAGAACTGAACTTTGGCCCACATTCTGATTTAATTTGTCAAGCACTTCAATGTGTTTATTTGCCTCATTCCCCCAACTTCAAAAGGAATCCATCAAATGTAAGTATTAGTGAAACATCATTTGTTTCCTGACCTTCACCGACAATCACCAACTTAACCTCATCAACGGTTACATTTAGACAACATGGGGAAATAGGAACATTTAAAAATGGATTTTGTATGCTGTATTTAAAAAAAAAGGAAAAGAAATCAGGCTCCATTTTTCACTCCTCTACTATAATAACGAGCTAGCTTTTTCACAATCACTTGTATCTATGATTATCCCAGATAATAATGATGACAGTGAGTCTGTTAAACTTAAACATCGTTAAAAGGCTAAACAGCATCCGTACTTCTCTAAGGATTCACACGCAGCCTCCATCTTTGAGTTCTTCTAAAACGCCAAAACGTCACAGAGAGCCTCCCGTGTCCCTCCATCAACGTCTGGTTCAACTTCAGCTTCTGTTGCCGGGGGCGACAGAGCCGAACTGAATTGTCACTTCTCCAGGGAGACGCAGATGTTCACCGTCACATGAATAGCAACTCGGAAGAAAGAACTAACGAGTCATTGTATCAGACTACATTTCAAACGAAGCATGAATCGTTGTATTTTAATGAAAGAAACCAGTTCATATTATCCTTTGTTTTTCCTAAAATCAAAAACATTCAATCAAATAACCTACACCACAGCTAACACCGCACGTCATTTGTGTTTAACTTTTAACTGGACCAGAATAAAGTGTAAAGATCAACACCCCGACATTCCTTCAAAAAAACTGTTCATATCTAACATCCTCGCCATCAGAAATTCAAAAAACATAAAAAACAAAAAAGGTAAAGGCAGACGTGCAACCTCTGCACAACAACAGGAGGGGGGGTGGGGGGGGGGGGGGGGGGGTCTTTTTCACCTCATGTCACATGTTTGCATCGGATCTGACAAACATCTCAAAACTCAAATGTTGTAGCTGAATATGGAACTCATCAAATGTGTATCAGGATTTTTCCGAGGCTGTCATTTGGGTTAGCCAAGGTGGAACATGTCTGCTGCTGGAGCGTGTCTGTGGACAAGACTTTCCACACACACACACACACACACACACACACACACACACACACACACACACACACACACACACACACACACACACACACACACACACACACACACACACACACACACACACACACACACACACACACACACACACACACACACACACACACACACACACACACACACACACACACACACACACACACACACACACACACACACACACACACACACACACACACACACACACACACACACACACACACACACACACACACACACACACACACACACAGAGACAGCTGGAACCAGGACACACTGAGACGTGGCATTTACAAGGGAACAAAAATTGCCCTTTGAACATGAGATGCTCTCCGGCGTTCGAGAACATCCCATCATAACATCGCTGCGCGTGCTACAATATCATAATCATCGTTATTATTCCGATGATACGTGTAATTTCAAATCAGCCACGGATTAACTGAGCAGCGGCTCGATGCGGCCGCAGAGCTCGCCGTGGCGCTCTCTCTCTCTCTCTCTCTCTCTCCGAGGAGAAGGGAAGCTGCTTTTCGTAGGCGGAGCTCTTGAACGCGTCTCTGAGACGACGCAGACTGTTGACAAGAGAGGAAATTACACCCTCTGCAGCGTTTTCCACCACCATGATAGTCGCCCTTTTACCACAAGACACCATCGCCGTGTTGTCGTGACATAATCCAGAGTGACATTGGAGGTAGTTCAGTTCAAGAGTGCAACAAGTTGCAGATGCAACAGATGTGCTTTATTGGCAACGACGTCACCGGCCATTAGTGGTATTCCCAGAGCCGATGGGTGGATCGCTAGCTAGCATGGAACTACTTAAAGGTCTGTATTTAACAGACATTCAGGGTTCCCCGAGGCTACATGACTCCTGTGATGCGCCATCATCAGGTCAACATCTGCAATAGCTGTACGTTTTGTTTAATATTAGAACGCTAACACTTAGCATGATGGGCGTGGTAAACGGTAGCTTAATAATTTGGTTGATTTTGACTTTATTTTGGCAAGCCTCTTGTGCTTTAATTCCCACTGGAGTAGCCTGTCGTCTTTTGGGAAATCTGCAGTTAGACATTTTGATAAAGTTGTAACTCATATCTTATTGCAACATTAGCATTTACTTGCATTTACCTTAAGCTCCGGTTCTCCCCCTACCTGTGAAAGGACTATCCGTCTCTGAATGCTAAATGTTCAACAATGATCAACAGCTAGTTGCTAACTCTGTCTGAAATGTGTTTTGCAAGGCTTTGAGATGCTTTTTCAACAATAACCGCAACCTGCTACATCCTAAAACAACATCAATAACAATTATAAACTAAATTATTATATAAAACAGTGCAATTATTTTTGGTAACAGTACAGAAGCATGTATTGTATAGAAAATAGTATAAAAAATAAATCAAAGCCACCCACCCACATACTATCCTAATTAGTTCAGCAGCCGACTGTGTCCCGTTTCCCTCTAATATGTTTGTAGACGTGCATTCACCTCTACTCACTCTCTCTCTCTGCTTGCAGTCACATGCATGCTAGCATTATCGCCGTCCACCACCGGATACTAGATCGTTAAAAATCCGCCAACTGCTCACATCCCAAGCATGCCAACAGTGTCGTGCAATTTCTAGTAGTACGCGTGTTTATCTGGGTTGTTTTTTAACCAACGAGGTCAGATGGAAAGTTAAGATCAATAAAAATGACTTTAAAAAATCCACTTTAATTAAAAACCATCCAGCTGGGAGGTTTCACGCTAGTCAAATAAAAAGTACAATATAGTCAGAGATATAATTGTCCTTCCTCAAGAAATGCAAACTTACCTAAAATGACACAAACTTAGCGGTACGATAACAAGTGCAAGTGATGAGCAGGTGTCGCATTGGCCCGTCCCCTCTGGTGATCTCACGGTGCAGAACAGAGCTGCTCCAGCCTGCTTTAGTACAGTACGCTGCACTGTCCGATATGCTAATACCCAGCCGGGACAGCGAACTGCAGCCTCCAGCTCAAACAGCGAGGAGGAGGACCGCAGCATCTCATCCTCCGTCCGACGCCCGCTCCCTTCCCAGCTTGCATAACAAATACTCTAGACAGATTCTGTGCTGCAGTTGGTGCCCGTTGGACCAGACCACTTAGGCACATTCACTCTCTCTCTCTCTCCGCAAATGGACCTGGGCACCGTTCCAGTTCAAGTCTCTCTGAACAAAAGTGCTGAGCTAAAACTGGGCCACGTACCTGCTGAAACACTTGTGAAAGAGCCTCACACGGGGCACCGCCTTGTCTCTCTCTCCCTCACTCACTATCTGTCACAGTTCTGCTCGGCGGGTTGCGTATGCATCCGTTCCGCTTGGCGCTCGCCGTACTGAGTCACAGCCAGAGCCAGCCAACTAGACTTGATTTGAATTGTCACTGCATGTTTGTAGTTGGCCGCCTGCAGGGCACAGGCTCCCTCAGTTGGGGAATCTGGGCCAAAAGGAAACCGACTCTGAGGTGTCAGGAAAAAAAAAACGAGAATGACAGGAGCAGTGATGTGGTGACAGCATGGGCTCAAACTCACGTTATCTTTGAAGTGGGTATTACAAAACTAGCTCGGACAAGCATCATCAGGCCAAAAAAAACGAACAAGGCAGAACATGTGCAGGCCGAGGACATGTTGGTTGAACGTGACCGGTTTTCGTGAAACTGCGTGCTCACACTGGTGACAGTGTGGCAGCGGGTGGTGTGATGCCCGAGTTACAGGATGCTAAAATCCTCCTCTCGCCTTGAAGTTAAACCGCTCTGCGGGATGACGAAAGTTCATGCAGAGAGATTATAGACTCGAGGCAGTTTTGGAAATTAGAGCCCTACATGCTCAGCGTCGAGTCACAGATAAGTGAGGATTACAGTGGAAGATGTGCACCGGCTGGACACGGACATACTCAGAAACGTGTAATTAACACACACACACACACACACACCATTGATTTAACCATAACCACTACCAGCCTAATCCTAACCACTACTCTAACCTTAAACCAAGTATACACCCGAAAATTGATTATTTGCATTTGCAAAAAAAGAAAATAATAAGTCCCCACTATGTATGACTGTGTATTCAGATTTATGCCCCCACATGCACACAGATGCTGTCTGACCTTGAGAGATACATATTGCTATCTAAATTACTACATCTCTGGCCTGTAATTGCAGCTCAATTAAAAAAGGCACCAAGATAAAGAATCCGGGGGTTCACGGGCAGGTACCAGCGGCCCCGGGTGAATTGATAGCAAAAGTCCTTCATCCCCTCGCCCTCCTCTCACGGCTCATTAACCGTGCACTTCACACTCCAACGCCTGTTCAGCTTCACTTGATAAACCTCGTCACCTTCAGCGTCGACAGCACGGCTCACAGAGCCGAGTACGAGGCCGGAAAGAGAGAAAAGAAACCAGGGTGTGTCTCCACATCACTCAAACTAAATCTCTGCCCGTACGTGACCTCTACTGACTAATTTGTGAAACTGCATCTCTTCACCTCCTCATCACGGCCACCGGTGCCGCAGAGCGGGAATCAGACACACGAGGCTCGGAGTCCCTCCGCCCTGAGCACAATCATATCACCCCCCTCCCTCCTGAAATCCATCCAATTATGTTTACTGGCTGAGTAATGGCTTGTATTTTCATATCCTAATCCATCTAAATTACATTATGTGAAATATGACAAAGATTTTTCTTTCTTGGCTACTTGTGCTTGAGCAGCTTGCTGCAGTCCGGGGCTCTAGAAAGAACAAGAGGTTTATTGCTAAAAAGTTAAATTTAGGCGGCTTAATGACGTGATTAGTGATGTCCCTGAGCACCGAGGAGAAAAGGGTGTTTAGCTTAATGAGAGGGATGTAAGTGTTTTACATCTATAATGTAACATTCAGACAATAAGTCGGCAACGTAGGGCTGCAACTAACGCTTACTTTTCATTACCAATTCATATTAAATCATTTGGAGAGGCCATCACGTAAATATTTGCTGCTTTTCTTGGTCTTCGATGATACAAAGGTAAATATATTTGGGTTTTAGACTCAAAACTAACAAAAATATTAACATGAACCTGCACCTTTTTGGCATTTTTGCATAAAAACAAATGACTTTTTTATGACAAATACATAATCACAATAGTTGCTCTCCAGTAAAGTTAACACACATAAAAACATGCACATGGAAATTGCAAAATGAGGCTCCATGAGATTATTCTGTCAGAAATAACACAAACACACACCCAACATGAACCAAAGCAGCCGTATTGGATTCAACCCTGAACGCCACCGTGCAGCCCAACATGCCGGTGACGAGGTGGCGGCTGTTCAAACACATTCCCGGCGTGAAGTCCACTCACCTCCTCCGGCTATCGTCCCTCCTCACCTGACAACTTGGCAAAGCTTCTGTGGAAAACGCTGCCAAAAAGGGAGACCATTACCAAGAGGAGGCTTCAAGTCAGGTCACATGGGAAAAAAAGAAGCTGAATTCCTCTACGAGACTCCAATAAGCTGCAGCTCTCTCCTCCGTTCCCTGATGGACAGATCACAGCCTCCTCTCCGCTGATCCTCTCCTCTTCCTCTGGATTAAATCCACTGAGTCTCTGTCACTCCACTCCCCCTCCTCCTCCTCCTCTCCCTCGCCGTCATGTGCATATAATCACATGTGCACCACAACAAGCCACGACGGATGTCCACGGAGCAGAAACAGAGGGCCAGTGTTGGCCGATCGTGGGGCTATAAATAGGCTTCTTGAGTTCATCATTGTCTCTTCCGATGAGGATGAGGAGCCCCGAGGGCGAAGAGGGAGGAAGGCAGTCCGAGCAGCTTCGCTCTCTGCTGGCCTTTACTTCCCTCCTCGTATCGACCTCGGCATGCCGATCAGGTTCACCTTAACATCACTCTCCTCTTCTGCAGGCGGATATCGGAGCCGGGCTGGAAGATCCAGCAGGTTTGGTTTCTCTTTTTGAAATGGAAAAAGCAGGATGGCTTTAAGGCGAGACTGGGAAGCCATGCATCTCGGAATGTAAAGGTCACGCCTGTGAAGTGTGAGAGGCTGTGCAGCCTCCACTTGCACAAGATCACCAGGAACATGCTCTCCATGTAGTAGTAGTCATTATGTCACACACACACTACACTTATACTGCACGAACATACTCGTGCAGTGGCAATATTAGTCTAAATCCCTGTCCAGTGGTGCATCCCCAGAATTGGGGATTATATCTTTTATAGCCTGAGAAACAACTTTCTACTTGGAGAATCAACTATTTTGGATCATTTAAAAAGACTATTTGGCAACAAATAATTTAACTTTTTATATATAATAGTTACACTTTGCCTACTCACTCAAATTGTATTATTATAAAGAGGTTCCTCTTTATAATAATCCAACCAGAAGTTATAAGAGATTAGGGAGATTTTACTAAAAGGAATATTCCTCTAAATCCATATTAATGAGCAATACAACTAAACTGGAGTCTTCACCTCTACCAAAATCCTATAAAAGACAACATATTTTCTTCACAGTTGACCCTAATCCTTTAGATGATGTCATGTACTTGAGCACAACTGTGCACACGTGTTCACAATTCAGGTTTACACCAAATGAGATTCCCTATTGTCCATATTTCTCGGCTGATCACACATGTGCAAAATGTGTCGCGTTAACATATTCGAGACGGAATCGTGCGATCGACCCATCGACCCCCCGGAGTCAGGCGGCTCACTTAAAGCCACCCAGACGGTCTCCGGGGACGCTGAGTAATCCACCGACTGAGAGAAGACGTCCGATGCTCTCAGCAGAAACACCTTGTAAGGCCTTTCATCTCATAACTGGACAGATTTATGAGATCTCAGCGCTGCTCATCATGCCTTCTGTCATGTTAACGGCCGTCAGACACATGAAAGCATCGGCCGGGAAGTAACGAGTCCAGCACGCAAAGTCAGAGAGGATTTCATGACAACGTTTATATGCATCGCCGCAAATCCAGAGCAGGACATGAGGACATGTCAGATGTGGTTAAGAGCAAGAATCTCACACACATCCGTCATCACCGGATGAAAGGGCTGATTGTCTGCTAGCTTAAAAAAACGCAGTCAGCTCATTTTTCTATATTCTTACATTTTAGTTACTCAATTTGAAAACAGTGCAGCCACATCAGGGTCTCATCTTTAAATGTGTTTGAGGGTAAATTTATTGTCATTGTACAACAAAATGCAGTTTATAAACCATATTTTATCACAAGAAAAACCAAGCTATATATTTATGGTTGAGGATGGATTCAGGGATGGTCTTAAATATCCTTTGGGCTCTACGCAGTCAGGTAGACAGGGGTTTTAAATTTGACTTGATTTTATCTTTATTTACTTCAAATACAAGTTACAATATTTAAATGACAAAATGTGTCATACAAATAAAAAATAAATAGAATCATTCGAGATCGAGGAGGGACAGGAGGAAGATAAGCTCATCATGTCCTGCCCCTTCTTTACATTATTACGTATAACTTACATTAAGCTCCGTGTGAAATAGTCATTATTCAAGTCAGAATATATCCAAAACAATACAATAACAAAACAAAAAAACACCTCTAGATTACTTTAAATCTCCAACTCCATTCCTTTCCCTGTACTTGTCCATAAATAACTGTTTATAGCTGCGTTTAAATGCTTTTATGTTTACACCTCAAGGCCCTTCCAAAGAGCCACCCCACCAACGGAGGTGATTCTGGTCCAGGCACATCCCATGTTCGTCACATCTCCGAATCAGGATGCTTTCTATAGCTCCTCTGTGAAAAGTCAACAATCATCACAGTCTCCTCTGATTTTAGGGGAATGCAGCAGGACAGTGAAACCAAATGGCAACAAAGGAGGTTTTTGGAGCCAAACAATTTGAAAATTGTTTCAAATTTAACAAATCGGTCATCTGACCTCAGAACCAACGATCATGTGTTTCACTGAATACCAGATAGATTTTTCCACCTATTAAGTTGATTAGCTCAACAGCAACAGTTCAACACTGCAGATAGGGTGCAGTGGGTGTTTTTTTACAGATCCTGTCACAGCTGGAAACGATCCTGACGACACCGATGAGACTGAACCAAAACAGTAAAAGTTGCGGTTTTGTAAAAACTAAACAATGAGCTAAAAGATGAGAAACACTCACAGAAAACTATTTGATCCCGTGGTTAGAACATAAACGTCCATTATAGAATATGTTTGTCACTTAGTTAGAAAAAAGTAAAGTTTGGAGAAATTTAAAACACATACTTTGATCTAATTAATTACAGTGAAACACAAAGTGCTATTTTAAGAACATCATCTGCTGGATCACTAGGCAGAAGCATTTAAACAGTCTATTACACTTTTAGAGTAAAGTAATTGAATTAAAAGCGACATCCCTTTAAGTTGGGGGACTATGTTGAAGAAGGGGTACGTAGCCTGAAATAAAAGCTGAAATTCTGAATTTAAAATAATGATGATTAGATTAAAGTATAGTCTTTTTAAATGAGGGAAAAACTCATCGGCCACTCAGCAGAGCGGAGGACAGCCGAACAGAGACAACACAACAACAACAAAAATATGCTTTTATCTTAACTTGGAGCTATAATGTTCCATTTAACGACACACATACATACACAGTGCATTACTTTTACAACAGTGTGATAATCTGAGCTTTCAGAGCAAAAAAAACAAACAAAAACATTCATCAGTGTACAACATTGATATTTGGATTAAATAACCTAACCTAATCTACTGAGATGTTGCTAAATTTATTTTGGGGCATTGAAGCCCTCAATGCAGTTACCCCTTCTTTCCATGTGGGGTCACTAAAACCCCAAATCAGCTTGAACCTCAACCACGTGGGCTCCGGGAAAAGTTTACATCCATTTAAAGCTTCTAGCACTTCAGGGAACGTTAGTTCTGTTCTGTGGTGGCAGATATCCTCTTACAGCCTCCCGCCCTCCACATCCTCCGATAACTCTGACCATCGTCCTCCTCCCTTTCCTCTGTGCATCACCCTCCCTCCCTCTCTCCCCCCTCCAGGTCCCGACTCCTCCCTCAGTTCAGCCGAGGACTCCACTCAGCCTCCCCTCTGCCTCCCGGCATCAGACCAGCGTCTTCTCCGAGTACCACCCAACGACCACGGAGAGCCTTTCACCTCACTGCAGGTAGGCGTCTACAACTTATAAACTCACTTATAGCTACTTATATCTATAACCGCTACAAGATAGTTAAATATTAAAATATGGAAACTGTAGGATTTAACAGCAAAGTGACGAGTTGTTTGGACTGTTATTAAGTTTAAAGCGGACAAATAAAGAACAAACAGGATCAAAAAGCAAAGATTTAGATGTGGGATTTTAATAAACACTTAATCAAATCGCTATAAAGTGTTTACATACGATTAAAACTGATAACTTTAAAGTTGGAAATGTCTTCTTATCGTCTTATATAGAACAGGTTTGTGCTTTAAATTGCAGCTTCATTGTGTTTTTTTTTTTATATAATTGTATATAATAAACCTAGAGGCTACACTGAAACGTGTTTTTATTTATTTCCAAATAACGAAAAGATGAGATCATCGGCATCGCAGCCCATCTGGTTGTCTGAGGTCACGTCTCTAAATACGCACGATTACAAAATAAAATGCAGGGAATTTCCTGTTTATCCGGAGTGATCCAGTAGAATGCCTCTGACTCTGGTGTGTTAACACACAGTGTACTGTAGCGTGTAGCGCTACATACACCAGCAGGTATATTTGCATTTTACAGTCAGGGATGAACAATCCTCCAGATATCCAGAGCGCTTGAAACAGGATGACGGAAAGAAAAGAGCTGCCCGTTGCCTCTCCTTTTATAGGTATTGTTGCACGAAGCCTCGAGTGTCTCAGCCGCCGCTCCGTACTCCACCAGAGACACACTTTTATATACACACTGCATGAAGAAATGTACACACCAGGCTCTCCTGCATGCTTACAGAATGCCTTTCGGGGGAGGAAACAAGTGCGGCTGCTGCCAGAAAACCGTCTACTTCGCAGAGGAAGTGCAGTGTGAGGGCAGGAGCTGGCACAAATCCTGTTTCCTGTGCAGTAAGTATTAAAAAATGGTGGTAATCCGCTTGATTTACTCACTTCCAAAGCCCCGTAAAAAAACAAGACGACTCTGAAAATCACAAGAAGTGCCGGGATGGAATGTGGAGTATTTGGCACCGGGAGGAATAATGAACGAGAGCATCTGCAGGTTCTCTCAGACATCTCACTCCTTATTTGGATCCAGTGAAAACATGTGACTAAAGGTTTGGTCTTCCTTATATGGCAGAGGAAGGTACACTTACTCTCCTCCCTCCTCCTCCACAGCAAAGTATTTTAAATGTCATGCATAGTTTGTGGTAAAGTCATGCCCAAACATCCGTGAAACTGTGTTTCTGAGAGAAGAAAGACAAATAACGTGTTTTTTTCCCCTCTCGCGGTTTCTTTATTGTAAGTGGTCTGCAGGAAGAACTTAGACAGCACAACAGTGGCCGTCCACGTGGACGAGATCTACTGCAAATCCTGCTACGGCAAGAAGTACGGGCCAAAAGGCTACGGCTTCGGAGGCGGCGCTGGCACTCTGAGTATGGACACGGGAGAAGGACTCGGGATCAAGCCTGAAGTGTGAGTAACACAACAACAAACAACACTTCCTCCTGTTGTTATTGTAACCATGGAGACCAGTATGAAGCCAATGCATCCACATGATTAGAACGACAAAGTGCTTTTTGGAGCAGGGAAGTGAGAACAAAGACTTTCATACAGGCGGAAACGTCCTTTTGTGGAGAGTGAAGCCAAACAGAAGTGCCTTAAACTTGCATTCGCTCTGCTGTCCACCAGGGGGACACCATGAGGCTGCTTCTCTCTTGATGTATTATCTCAGTAAACATTGTAAACCTGAGTTTATGGTCTCAATCTCTAGTTTCAAGTCTTCTTCAATCCAGCATGATGTTCATTTAGTACATTATGGTCCATTTAGAGTCCACCAGACCAGAAAGCATGGGATGCTTTAGGGGGCGGGGCTTACCTGCTGATTGACAGCTCCATTTAGAGTCCAACAGACGATAAATGATGATTTTCCTCCACAGACAAGCTCCTCATCGCCCCACAAACAACCCCAACGCCTCCAAATTTGCCCAGAAAGCTGGCGGCTCAGACGTGTGTCCTCGATGTGGGAAAACGGTGTACGCAGCCGAGAAGGTCGTCGGAGGAGGAAACGTAAGTAAAATAAATCTATGTATAGTTTAAATTAAAGAAGAGGAGCAGATGATTTGTTGGTGGTTGATGTTGAACTATCTGCTCTCTCATCAGTCCTGGCACAAGGGCTGCTTCCGCTGCGCCAAGTGTGGAAAAGGACTGGAGTCCACGACCCTCGCCGACAGAGACGGGGAGATCTTCTGTAAAGGTGTGTGTGTGTGTGTGTGTGTGTGTGTGTGTGTGTGTGTGTGTGTGTGTGTGTGTGAGATATCACAATATTTTTCTCTTGATAAAAAATATTGCTGATTTTCTTTGTGTTATGCAACATTAAATTCAACATTTTTCACAATTTTCTGATATCAATCAATATCTTGACAGGGTCCACAAATTTTTTTGAGATCATTTTTCAGTGATGATCCAGCTGGGACGATCGCACCATATACGCCACAAAGTACACAGTAGATTATGTCCTTGATTAATCAGATTAATTGAGGGAATAATCGATTAATCAATTAAAATGATCTTTACTGGCTGTTCCCACATCAGAACTGGATCAGGGTACATGGAGGCAGTTAAACCTCAACATCGGTCGCATCTGGTTGAAATTCAAGCTGCAGCACAGAAGCAGTTGCTCTAAAAACGACTAAATCCAGAAGTCTGTAACTCCGACCACACTGATGAATTGAGCTTTAATGAACCGTTCATTACTCGTTATGATGTCATTCACAGGTTGCTACGCCAAGAACTTCGGTCCCAAAGGGTTCGGCTTCGGTCAGGGTGCAGGAGCTCTGGCTCACTCCCAGTGAAGCCCGAAGCCTCGGCCCCAGGGGAGGGACTGACATCGCTCTGACATCATCGCTCTGACATCATCGCCTCTACCTTCAGTCAATATGCAGCCTCTCTCACTTCAGTGCAGCTGAAAAGGCCCCGAGGCAAACAACACGCAGCTTTTTGTAGAGTAGATTCTGCTTTATATGTTGCATTGAATATGGATTGTGATGTCCGATAGAAAACAACAACAAGATATGTTAAAATACTTAAAAACGCACTCAATTCTAATACTGTTTGGATGTGCACATTGTGCTTTAGAAAACAAATTAAGCTGGGCGCAATATGAAGAGACACTTTGCTGTAATAACAGAACTAAGTCTGGCGAATGTTGAGTTTTATTAACATCGGAATCAGAACAGAATAAGATAAAGAGAGATAAAGCTTTTCTTTCTGCCTCACATGTCATAACGGTGTATATACACTCTAAAGGCTAAAGCTTTATTGCAAAGACACTAAATAAATATCAGGCAAAAAAATGTTCTTATTTTTTCCCCCATGATGCAAAGTTTGGCATCAACACAATACTGTGTTGTTTTTTCGGTTCTGGTCTGATGAAATCATCGTGTTGGTGGTATTGGGTGTGTGCTTGTTATTCCTCGTCATTATCAATAAACAGAGAGAAACGCCAGCTGTTTGTGGTGAACAATGGAGTCATCGTGGTCAGCCCCGTCTCTGCCAGCCCCGACCGGAGCGCCGGGCGGCTGATCTTTTCTGACATTTATTTCTCACAATAACGCCCAAACTGTTTGGATTCATAAACAGTGACACGGTTTTTAACACATATTTGATGTAAGTGCATGAAAATACACACCTAGTTTAATTCTGTTCTGCAATTACGCCACCAGAGGGCAGTAGAGAGACCTGAGCTCAGTGAGTGATAATCATCAGAAATTATACGTTTTCCAAAAAGCTAATTAAAGATCATTGCTTTTAAAAGTATATAATTGACAATGTGTTAAATTTAACTATGATACAAGGAAGCACATCCCGTTTTTTATTTTTACATTTTCTGGCACCTTTCCAGTAATGCTATATTATTATGTTTAACGTTTGAGTCACAGCTAATAAAATCTGCTTGGAGATACTTCAGTCAGCCAAAGTGTCTGAAATCACTTATTTTTAAAGGCTACACACGTAAGTTACACACACACACACACACACACACACACACACACACACACACACACACACACACACACACACACACACACACACACACACACACACACACACACACACACACACACACACACACACACACACACACACACACACACACACACACACACACACACACACACACACACACACACACACACACACACACACACACACACACACACACACACACACACACACACACACACACACACACACACACACACACACACACACACACACACACACACACACACACACACAGGCCGGATCATCGTCGTAAATCAAAAATCAGCATCGGGGACTCTAAAGTCCTGACTCAGCGATACCATATTATGGTAGTGCCCCGCCCTTGATGTGGGGTTTGAACAAATATGAATATGAAACTAATATTAAATTGTGTGTGGGGGGGGCGGCGCGGTGACCCAGCGGGTAACAGTTGCCGTGGTCTCGAGAGGGCCAACAGCTCAGCCCATCCCACTGAACTGCCTGCTGTTCCTCCGTAAGCAGGAGACGAATGCAGCGACCACACACACGTTACCACACATGTGAAGCATGTGTGAAGGCCGCGTTAAATAATACCCTCATTAACACGATAAGCAATATACGCAGTTACCAATTAAAAGGGGGAAAACGTTCGGTCCACAGACGAGGTCATAGACTGGACTGAAGGGATTTAAATCACAGTTTCACATCTGTGGGGGGATTGTGGACTGGCGGGTTCAATGAGGACTCTGGGACGGTGTTTTCTCTCTCCAGTAACATTCAGAGACCTGAAGGATCAACGCCAAGGAGCACCGAAGCCGTTCGGCCTGAGCACACTTCCAATAAGTGTTAAAGTTTTAATTAAAGATCAATCAACTAAATCATTAACAAAACATATTCCCATAACGATCATTGACATTTCTGAAAAGGAGGAGGAAGAAGTTTAAACTTATTTAATCCTACCCCTTCTCAACTTTCTGAATCAGTGCACCTTTATATGTTCATTTAATATATGAAAGATTCTATTATAATATGATATAATTTCATGCATCATATACCATAGATAAATATATCTACATCCACATACATACAAACGTTTAACCACGACTACCGACTATGAGAGTCTATAGGAGGACAGCCGGATTAGCGCAGAGCTGGCTGATGCTACGCTACGATTGGCCAGTCTGCATTTCGAGGGCGGGACTTAAGATGAGGATCAATTACACCTCTAACACAAGCACAAAACCAGACACAAGTGAAGAGTGGCAGCATCACATGGCGCTGCGAGTTGTCTATGTTTAGTTGTTGGCCTTAGCTAAATGTATACTGGAAACTACATTCCTGCCTTAAAACCGTGGCTTAGCATTGTCTGCAGCTATTATCCTAATCAGACCAACGGGGCCCTGCTGGTCTCGGAGGGGGGGGTATCTCCAACATCACTACCAGCAGCCAAACCAAATCTACAGCAAATTATCTACAGGGGAGGGGGGATAAACTAACTCTGTGTACACAGCGGTCCGCCCGTCAACACGAACAAAGCTGGCGTACGAGAGCAGAGAACATCCGAGCGAGAGGTTTAAATAGTTTATATGTGCAAAGTGGAAATACAGATTAACAAGCTAAGATCCGCCATCACACACACTCTCACACGTTATGATGAAAGAAGCATCAATCTGTCGATGCGACGCGAGCATCACCGCTATCCTGAGACCACCCCCCCTCACGGTGTGTGTGTGTTTCTATTTAAGTCTCCTTGTGATAGAGGAGGGACAAAGGGCAGCAGGAGATAAATACTCTGCTGCGTTCTCCTCTCCATCACTTTGTGTGCGTCTGCATCCACAGCATCGACTCAGAAAAGGTAAGGTCATTGATCAATTACATCACAACCTTTCAATGCAATATTGGTATTTGGAAGACAAAATCATCCATCAATCAGGGATGCAAATAACTTTTTAAGATTAGATTTTGAATCATTTGGTCAACAGAAACATCTAAAAGTAAAGTTTTTATTGAGTTTTTACTTTTTCAGTAGAGAGAAGATGTTGTACGCTGTACAGATAAAAATGCATTGGAATCAATTTGATATTTTATAGACCAAATGATTAATCAATAGACACACATTGAGGCATGCACTGCAAACCTACACATTTATCCTTTTCCCTCTGAATGTTTATTAATGATAACGTTAGTGGAACTTTTACAGTCAGTTAAAGTTCTGAGAATCGGGGACCCTCGTCTATATTTGTGTCTTATCCAGGAAAGTGGGGCTGAAAGCAGGAAACCTTATCTAACTGGAGTAGCTGCCGTGTCGGGGGCCTTGAACGCTTCCCTCCCGTCTGCCAACACTTTACTTTTCTGGCAGACGGCTTTGTCATCAGCACCAAGAGGTGACGGGATGATTCTGTGCAGCAAGCCTCGTTATTCATAACAAAAGCCTGATAAACAAAACATAAATTAAAAAAACTAAAATTCATCATTGTTGAAGAACAGTTAAAAAAAACGGATTAACAATAGATAAGACTCATCTCTATATAGACTGTAATTTTCCATTCTTGTAACACTATACGGTCGACTGTGAGCTGGAATGTGTCTATAGTGTATGGTATACCCCCCCCCCCCCCCCCCCCCTTTGTTGAGCACTTCAGAGGCAAAAGGTTTTATTTCTGTCTTCCAGGGGGATTTGAAATAGCAAAGATGCCTGAGAAAGCGTAAGTGCATTGTTCTTCTGTTATTGTTTCCATTTCCAAATGCATCACTTTCAAACAGGACGTATCTATAGATCACGGATACAGCTCCTTAAAAATCAAATGCTAACGCAACATTTCTGTGTCCGTCTCTCCTGTTCTTCCACCGCAGACCGGAGGTAACATTTCACAACACACGACTCACCCAGAAATCTAATCATCAATATAATTAAGGGAGTATAAGTGTTGCCGGGCAACTACAAATGTCCCACTTATTTAAATAATATACTTTATTTTGTATTTTTGTGCAGAGGAAATCAAAAATCTCGGCTTCTCGCAAGCTCATGCTGAAGGTGAGTCCTCAGTACAATTTACGCCGGTATCTTCGCGGCACATTGGAAACTTTTGAATTTACTTTTTTTTTTGTGGGATTTCAGAGCTTGATGGTCGCCAAGGCAACGGAGGAGCTGGAGCAAGAGATGGAAGAAAAAGAGGAAGAGAAGACAAAGTACCTGGAAGAAAAATCTCCTGCTATACGGATCAGCAGCATGTCCTTAGCAGAGCTGCAGGTAGAGTTTAAATTGTTCGGATTCGCAAAGTGAAAATTCAAGAAATCGTGACGCTAAATGATTTCTTTTTCAGGCATTATGCGAAGAGCTGCACGCCAAAATCGACGTGGTGGACGAGGAGCGGTATGATATCGAAGCCAAAGTCCTGCACAACAGCAGAGAGGTAGCCGAACACCGGTTCAAATCAACAGCTTTTTATTATTTTCTCACTGGCAGCTGAAAGATAGACGCTGATCTCAAATCTGCAGGACGGCTGCCACTAACCACTCCATCTTCTCCACAGATCAAAGACCTCAACATCAAGGTCGTGGACCTGCGAGGGAAGTTCAAGAGACCGAGTCTGAGACGGGTCAGGGTCTCGGCCGACGCCATCCTGCGTTCCCTACTGGGCTCCAAACACAAGGTCTCTCTGGACCTGAGGGCGAACCTCAAATCGGTCAAGAAGGAGGACACGGAGAAGGTGGGTTTTTCCAATTAGAGTATTATTTTTTTGGTTGTCTATTCTAGAAGTTTGCTTATTTAGATTAGATGTTTGATAGTATTACTACAAAAGGCAAACACATGGAGATGTTTTCAGTCAACAGACTGACACATTCCTGATTCATTTCCAAGGAAAGGCGTGTTTGGCAGAGAGGTGTTCCCATGGCGATCATTTACGCAGCACATCGTAACTCCTTAATGAGCTTTTAACAGCTCGCCAAAACAAAATTTAAAACCGTTGATGCTGAGGTGGAAATATCAACTCAGAATCCTTCGAATGTTGCAAGACACAAAAGTGTGTGTGTGTGTGTGTGTGTGCAGGAGAAGACGGCAGAGGTGGGCGACTGGAGGAAGAACGTGGAGGCCATGTCAGGCATGGAGGGCCGCAAGAAGATGTTTGACGCGGCGAAAGGGCAAACCCAGTGACCCCTG
Organism: Eutrigla gurnardus; assembly: GCF_963514095.1. NCBI lineage: Eukaryota > Metazoa > Chordata > Actinopteri > Perciformes > Triglidae > Eutrigla > Eutrigla gurnardus. Next base: position 2,222,955 of record NC_139916.1, on the reverse strand, counting down.
ACCCCGGCCGGTTTCACCTCACATCGAACACCGTCGCTTGTAAACCAAACACAAGCATGACGCGTAAAACGGGGAATTATCCGGTGATTGCATTATAGTCATGTCACTGAAATAAATGTATCCTCAAAGTCTTTTGGTATTTATTTGGTGTTTGTTTTTTTGTTTTTTTTTAGCATTTGCATTCACACAATGTCAATCAGCCGCTGTGATGAAATATCAGTCTGATCAGTCAAGTTGTTCAAACATAAACCAGCAACAACTGAGGGTTTAAATTTACCTGCAAGAAAACTCTAAAACAATGTATCAGCAAGTAGAAGTAATTCATTCGCAATTACTTCCATTTAAAAAAAATCACAATAATCAATTATCGGGATAATCGTAAATACCGTCTAGTTCTGTGAAAAATAAGTTAAGTAACTTAAAGATAGCATCTGTGACCCACTCAAATATTTATTTCCTAAGCAAATGAGTGATTCCAGCATGTTTTAAGAGTTGCTAACACATTGTTTAATGATGAAGATTATCGGGATTATATCGATGAATCGATTTTTTTTACCAGGATGCAATAAAGTAGACGGACAGCAGCAGAAACGAGCAGCTAGCACAACGTAGTAGCAACACGCAAAAAACAACGCTAGCACAAGCTAGCTGGTACGTTACCGACTGTAGGCGGCCTGGTGACAGCTAGCACCGGTGAACCCCGGAGGAGGAGTCCGTCTGTGAAGCGGGGACATCGGGACAGGAAGATCCGGCTTCTGGCTCACTTCGTGGCAGAAAAAACAAAGAAATAATCCTGGAAACAACGCGACCGGCCCGGCTAGCTCCATCGTTAAAATGCTACCTTGAGCGGCGGTGGCGCGCGTAGCTTCCACGGCGTTTAAAGGGCCCGCGTGACCGTGAGGGGTGCGTTTGATACACGCGCCGATGAGTGTGCGTCACGTGTGCGAAGCTGGAGTGCGGTAACCAACCACTGGGCTCGGGACCCAAATGGTCGTTTTTTTAGGCTCGGCAAATAAATGTCTTTGATTGAACTTTCAAGCTGCAGTGCACATTTTAGCCACACGGGGGAGCCATCGTTCCAATAGTTGAATCCAATGTGAAAGGCCAGCATAACTTCAGTTTGTTGTGTAACTGATGAGAGAAAACAATCGAGAACTGGTTAACTCCACCTTGATTTGGTCATTAACAAAGTTTATTTTGTTTTATCTTGTTTTTCTTTAGAAATAATGAAATTATTACACGTGTGTATGTTTATTCAATAACACATTGCGATTTATCAAACGTACATCTCCTTGACATGTCTGGTTCGGTGAACTGGTTTGCAATGGTTTGGCCTTTTTTATTTTTTTAAAAATGGGTCACCAGTAAAAAAGTTTTGTAAACGCTGCTTTAAACCCTGAAGAAACAGGTAATTAAGCATGATCAATATTTAAAAACCTGACCTTGTAGGCCATACATCAATATTCACATTCATATTAATACCAGATGAAATGTTTCAATTACAACCAAACAATTATCATATGATATAATCTTTCCCAAGATGCACACAAAATGAATGTTAATATCTATAATCTGCTGATTATTTTTTCTTAATCAATCAATCAATGTGATGTTTTTCATCCTCTTCAGTTCTCAACTCTGCCACCAGGTGTCAGTATCACCCCACAGTCAGTTTACTAACCTGCAGGTTTTACAGCAACTTCAGGTGAAAGGTGAAGTATTGTGTTTGTGCAACGAAACGTGCTCCTGATTGTAGAAAGTGTGTCTAATGACCTTTTCCTTTGAGCTGAAGATCCTTCCAGGACGCTGTAAGCTCCTCGTGTCATTTGTTGCTTTTGGCCCCGTTGCCAGACGGGTGGGGTTGGGCAACAATACAATCAGGAGGGAGAAAGTTTGAGTAAATCAAAGGAGAGCAGTTGGAGCCAAATACTGAGATTGCATTAGTGATACGGATGTTAGTATAGCAGCACAAACGGTTCAGACTCCAACACAAACGTCTTTGGTGAAGGTGTTTCTATGAAGCGGTTTAATATATCACATCATACATGTTAGTGCATGCTGATGAACGACAGAGAAATGAAGTCTGTTTGTGTTCAAACACCTCCAGGCTTTATGCAAACACACATTTCTATTTTCTCTCATATGTCAACAACCAGCGGACAAAACACACAGATGTTTGAGGTAAAATCTCCCAACAAAAGAGACGGCAAGCACAATGATAGAAACAACAACAATTCATATTATTATCAATATATCAAGATTCTACGACAGCGTGTTAAAGCCACTGTAGGAAAAAAACCGGAGCCGCGAGACGGGGGCGATATTCAGAGGGGGAAAAAATCGCAAATTTGCAACTTTATAAAAACGTAAATTTCGATTGAATCATCCCAAGGTGTGACATCACCTCGTTAAGGTCCTTAGGGTGATGATGTTGATGCTTATTGTTGCTTTTATTCATATGAGGACAAACTGTCATCTTATGGTGTTTATTGATCTGGGCGGTTGGGCTAACATGCTAGTGGTAGCTTCCACTTGTTGTCAAAGCAACCAAACATCTGGTCAAGCAACGTGTTTACTTCCTCTATGACCTCTATAATACATTTGTTTCTCTGAATATTGCCCTCCTCTCTCGGCTCCGTTTTTTTCCCCTACTTTGGCTCAATATGCCGTCGTACATATCTGCTTTTGTTTCTTCTTCTTTTTTAATAGTTTCTAAATGATTCTGGATATAAAAATGAATTAAAATGTTTTTGAAAAAAAGCCAAATTTATCCCGTTTGATGTTACAATTAAGTGTCATGTGTGGGAGTTGGCAACAAAGAAGATCATCAGAGGAGAGCAACGCGTTGCCACCCAAAAGCAGATCAGCTGTCTCATCTTGCACCGGATTAACAAATATCATTGTTAATGGATGAATCATAAAACATTTGCATGTATTATATGTCTGTGGACTTTACTGGAAAACAAACTTGTACACACAAGCAAGACTTTTATCGTATTTTTATTGACCTGACACTGTTTCTGTTTTTTTATCTTCAACAAATGTGCTTATTGTAAGTCGGGCTAAATGCCCTAAATGTCAAATCTCATGTTGTCAAATCTGAAAGATTTAATTTCTGAACCAGGCCGATCCACAAACAAAGCTTTTCCAAAGTCCCCTGTAGCATGAAACTAATGTGACTTTTAATTCTTTTAATAGCCCTCCAGCACCTGAGACGCATTATCCCGGGACTCGCTTTGACATGACTCTTAACCGCCGAAGACCTCCAAAGAGCAGCGAGCGACGTGTAACCAGACTCCACTCAATTAGCGGTACATTCTGGCATCATCGTGCAACATTTACATGAACATTGGCTAAACACTGGGAGCATCAAAAGACTTGGCTCGCTCACATGGGGTGCTGATAGCACGTTGCTGCATGTGAGGGCACGGACTCCAGATTAAAGGCGAGGTGCAGGAGATGGAGAGGAGGGCGGGACTTCTTCTAGGGTACTCGTCTCCTTGGCAACCTGCAGCGGGGATCAACACTCGGCTCGGGTTCGGGAATAAATCGGTGCAGTCTCATGATCGTGAACCAGAAAACTGTATCTGCACAATCATAACACAACCAAGTGTGTGTGTGTGTGTGTGTGTGTGTGTGTGCTGCACACACAGGAGGGGGAGGGGTTTTTACGGGGGATTACCCCTAACCTTCCTCTTGTCTGCCAGACTGAGTTACTGAAACCTTTTGGGAGCAATGATCCAGCGCTTGTTCAGTCGAGATTGTTTTGCCGCGTAAAAATAGACAACGCCGTCCGTGGAGAATGCCTGTTTTTCCCATCCTGCCATGCGCCATCTGTTTGCAGGTATGCACCCACCCATCGTAGACGCCGGGGAGCTCGCCGCCATGTGATCCACTCCCGGGTTTAAAAGCTTTACGGGCCCACAGAGGAGGGCACGCAGCACGGTCCCCCCGCTGTTCAGCGCATTCTGAAGAGCATCGGCGTTCGGGTAAGTCTGCATGCTCTCCTTGTGTGTTTGAGATGTGGGTCTGATGTGGGTCAAATGTGGGTCCGACGTGGGTCAAACATCGGTCTGATGTGTGTCCAACGTGGGTCCGACGTGGGTCCAATGTGGGTCCGACGTGGGTCTGATGTGGATCCAACATGGGTCCGACGTGGGTCTGATGTGGGTCCAACGTGGGTCCGACGTGGGTCTGACGTGGATCCAACATGGGTCAAATGTGGGTCCAACGTGGGTCCAATGCCGGTGCCGTGTCACTCACCAGAGACTCACTTGTGCAGGTGCTGCATCCCGAACATGTCACATGACGCAGAAAATACCACGTACAAGTGAGTAGAACGGATGGTTTTTTTGTAGAATGGAGTGATGACATCACAGTGATGACATCACTGGCTGTAACGATGTAATGTCTGGTGTGTTTCTTCTTCTTTCAGGGAACACGGTAAGTCTAGTTTGTCAGTTAACAGACTTCACCTGAAAAAAAACAAATAAAAGCATGGACATTGTGATTTTGCTGCATGTATAAAACCAGAAACGTCATATTTAATACAGTTGAATGGCCGTAGCTGACCTCTCTGTCTCACATTGGTGATGTGTACTTCAACTATGCCTGCGTGTAAACCTAATTAAGAGGCTGGTCGCCGACTTTGTTACCTGCTTTACACACTTGAGCCTTGCATTTATACTTAATTAACACGCCGCATCCCGTTAAGCCGCCAGCTTCACCGACGCAGTGCTCTGTATTTTTGGCGCGATCGTTGACCACCATCGGAGCAGCTGCCCCGTCCTTCAGCTTGACCTTTGTCCCCCTCGGGTGCTGCCCTCTATCCGAGGGGAGACGGGCCAGTGGGCCGCCATCAGAGAGATAAAGGGTTGAAGCTCTATTTCGGTCCATGTGGGCCGCCTTGCAGCACCCTGAAACCAACACCTGTCCTGCTCTGTGTGGACTGGAGTCACTGGTAGACCACAATGTGGGTCAGCTTTTGTTCTCACTAGGAGGCCGGGTCTCACTTTCCCCCACAGAGGCTCGACGAGGAACAAAGAAACCTTGAAATGCAGCAGAGAGAAAGTTCATCATCGTTCCCTAACGTCAGTCATATCCAAACCGTCTTCTTAACATAGTCTCCATCTACACAAATCCTTTTTTAAATTTAAATTCACAACAGGACAGAAATAGCAAGAAGAGCAAATTGTTTGCATAAATGAACTTTTCTGACCATTTTCACAGGCATTTCCGTATCACTTCAAATCATCTAGAATAGATAAATGTGTGATTTTGAGAGATATTCCTTTGATAAACACAAATACTAATGTTAAATACGAGACTAAATTAATGGATAAAAGTAAACAGGCTCTTGTTCTTTTCCTCTCAGCGGTTTAATAAACTAGTGAGCCTTTCATATTAGATATATTATAATAAATTCTCCTGCAGGTTCCGACCCAGTCTTTAACGACTGATTGACATCATTACACTGTATTAATATGAAATTACAGCTTCACATTGTTTGCTTGCTAACTCTACATGCTTGCTTTGCACAGAAGAGGAGGAGGAGGAGGTAGCAGAGGAAGAGGAGGAGGAGGAGGTAGCAGAGGAGGAGGAGGAGGAGGAGGTAGCAGAGGAGGAGGTGGAGGAGGAGGTAGCAGAGGAGGAGGTGGAGGAGGAGGAGGAGGTAGAAGGTAGTACTGCTTATACTAATATCTGTCTGCATGCAGATGTAAATAGATAACTTTATTTAACACACTGTTGTCAACAATGTCGTCTGATGAATAATAATAAAACAATACAATAAGAATATATCGCTGCTGTCCAAAGAGAAAAAACAGCCTTGTTTCAACCATAATCCCTTAAATGGAAGTTAAACTTGTCCGTTTGCCAGTTCCATTCCAAAGTGTCAGTGAATGTGTCACGTCGGTATGAACTCTGACCCTTTTCACCTTCACTCAGCGTTGCATTCACTGACCTCCTCGTCTTTCAACAGATGCTGAGGAGGAAGACGTAGGTATGAACCTGTTATTCAATGGCTCTGGGTGTGTGTGTGTGTGTGTGTGTGTGTGTGTGTGTGTGTGTGTAATAAATTGTGTGTTTGTTCATACGTTGCCTCCTAAACTAAATGTTTTACTTTGCCTTTTCTTTGTTTTTATGTACACACAGACGATGTAAAGCCCCGGACAAAGTAAGAGCAGAGTTTTTGATGTATTCCCGTCATTTAAAGTGATTGATTGAGTGTCCTGATGTTGAGATGTTTCCATGTTGCTGTCCTCCTGATCAGGCCTGGGTTTGTGCCCGGCATGGTGGCTCCTAAAATCCCAGAAGGAGAGAAAGTGGACTTTGATGTGAGTTGGTCTCAGGACACATGTAAGCTGGGGGGGGGTTGTCGGATAAGCTCACATTTCAACTCCAATTTCAGGACATTCACCGAAAACGAATGGACAAGGACATGACGGAGCTCCACACTCTGATCGACGCCCACTTTGAGAAGCGTAAGAAGGAGGAAGAGGAGCTTGTTAGCCTCACGGATCGGATCGTACGTCTGGATACTCGCTCTTCCTCAGCAGCGTACAGTCACAGGGTTCTTCAGGGTTCAAGTCGCTGGGTCTGCTCTGTGAAATGACCTTTCTTTCCTTCTTCAGGAGACTCGGCGGTCGGAGAGAGCAGAGCAGATGAAGATCAGGGCAGAGAGAGAGAAAGAACGGCAGAAAAAACAAGCTGTACGTATACGGAGACGGAAAACATCTGGAAGACAAACGTCCCAAACCCTCACTGATCACACCTATGGATTATTCTACACTGAACGATGGATGGACGGACGGACGGACGGACGGACGGACGGACGGACGGACGGACGGACGGATGGATGGATGGACGGATGGATGGATGGATGGATGGATGGATGGATGGATGGACGGATGGATGGATGGACAGTGTTCAGACAATGTCACTTATGAAAACGCTGAAAAACCAAAATGTTTTCCAGGAAGAGAAGGCGAGAAAAGAAGAGGAAGAGGCGAAGAAGAAATCGGACGATGATACGAGGAGGAAGGTGATTCTGGCCAACTTGAGTTTCACTGGATACAAGGTGAAGATCATTACCTTAAAAACAACAAAAAGAGAGAGAAAACGGCGATAAGTTAAGTTACGTTGGCTCTCCAGCAGACGCAGCCGGGCGCCAAGAAACAAACGGAACGAGAGAAGAAGAAGAAGATCCTGAACGAGCGACGCAAGGAGCTGAACGTGGATCACATGAAAGAGGACAAACTCAGGTAACCGTGGAAACAAACAAATAAAAACATTTGGTCATTTGGTTTGGAACGCTTCCCAAGCGCTGTTGTTACCGACAGGGAAAAGGCCAAGGAGCTGTGGGACCGACTCCGCCAGCTGGAGGCCGAGCGCTACGACCTCCAGTACCAACAATCCAAGCAGAAGTACGAGGTGAGATGTCGTCACACGGGGGAATACATCGCCAACGCCAACATCCCTTTTAAGTCCGGGACGGCGGCCAGAAATACAACAGACGGACAGATTTACGACGTTAAGCACATTACTTACATAGCCGTTATTGTAAGTGGAACTCGTGTTGGAAAGAAGAGCAGGATTCATATTTCGCAGGTCGCTTCACTGCGCCACAAAAGCATGGAGGTAGAAACAGGAAGATGATATAAATATCTTACCTCTTAGTTCAACCCGACATCGAGCAGATTCACTGGAACACATTTAAAGATTTAAAAAGAGTCAGCAGCTGCCACTCTTAATGCTAAGCTAATTTAGCAGGACAAGCTAGTTAGCCCACTTTTTCCTATTTCCCCTCCGTCTTCTTGATTTTACTTGCTAATACTACATATTTGACATGTGAGGTCATCAAAAGGCCTTTCTCAGTTAAAGGGAAAGTTAGCTTCAGCTAATTCTGGTTGTGGCTAGCTCACGGGCTAGATTTAGCTTAACGAAGCATGAGTGCTAACTGCTAATTTTAGGCTACATATATATATATATATATATATATATATATATATATATATATATATATATATATATATATATATATATAAAATTGTCTTTTTTACTTTTTTTATGGTGAAACAAATAAATATTTGGTGTATTTTGCATATATAAATATACTTTTAAACATAATTTCCACAGATCACAGTGCTGAGAAACCGAGTCAGTGATCATCAGAAAGTGTAAGTATATCGTCTTTTTTCCGTCGTACATTTACTCGGTTGATATACAAAATACGTGTGTACTTTTTTCAGCCCTACATTCACTAGCTGTTATTTTAAAGTAATGAACACATTGCATGCATTAAAATGATAATCTAATTGCCCGCTGCAGGTAATTATTTTGAGTATTGAATATTATGACTTTTTGTTGTTGCTACTTTTACACTTATGTTTCAAACAAACGTATCACAAATAATCATGGAGTAGAATCAAAGCAACATTGATGAAATGATCAATAATTCCCCGCTGAGACTCACAAATCTGCCCCGATGTAAACTCGTGAGTTTCCACCTCCTCCGGTTTCAACCCTCATCTTCTCTCACTGATCTCCATTTGTTGAAAGCCGGGCAGCTGTTTGTGTCAGCTGCCCGGCAGCAGGACTAACGTTCCCCTAGGAGCCAACGGGGTCCAGGAAAACAACAAAAAGAGGGGAGGGGGGTATAAAATATATACGTCTCGAAGGAGGGTTAGGGTTTCGCAGTGCAGGTACAACAGCTGAGAGATCTTATAATGGCTACGTGATCTCATCTGCAGCTCCCGATAAAATGGTTACCGGGTCCTGCTGCCATCCGGATCATGCAGATCCTTCCAGCCTCTAGTAGACGGCAGCGAGGGGATCTGAACAGAACTAGAACAAGCTTAGATTCCTGCAAACCAGCGATGCTGTAAAACTCTCACAGATGAAGTAGCATAAAAACATGTTGCAGTTGACCATGTATTTGCATTGAGGGGGGGGGAAGCTGCAGGGCTCAAGCGCCTCGGTAGCAACAGCAGATAAAGATAGTCGGCAACTATTCGGTAGCAAATCCCCCTTACAACAGCAGACAGCTATGAAAAGCCCTCGTCGCAGGCCGGCAGCCAGCAGCGCTGTGTGGCGGGGCCGGGGTTCCCAACCCAAGGGGCCGGGGCTCCGGGGAGGACGCACAAGAAGAGTTCTGGGGTTCATTCCTTCTCTAATCTTACCTCTTTATGCCGCTAAAATAAAATAAAAAATAAAAATAAAAATTGTCATTTCAGAAAGGAAAAATCTTGACTTGTTGCCGTGCATCCTGTCAGGAGTCTCCGCAACAAAATATTGCTTCAAAACCAGATTGCTTGCTTGTGGTTATTTCCCTTGTAATAATTCAAAGGCAGAGTAGGTCATTTGTAAAAACCACAGATTTTTATTTGTACGCATCGCAGAACCCACTCAGAACCGCCCCCTTCGTTCAGACCTCTGTTCAAAGCCCCGCCCCCTTCATTCACACCTTTTCTAAGCCCCGCCCCCTTCGTTCAGACCTCTTTTCTAAGCCCCGCCCCCAAAGAACACCAAACGAGTGCTTGGCTGCGTTTCAATAACAGTTTGAGTCGCCCTCGCTCACTTGCCCTCAGCCCTTGCTATGACGTCACACGGAGGCCACTTGGAGGGCGGAGGGAAAGAGGGCGGAGGGGGAGTGAAAGAGGTAAATGGAACACACCTGCCCTCGTTCACTAACAGCCCAGACAATCATGAATCAACCACACGTTGTTGGAGTAGCGCTATACTGCCTATTCCAAATTACACAAAATATGCAGAGACTCATTTCATTGAGACGAAGACGTATTCTGCGCTTGATGGCAATACGTCGGCTTATATACTTACACTTGTAAACGGTGGGCTCTGCCATAACTCTGCAACAGACAGTCTAATTGCACAATTTAAGAAAATGAATTAAATTTAATTCATTTTCTACTTTCTTCTTTCTTCTTCTTCCTTGGTGGTGAATAGACAGCAGACACTGGTGTTTGAGGTTCATTATCGCCACCGCATGGACATATTTTTCGTGCACCACTGCAATGCATTGTGGTTGATATACAGCTCTGAAGTGGCCATCGTTGTTCACTCGATCACTCAGCCCTCAAGGGTCGATCTCACGGAGTTCACTTCAGCTGTTCAGAGAAATGGAACAGCCCTTAAGATGGCGGCGGGGATTCCCCCGAGGGCAAGTGCTTAGGGCAAGTGAGCGAGGGCGACTCAAACTGTTATTGAAACGCAGCCCTTGAGATCGGCAGAATGAACAATCAGGAAGTATTGACAGACAGACAGGCCATCCAATCATTTTCTCCGGCTCGACTTTTCTGATTGGACGAGGTTTTTACACCGTGCCATGGCCACCGATGACATTTTTAAAAAAGCTTTATTTCAGAGCATTTCGTGTATTCATTGCTATCGGTATGTTACGAGGATTTTAAGTAATATAACAGAAAGTGTTTCTGAATCGAATCACTACTCAACCTTTAAATGACCCTTTGAACCAGTGAGAAATGCATTCTGGGAGGGAAGACGCAAGGCTCATTAGGCGGTACAGGTTGGGTCGGTTCGTGTGCCGGCTGTTCTGGCAGCTCTTGGCTGACTTTCATCTCATTCTCAGTTCAAAGGGAAGCAGAAGCAAGCGTGGCCTGAGGAAGTAACAGCTGACATCAACAGGACGGCAACTCCCAACGACCTGGCACCCAACACACGAACTCATGAACTGAACATCATGTTTTTTTAAATACTTGAACATTAAAGAACAAAATGCTCCTAACCGTGGTGTCTGTGAAACATGCTGAGCTCAGAGAGCAGTGGTGTGGTGGACTGATGGGGGTCAGGAAGGTGAAAAGGAAACCATGAGGAGATTATTGTCAAAGTTATCATCATTTTATGCCCCGACATTCAATATGTCCTGTTTAGAGGACTAGAGGTGAGACTAATTGATTAATCGTGTAGCGATTTTGTGGTTGCAATGAATTAAAAAAGAAAAACTTTTATTTTACAAATCAGAAACGGCGTCTGAGTGTCTTCTTTCTTTCTCACTTGTGGGAACTTTTCAGATAAGTACTCACGTTGCTGTAATTATGGAAAGAACGCCACACCTTCTTTAATAAGGTAACTTTTTCATGGGAATCCAGGCGGCCTCGAGGACCGCCAGCGGTGTTACCGGTTCTCTATAAATGACCGCGTCAGCTCATATCATCGTTGGAGTTTGCTTTCAGCCATTGGGCGGATCAACCGCGGAGGGGTCGAAGTTCAAATCTAATCAAGGATTACACAACGCTGTTCTTGAGCATCAGAAGCTAAAGATGTTGGGTGGAGGAGAGATGTGTTGCTCACCGGCCCCGAAGCGTTTCTACATTCCTGCAGCCAAAAACCCCCGAAGGCTGTGACTCATCCTCAAATCCACAGATGACACCAGAGTAGATCTCTACCAGCTTTATTCATTACACTCCAAATAAATAAAGCTGAACAATCCAAATATTTCACACACACATAAAACATAGATCTGGAAAGAAAAGAAAAGAAGAAGATGGAAGAAGACTCTTTCACTCCAACAGGAGAAAATCTTCTCTGTGTTCATTTTACAGAATCAAAATGACTTTTTGTGATATTTTAACTATCAGAATACAATTTTAACTCTTATATTAATATTTAATAAAGCTCATTATACTCAGGCACATTTAAAGGGACAGTTCACTCTAAAATCAAAAATACACATTTTGCCTTATTTAATGGATCTAGATTGTTTTGGTGTGAGTTGCCTGGTGTTGTCCACCTTCTCTTGGATGTAATGAGATTATGTGACACTCAAAGCACACAAAAACAACCAAACATACAGTGTGTCTTTCCAAAAATGATGACGCGGTTCCTCAAGATAATCTAAAGACCCTCGTCGTGATTTCTGGAAAGAGACACTGTATGTTTTTTGTGTGATTTGAATGTTGAAGACCGTTTTTTTTAAATGTCTTTGCAGCCGATATCTCCAAAACCAGGCAACTCCCACCAAAACAATCCAGATTGATAGATTAGTAAGATTAAAAATGTGTATTTTTTGTATTTGGGGGGGGGACAGTAAAAATGAGAAAAGCAAACACATTACATGGAAACCTTCACCTTTGTTCCCTTCAAAGAGAAAGTAGCCTTCCATGGTCTGCTGCCTGTTCAGGAAGCGTCCGTCACAACAACCTGCAGGGAGGACGGCGCTCGACCTCCGACCTTCAGGCGTTAATCGATGACCTGAACCGACCGGTGTGCCGCCGCCGTAATGTCGTTCACAAACTTGGACTTGTTCAACCCTTTCTGCAAGACAAAGAGGGAAATAAAACCTCGGTGAGTGAGAACCCTGACACTTCTTGACAATGCGCCCCGAGCTGGGACTGGAAAGCTGCGAGACTCGATGCATCTGTGCTAATGTGCATGTGCAAACAAAGTCCTGCCTGTGTTTGCTGGAACCTGAGATGCAGGATTCCTCAGCCGTATCACTCTAAGTGTCTCTGATCGCCTTCACCGGGCTTTCTCTGAGAACGCTAATGCAAAACCGCTCTCCCTCCCGGTTCTCACAAATACCTGAGCGAGGCGTGGACGAGTCGTCTGCAGCGACTGAAACGGAGAGACACGCCCCAACCCTGCACACATCTCGGCAAATTAATTAACCATTCACCTTTTTCAGGACGCTTTGCAGATCCTTTTCTGACCACATGTTGTAGAGGAGCAGGGCGGCAGCTTTGCTGGATTTGGGGAAATGTCTGAACAGGAAAGGGAATACAGATTTAATCCCAGGTATCTTGAAGAAGTGCATCTACTCCTGTATTCTGCTCACATGCACCCGTACCCGTTCTGGCTGAGATCTGTCAGGGACCCGATCAGGTTGTAGTCCAACAGGTGCTTGCCCGTCTGAGGCTCCTTCATCAGCAGACAGCTGGACGTCTGGCAGGCCATGGCGAGCGTGTCGTCGGACTCATTTCCTTCCGTGGTGCCGGCCCTGATGATGCTCAGCAGCTCGGGGAGGGCAGAACGAGCTTCGGGGGGAACAAGGGCAAACAAAACCCGCGGGGCTGTTTAACACAAGCAAACACTTTGCAACAAAAAAATGGTTATTTAAGATAATGCATTTCAAGGTACGGACTCATATCGGACGTCTACCCTCAAGCAAAAACACAAGTCTTTCTGTTTATTCTTCTTGTCAATGAAGAGAGTCTTACCGATGGCCTGGTGCAGGTTTGAGTTGTGGGTGAGGTTTCCCACTAAGGCCACGGCGTTCCTCTTCATGTCCACGTGGTCTGATTTTAACAGAGGGCTGATGACGTGAAGGCCGTTCAGTCTCTGCACGATGGTCTGGCCCATCACACCGGAGATCTGCAGGCAGGGAACATCAGGTTGTAGGTGCACGCACATAATCAAACCATATACAGAAAAGTGAGTAAATCACGTGGTTATAAATCACATAGGCGTTGGGTGTTTTTTCTTACCTTGCCTTCATTTGCGGTGAGGTTCTGCAGGGCTCCACAACAGGCCTCCTGTGTTTCCGCCCGCTGGCTGGAGCCCAGTAGAGACAGGTAACTCTCCATCGTCTGGGAGTGGATCAGCCGGCCGGCGCCGCTCGGTTGTGCATCCTCGATGATCGGGAAGTCAAAGTGGCACTGGGCGAGAAGGGGTCGGGGTTCAACGTGTAGCTGTGACTTATTTACTTTTAAAGAAAAATAACACTGAACCGCGTACACCGAGGACAATGGAGGGAAGTCTGTGTATAACGCCGGGCTGCTGGGAGATTTCTCTGTTCAGAATGGATGCACGGCACTATTTCACCTTCACATATTCTCATCTCATCAAACCGGAGCCGACAGAGGGGAGCGATATTCACAGAAAAAAAGTTCCAAATTTGCGAGTTTATTACAATGCTAACAAAGGCAGCTATGGTAGCTAACTTCTTTATGTTTGTAATGAATCATCCCAACGTGTGACATCACCTCGTTAAGGTCCTTAGGGTGATGATGTTGATGCTTATTGTTGCTTTTATTCATATGAGGACAAACTGTCATCTTATGGGTGTTTATTGATCGGGGAGGTTTGATCGGGAGGACATGCTAGCGGTAGCTTCCACCTGTTGTCATAGCCGACAGGCTGTTAGCATCGTTAGAAACTTTTTTTCTGGGAATGTTGGCCCTCTGTCTTGGCTCGTTTTTTAACCTTTGTGTCGTGTTCGTTTCTCCCCCCTTACTTTAGTGTTCCCGGTCAAATTTGACCGGCCTGTTTTAACTGCTCTTACATTAACAGAAAAACCACTGATCATCACCAAATTGTATTTTACTCCCCTTTAAGCTGTTAACAATGTCTCAGACTACTGGTTTACATGAAAATTGTGGAAATTGTGGTGTTCTCAGTATTGTGTAGGCTGTGTATTGTTTTTTTGGTTCTGCCTTTCAAACAGGCAATTCATTAGTGCACCGTTTTTTGAAGTGCCCTAACTCCTTCCTTCATTACCATCAACAGTAATGAAGTGGATGGTCCATCTGTAAGGCTACCGCAACCTGATCAGCACAACATTCATCTTTACCCATCTCATTTAGAGCCCATAAACATACAGATTCAATTATTTCTGAGATAATACATACAAAACTACAAAGGGTGCATTCAGTAGAGTGCAGATCTCACTGTTGGCTGACCCTCCGTCTCTCTCAACACCGAAGGCCTGTGTCATTAAGCCGTTGTATAAGAGACGTCATACGTTCTTGACAAAGAACTCATCAGGCTGTCTGTCCATTTAACGGTGTGTGTGTGTGTGTGTGAGTGTGTGTGTGTGTGTGTGTGTGTGTGTGTGTGCGTGTGTGTGTGTGTGTCTTCACACACAGGATTGGCATTTTGCAATCAGGTCGGAATGCGCCTTCCAAACGTAGGCAAGGTCGGAAAGGTTGTGAAGTTCAGTCATCAAATCGGATAACTTGTGAGTGGACATGAAACTGTTGCAGGGACATAGTTGACCAGAATATAGGCCTCCCAGACTCTGCATCCCACAGACTTTTTGTAGCCTCATTGTTGGACCGATATACTCCTGCTAAACTCAACAGACCCATGTAGGCTTGGAGGTCTACCTGGTTCAATGCTTTCCATGTGTCTGCAAACACACGCCTCCCCTCCAGGTTTGTCATCAGTATAATTTCCATAATGGACTCTGGTAAAAAGAGTTGGAAGCTGGACTTGATGTCATCCACATGAGATGTTGCGTTCCGTGTTGGCCCTGGCGTCATCCTAACAATATCCTAAACTCTTGGAGAGCAAGAATATCCTAAACTCTTGCTCTGCCTCCTCTGTCCTGGGTGGATGAATACCAGAGCAAGTTGCCATCCTTGGACTGGAATGTCATCTCACGTGCCTCTTCCTCAGGTGCCTCTTCCTCACCATCTCTTGACTGGTCGGTCTCACAGTGGTCTGGGTCAAAATCAGGATCGATGTCGTCTTCTATTTCTGAGACATCCTCCTCTATTTCCAGTTTAACTTCAATCCCTTCTTCATCAGTTTGAAAAAAAAAGGTCAAGAGCCTCTATTGCAGAAAATCGTCTTATCAGGCGCCTACTCATTGTGTTCAGAGTAAAATGACAGCAATACACAAATAAAGCTTTATATAGGTGGTCTGTGTGAAGATATGATATATTTTGTATCAAAAAGTGTGGTTCACGTAGGGAAGAGGCACATAAGCGCAGGAAAGAGGTGAGAAGAGGAGACACCTAATTATTCAGTCTGAAAGGGGTTCACGTGGGGTGTAGTGTGTGTGTGTGTGTGTGAGTGTGTGTGTCTGTGTGTGTGTGTGTGTGTGTGTGTGTGTGTGTGTGTGTGTGTGTGTGTGTGTGTGTGTGTGTCTGTGTGTGTGTGTGTGTAGTGGTGGTGGTGGATTTGTGGTTGTATACTATCTGATGGATGAACACAAACTAGGGTCACCCATTCATTTCCTATGGCAGTCATTTTTGACCGGGAACACCACAGGTGTTACAAAGTTGATTTAACCACTCAAAATTCAACGAAAGTGGTGATCATCAATTGTATATGTTCAAATGCCTAGTGTGGAGGATATCATAAGGCCTTGAGACAATAAAATGTAAAACACAATATTTATGATTGATGAAAGTAGGAAATCGGTCAGATTTGACCCGAACACGACAGAAAGGTTAAAAAAAAATTTATTTGTGTGTTATTGATGTGATGGTGAAATGAACTAATGTTGAAAAAAAAGAATTTCACAGTTGGATTTCTGGAAACATCTCAGACATCACGATGTGTCACACTGAAGCCGAATCTAAAAGGTAAAATGCTGTCACCCCAAGCATTTTGAACTCTAGGAGTGTAATTAGTGGTATTAGCGCCATAATCTCAGTACATTTAGTAGACAAGTCACAATGACAGACTGTCTAGACGAACTAACAGCCACTTTTAGAAGGTGTCAACAAGCCGCCCTGATGTTATAATTACATCTCCTCCTCCTCGGCTCACCTCCTGCTCTGCAGACCGGCTCTGAGGACTGAAGCAGCCGATGGGGCCGGCGTCTCCCTGCTCGCGGCCCTTGAGGCCGGCGTCCCTCACCAGCGTGGAGATCCTGCTGAACAGAGCGGGAGCTTCGTCCTGCAGCTGGAAGGTCAGGTTGTTCAGGACGCACACGCAGTTCTCTGCAGACTGATTCATCGGGAGGAAGAGCACATGCATGGGTTGTTTGTGATGTCAGTGTGCTTTGGCAACACACTTCAAACGTCATGCCAAAACAAGCCTTGTGACTGAATAACTGTCGTCTCTTCCCTTTGAACTAAATTAACAGAAAATAAAACTTCCCTGCAATACAGAACACATCGGTTACATCAAACTGCAGGCTGAGAATGTAAAGGATAAGAAGTACTACCAGGAGAGAGCATTTCAATTATATTTTCATCATTTTGAAGCTTTTACGTGTCTTTAAAAAGAAAAGACGGTTGCTAACGTGGCTAAATAAGACTACAAAAGGTCGTCATGGTGACCGGTGTGCTTTCACATCCTCCACCGTGTAGGAATCGTAACCCAAGAAAGCTGGTGTGGCGTTGGACTACAACAATGGACCCCCATGAAGGCCCCGTCGTTGGACTACAACAATGGACCCCCATGAAGGCCCCGTCGTTGGACTACAACAATGGACCCCCATGAAGGCCCCGTCGTTGGATTACAACAATGGACCCCCATGAAGGCCCCGTCTTTGGACTACAACAATGGACCCCCATGAAGGCCCCGTCTTTGGACTACAACAATGGACCCCCATGAAGGCCCCGTCGTTGGACTACAACAATGGACCCCCATGAAGGCCCCGACCCCCATGAAGGCCACGTCTTTGGACTACAACAATGGACCCCCATGAAGGCCACGTCATTGGACTACAACAATGGACCCCCGTGAAGGCCACGTCATTGGACTACAACAATGGACCCCCGTGAAGGCCACGTCATTGGACTACAACAATGGACCCCCGTGAAGGCTCCGTCGTTGGACTACAACAATGGACCCCTATGAAGGCCACATCGTTGGACTACAACAATGGACCCCCGTGAAGGCCCCGTCGTTGGACTACAACAATGGACCCCCGTGAAGGCCCCGTCGTTGGACTACAACAATGGACCCCTATGAAGGCCCCGTCGTTGGACTACAACAATGGACCCCCGTGAAGGCCCCGTCGTTGGACTACAACAATGGACCCCTATGAAGGCCCCGTCGTTGGACTACAACAATGGACCCCTATGAAGGCCCCGTCGTTGGACTACAACAATGGACCCCCGTGAAGGCCCCGTCGTTGGACTACAACAATGGACCCCTATGAAGGCCCCGTCGTTGGACTACAACAATGGACCCCCGTGAAGGCCCCGTCGTTGGACTACAACAATGGACCCCTATGAAGGCCCCGTCATTGGACTACAACAATGGACCCCCGTGAAGGCCACGTCGTTGGACTACAACAATGGACCCCTATGAAGGCCCCGTCATTGGACTACAACAATGGACCCCCGTGAAGGCCCCGTCGTTGGACTACAACAATGGACCCCTATGAAGGCCCCGTCGTTGGACTACAACAATGGACCCCCGTGAAGGCCCCGTCGTTGGACTACAACAATGGACCCCTATGAAGGCCCCGTCGTTGGACTACAACAATGGACCCCTATGAAGGCCCCGTCGTTGGACTACAACAATGGACCCCCGTGAAGGCCCCGTCGTTGGACTACAACAATGGACCCCTATGAAGGCCCCGTCGTTGGACTACAACAATGGACCCCTATGAAGGCCCCGTCGTTGGACTACAACAATGGACCCCCGTGAAGGCCCCGTCGTTGGACTACAACAATGGACCCCTATGAAGGCCCCGTCGTTGGACTACAACAATGGACCCCCGTGAAGGCCCCGTCGTTGGACTACAACAATGGACCCCTATGAAGGCCCCGTCATTGGACTACAACAATGGACCCCCGTGAAGGCCCCGTCGTTGGACTACAACAATGGACCCCTATGAAGGCCCCGTCATTGGACTACAACAATGGACCCCTATGAAGGCCACGTCATTGGACTACAACAATGGACCCCTATGAAGGCCCTGTCGTTGGACTACAACAATGGACCCCTATGAAGGCCCCGTCCCGGAGCAGCTGGTTCTTGATTATGACTCAGCTCCAGACCTTCTTTTCTGGTTCACGTTCCACATGAAGGTGTGACGAGTGAAAGCAGGAAGAACACACACTGATCTTCTCTCTCACCTTGTCGTCGGGTTTTCCCGCCTCCACGCACGCTTTGACGTAAGTGACCAGCGAGTCGATGAGGCCGCGACACTTCCTCATCGCCTGCCTGTTGCTCTGCTTCGTGCTGCTCAGGTTTCTGTTGGAGATGAAATACAACGTGTTGCTGCATTAAAGAGTAATGCACATACCCCTCCACCCCTTCCTCTCATGGATTAAAGTACTAGTATTTATATTATTATTATTATTCATTTTAGATATTTGTATCTTCATTTTATTTTATTATCATTATGATTTTATATAGTTTATCTTATTTAGTTTATTATTCTCATTATTTTTTATGTTTTTATCCTATTTTATTATCATTATTATTTTTTATATACATTTTTATCTTATTTTATTATCATTTTTATATATTTTTTTCTTATTTTCTTATTTTTTTGTATGTTTTAAAAAAAAAATGTTTTAATCTTTTATAATTTGTTTTATATTTTTTATTATTATTTATATTTTTTTTATCTTATTTATATTTCATATTATTTATTTAACATTAACAATAAAGATCTATTCTACTAGGTGAAGCAGAAGCAGTGATCCAGTTGTGAGATATTTATTTCACCGGGCCTTAAAAACAAACAGTCTGGTTCTCTGGGAGAAATGAAGAACACGTTGGCGGCGTTCCCAGATACGGTGTTTTACATCCTGGCCGAGTGTTTGCTGATGAAGATAACGATTACAATGCTAATAACACGGAGCTGTGGTTTGTTAAACATTTACACTCACATTTACAAGCTGACAAACTCATGAGGAGGCAAGTTCTGTACGGCAAGAACACTATTAATATTAACGGAGACAGATTTATTATTAGAAATATGATACAACATCACAAGCAACGACTTTCATGCTGTTTATGTATTTATTTATTATTTAATTTGTTTATTTGGAGAGGACAACACTTTGTTTTAACATGCCGGATTTAACTAAAAGCTAGTTTCGAAGAAAGAAAATGATATTAATGCTGCATTAGTTTTAGCAAAAGTGAGTGTTCGTCCAATTATGATATTTATCTTTTTTCTCAGAGAGATAAAATAATACCAAGCTTTTATTGCGTTGCTCAAAGGGGCGGGGCCAAATCTGTATCTGATAGTATATAATATCTATAATATTACAGAAATCGTACAGGAATTATTTGGATTCCTCCAGAGGAAAATCTCTTGAAGCTGCCTTTAACTCAACGACCTCGAACATTACGTAAAAGCATCAGCAGGTCGAGAACCGTAGAACTGAGACTAATCCAGGCGTTTCAAACCGACTCAACACCTTTTCTTCTGAATTTGGCCTCATAATCACAAACCTTTTCTTCTTCAAACAAAAACAAATCTTTACGGGAATCGTTCATGTTTAAACCTTGAATTGCTGCTTGGATCTCATGAACGCGGAGAGAGAAAAAAAAACACTTCACCTGAGACATCCGGTGGCGTTAAAGAAGACCTCGGGGTCGTGGTTGCTCCCGGCGACGTGGTCTGGCCCCGCCGCGTACGGCAGGATGGCTCGCTCCACCAGGACCGGCAGAGCGCTCTTCAGCAGGTCCGGCTTCAGGCTCTCCACAGAGGACAAGTTCCACAGCAGACCTGGAATCAGGAAAACAAATCATTAAATATTCATTCAGGCCTGCTGGGAACATAAAACATCTCCGTGGTGATTTATAGACGTGTGAACATTTGATTGATTGATTGGTGTTATTACAGTAAAACTTTATCGTTTGGAGGATTTCTGTTCAGATCAGTTAACACACGTCCACTAAAACAACATAACACACACCACACCACACCCACACACACACCCACACACACACACACACACACACACACACACACACACACACACACACACACACACACACACACACACACACACACACGTACCCGTCAGCTGGGTCTGGAGCTCCAGGGAGTCGGTCTGCCGGAGCAGAGCGGCGGCGGCCGCCACGCCGCCCAGCCGGTGGATCTCCTCCTTGTTGGCGTCGCTCCTGAAGGAGAGGTTCCGGAGGGCGGCCGAGGCCGTCTGGTTCACCGGGGGACCGGAGCTGCTCAGCAGACCCACCAGAGGAGGGATCCCCTTCAGCTTCAGCACCTGGGAGACACCACAGGCCTCGGGGGTTAGAGGGGGGTGAGTCACCACGGCGACGGGGTTTACTACGTTTTCTACGTAGTAAACCATAGAATAAAGTACTTTAGGCTGCGATCCAGACTGGGAGGAGTGAGCTACCAGGTTTACTGCATGTTAAAGAACGACGAGAGGCCAAATATAGATTCTCTTTAAGGTTTGGAAAAATATTGCACGACTGTCGGGAGGACTTTTCCATTTTTTTATTTTTCAGTGATGATGTTTAGTGTGAAAGATAATTAATTAATCAATCTGGCTAAATTGTTTAACTGTGATTATTATATTGTTTCAAAGACATCAAATTAGACTTATGTGCATAATGATGCAATTAAATAATAATAATAATAATAATAATACAATTATTATTAATAATAATAATAATTATAATAACAAAAATGGAAGTAATAATAATAATGATGCAGAATTTGCGTTCACTATTACGAATTATACAACTTTCATTGTGTTCAGAAGACGTTAATAATATCTAAAACTGTAACTATGTTACATTCATCATTTAACGTTAGTCATCAATAAACAAATCCCATTAGAAGCCAAATAACCAACAACGTGTTGTGATCTCTCATGGATGGTGTGTTTTTATGTGTTCTCTGGTCCAGAGCTGAGAATCTCAGTGTTTCCTGACACAGGATCAGATCTGGATCCAGTCACCATTCTCAGCGTTGGTGAACGGTGACGCGGCGCTGACTCACCTCCTCCTTGGCCTTGTCGTCGATGAAGGTGCTGTGCTGAATGTAGGAGGCGCCGCAGTGCCGAGCCGCCTCGTCGTAGTGGCCGAGATACGCCACCGCCTCCGTCATGGTGATGTCGGCCGCGCCGCCGCTGCCATTCAGCCTGCGAGACGGACGGAAATTAAAATGAGAAAATCCATTCACATTCAGTCACATGATTACGACGGCGCATTAGGGCCTCTGGAGGAATAAAAATGGAAATTTACAAGTTTATAAAGTCGAAAAATGTGCATTTATGTTTATAATGAATCATCCCAGGTTGGACTTCACTTGTTGTCATAGCAACGACAAACATCCATGTTAGTGGAACCAAGCTACTTGTTTATACATCGGCTACATATAAGTTCCATAATTACCCAGAATCCTTGCTCTTCTTGGTCGTGCCGTCGGTGGCGTCGGTGCCGTTCCTCGGGTAGAGGGGGGGGTGGGGCAGCGAGGGGGACGTGGGGCTCAGTATGAACTGATCCCCGGGCCTCCGGAGGGACTTGGTCACGTTGACTTGGCCGGCCTTGAACTGGCTGGGTTGAACGCTGCCGTTGCCCGGGTAGAAGGGGGGGTGGGGCATCGAGGGGGATGTGGGGCTCCATATGAACTGCCCTCCGGCCCTCTCCACCCGGGACAAGCTCCTGTTGGAGATGAGTCTCTCTGCAGGGGCTCGGCTGGTCTTCACGGTGGCCGAGCGGCCCCGGGTCACATCCACCTCACACTGCCGGTTCAGGTTGTTGTCCAGGCTGATCTGTGGATCAACAAACAGAGTTTACTCTCTTACAGAGAGAGAGAGAGAGACAGAGAGAGACAGAGAGAGACAGAGAGAGACAGAGAGAGACAGAGAGAGTCTCGGGGTGACAGGAAGTTGGCACATCACACCGTGAAAGCGTTTTAAAGCCGGCGGCTTCTCCGGGAGAAGAACATACTTGTGAGAGAGGAGACGGGGAAAGGACACAAATATGTGAGCATGTTACTGGTTATTAGTACAATATGGTAAGAAAAACACAGAATGAGTTGTGAAATATCAGACTTTCACTTTTTTTTTTTTTTACAAGTCGGGGGCAGGACTTAATAACACAACTTTTTATGTTGCAACAATGTATTTAATATCCAGCTGGAGATGGGAAATAAATGTATCTGCAACTATCTTTTAATTGTTTAAGACGTTTATTAAGCACAAATTTACTAATAAAGTATCTATATGACCCCAAATTGTGAGTATTTACCACTTTTCTTTGTCATATTTGAGAGTAAAGAAAATGTGTTTGTGTTTTTTTTACAACGAGCAGCTCTTCTGTCTTTATGTATCCCTCACTTTATGTCTCTGTTTGTTATATTCTACATATTATAGTCACTGTTTGTTTATTGATTATCATCCTCAATGTGTGCACCTTAGTCACCAAGACAAATGTTGGTGTAAAACCCTTCTTGGTAATTAATCTGTTTCTGATTCTGATTCTCTACATTTTTCTGGCACTTCATAGACAAAAACAATTCACTGATTAATTTAGAAAACATCTGGCAGATAAAAACGTAATCTAAATGAACGTTTCACAGTAAAATATAAGAAAACGAAGATGGCAGTTCAACAATATTAAGTTCACAACAAGCTCAAAATCAAAGCTCACGATATGTTCAGACTTGTATTATTAATTAAATCACTGGGTGGGAAGGAAGGGAGGAATCAAGGAAGGAAGGAAGGAAGGTTGGGCCTCGTTTCCTCTGGCCGACTCTGGGAAAGTAACGAGAGGAAATCGTACTTACACTTGAGAGTCCGTTCCTGAAGAAGGAGCCTCCGTTAAACGTGCCACACTTGGACGTTTCTGTGAACACGTAGCCAAACGTAGGACCTGAGGAGGAACCAGATCTGAGATCAGTTCATCAGGAACACATCGCAATAAATCTGTCACTAAGTCGGCAGTGAGTCTGATCTTTTCAGCTTAAAGATAATCAACCATGTGGTGTTAAAGGAGGGCTCTAAAGGCCACACTGGGAATCAGGTTTTTATTCATTTGCATTATGATAATGAGATTTAGAGAAAAATCTGACCACAAACCAAAAAGAAGTTCCCAAACATGTTCCCTTATAACGTATAATGGATGGTTTATATTCTACATATGGTGCTCAGTGGTCAGCTATACATCCTGTAAACTGTATTTACCAAAATAAAAGTCTAAAAAGTTGTTGAAAGTCAGCTGGAGTGAAATCAAAATGTACCCATAAAAACTACAAAAACACAGAAAGATAAGAAGAATCAACTAAACGGATTAAAAAAACAGATTAAAGTGGAAAATAAAAAGAGTGATTCTTCTAAGTTAAGCTTTTAAATGATAAATATCTGAACATCTCATGTAAATAGAGAAGCTCTTTAAAAGTGATAATCATGATAATTAACTTGTCTCCCTTGCCTTTGTGCTGTAATTAAAGGTTTTAATGGTTATAACAGTGATATAAACATGTTATTCCAGCATCAGAGGGTCTGATGGGGTCCCAGCTGTGTGTGGACTACAGAGGCGGTAGTTCGGTTGCTGGTCTTACTTGTGGGGGACAGTGAAGAGGACCCGCTCTTGCTGCTGGAGAGCCGGGACCGGCTCCTCTTCACGGTCTGGACCTGCTGCTGGACCCGCTGCTGGCCGCTCCGGACCTGGTCCAGGGAGGGCAGCGCCAGCGACGTGTCGTCCACGTTCCCGAGGGAAACCACGGACTTCAGCGGCTCCAGGGTCGTCATGGTCTCCTCGTCTCACCGTCTCACGGTCCCGGGAGGATCGATCCGCTGCGGAGTGCGTGTGTGTGTGTGTGTGTGAGCACCTTGCCCTGCCCTGCGCCTTTAGACCGCGCCCATCCATTACACCTGCACCCCTCCCTCTCTATATAACCAGCTCCACCTCCACCGGGTCTAATGTGCCAAATTATGACTCACTCACTTTATAATTATGACTATAATGAGGTGATGAGAGATGATTTAACGTCACTTAACAGCTCTGAGTAGTAACTATATCTGTAAAATCAATGCGGAGGGAATAATATGTTTATATTTTTAATTAATATAATTAATTTAATTCTTCCTCAGGTTTGGGGTCCAGCAGGTCTACGGAGACCTCGTCTCTTCAGGGTTCCAATAATAAAGTTAAAGCTGATTAAACGTCCCACATGAGAACACAAAGCCAACTATAGATCAGAACAGATTAAAGGGAAACCCAACATGAGAGCTGGAAACGTAGACCACAATCACGCCGTCCAATCACAGCTCTGACCGGGTCACGTGTGACTCCTCCTCCCCTGCCACTGCTGCAAGAGTTGGAAAAAGATCACACAACATTATGTAATACATTACATTTAGCAATAATGCTAAAACAAGGTTAATAATTAGGATTATGGACACGTCCCTGCCTTTAACATCACGGTGACTTCTGTTGAAAAAGCAGCTTAAAAACCGCCATTATTTACTGATGCTCACAAAGAAGGTCAGTGTTGCACAGGAGGTGTGTGTGCTGAGCCAAGAACTGCCCAACCAAACCCTAAATTAAACCTGTCCCGATGAAGAGCACACAGCTTCATCACGCCTCCAACAAAGACCCTTTAGTGAACATTCAAATGAGCTCAGAGCTGGTTTGCATGGAGGTGTACGTACAGCAAACACATGCATCGTGTTGAGGGATTTCCATGGCTGGTACTGGCACTGTTATGGTTTTAATGTTTTACCCAGTGTGGGAAAAAATAAATGAGAAGTAAAACTGCACCACACCCATGGGTGCTGCTGCCCGGAGGAGGAACCTGCAGCAGCTGGCATGTGAAAGGAGAATGTTCCTCTGCCAGCCTTCATGGTATTTCTGGAGAAAAGCCAACCTGCCTTTGGAAAGGAACTACTGCCACGTGTGCTTCTATCGCCCCCTAGTGGTAGAGCGTGGAACCATCACATTCCTCCAGAGCAACGACTGTCACTTAGTGCAAGTATATAAAAAGTCTTTATTGCTTTCATAATCATGCCCATTACAATTGGAATGAACATCAGGTATTTTAAATTATATATATTTATATATACATTTATATATATATATATATTAATTATATATATATATATATATATATATATATATATATATATATATATATATATACACATACACATATACATACACACATTGTTTCACAGCAATACTACAGTACATAAAAGTGGTATTTCTGATGCACTGCTCACTTTTTACTGCATTTTCTACAGTACAATACTAGATGATAGTTTTTATTAAACATGATTTATGTAATTGATTTAGACGTGTGCAGACATATCTCCAATATAATATTAACACGAGACATGCAGAGAGTTTGTCCTCTTCTCCTACAATACTTAAGTCTTAATTGGTGCGAAGGGTTGCTTGTTTTTAAAAATGCCACTTAAGCCGTCCAGCACAGATCCAAAGAAATAAAACCTTACTGACCATCATGTCAAATCTTCAGTATTTGGAGAGCGTTTCCTCTTTGCTCTACTTTGAAAGTAAATCAGGAAACAGTCCGGGATCATCCAGTCCAAATCACAAGAGAGGGGCGTTAAATAAAAAAAACACTGGTCCCGCTGAGACTACAGGTAGGTGGAATGCAAGTCAGACCTGAGGCTTAAAAGACAAAAGGGTCACATATACAGCCTTTAAGAACAGCACATGTAGTGCTATGTAACAGGAAGTGTGTCAGTGAGGGGAAGTTATATAAAAGTATTCCAAAGTTAAAGCGTGTGTCCTGCACCTCTTTCACAAACGTTCTTAAAAAACCTGCATTACAAATCTAAACCTCAATCTCATTAAAAACCCATTCAGAGGAGAATCTGTGAGCCGGCCGGCTCCCCCGTGTTACTCCTCTGGGTGGAGGCCCCGGAGCTCGTGGCCCGCCGGGGGCCTCCGGGGGCCGTGGTGGGACCGAGCCAGAGGGAAACCCCGGAGCTTCTGTTGCAGACTCCCGAGAGCCAGCCTCATCTGGTCCTCGGCCCCCTGCAGAGACTTCAGCTCCATGGTGTAGAAGATGTAGAGCAGCGAGGTGGTGAGCAGGATGGCGAAGCAGAGCGCCGCCAGCAGGTAGAAGGAGGTGCGGGGGAACGGCTGCTCCGCTCCGAGGGCCAACCAGGGCACGGCGGCGATGGCCAGCTCCAGGAACAGCAGCGCCAACCCCATCACGCCGGTACGCGCCGCCGTGTAGCGCATCCTCTCAGCGCAGTGAAGGCCCACCTTCACCTCCGTACGCGCCTCCGTCACGATGTCCACCAGCTCGGCCAGCTGCCCTGGAGACGGGACGGGGAGACGGGGAAAAGAGACGGGGGAGGAGAGACGGGGAGGAGAGACGGGGGAGGAGGAGGAGAGACGGGGAGGAGAGGAGAGACGGGGGAGGAGAGACGGGACGGGAGGAGAGACGGGACGGGGGAGGTGAGACGGGGAAGAGAGGAGAGACAGGAAGGAGAGACGGGACGGGGAGACGGGGAGGAGAGACGGGAGGAGAGACAGGGAGGAGAGACGGGGAGGAGAGGAGAGACGGGGGAGGAGAGACGGGATGGGAGGAGAGACGGGACGGGACGGGGGAGGTGAGACGGGGAGGAGAGGAGAGACAGGAAGGAGAGACGGGAGTGGGAGGAGAGACGGGGAGGAGAGACGGGGAGGAGAGACGGGGAGGAGAGACGGGGAGGAGAGGAGAGACGGGACGGGAGGAGAGACGGGACGGGGGAGGTGAGACGGGGAGGAGAGGAGAGACAGGAAGGAGAGACGGGACGGGGAGACGGGGAGGAGAGACGGGGAGGAGAGACGGGACGGGGAGACGGGGAGGAGAGACGGGACGGGGAGACGGGGAGGAGAGACGGGGAGGAGAGACGGGACGGGGAGACGGGGAGGAGAGACGGGACCGGGAGACGGGGAGGAGAGACGGGGAGGAGAGACGGGACGGGGAGACGGGGAGGAGAGACGGGGAGGAGAGACGGGTGGCGTGGGCCCGTTTGATGTTGAGTTTTGAGATATTAAAGCTCCATTCTAACAGGATTAAAATGACGACATTAAATATTGGCCGTGCTCCTCGTTTAATTCAACTCCTCTTTCCGGACTTTTAGCCGTGATGAAATGACAGGATGTTGGATATTCTGCAGGAGCAGCTGAAAGAGGACTCCAGTCCCTGTAGAGGACTTTAACGGGCCCATGTGATACACATTGATGGGGTCTTGATCCCCTCCACAAAGCATCGCGATGCATCGAAGGATTATTTCTCCCACCTCTAACGCAAACGTACATTTTGACCCGATGACGACGCTCGATAAAAAGGTAAACGTACCTGCAGCAGAGTCCGGACTCTTCGGCTGCTGGTCACTTCCTGTCGCGGCGGGCGTCTGCAGTCTGAAGGCGGCGGTCAGGGCCTCGTGGTCGGAGTACGGGAACGGCTGGTCGGGGACGGAGCCTTTGGTGGTCGACATGAAATCACAGTGGACGGCCGTTTGGGAAGAACCCTGGGAATTCAAAAGAAGAGGAAAGAAAGGAAATGCAGATAAATTGTGACGACACCTGATGTGAATACGAGGAGATGAAAATCCAGACACCCACCTTGAACAGGATGTAGTCGATACGAATCCCCTTCTCGAAGGGACAGAGCTCCTTCTTATTGATGAAAGGGTTGTCAGCTATGAGAGTCAGACCGTCCTCACAGCCCTGGAAATATAGATTAGAACATTAGAAACAAAACGTGGATGAAAGAAAGCATCTTTACAACCTTTTCATTAGACCATTAGATTGTCAGTTAAGACTCTCTCGACGAGACATTCATTCTAAAGTATGGCCGCCTTACTTTTACATTAATAGTTTATAAAATGTTAAATTGTGTACTTGTAAAGCCATTTGTGCCATTGTAGAACCGTCTACCACTGTTGTGCTATATAATACTAAAAAAATAAGGAAACTGTTCGACGTGTAGGCGGAGGAATCATTGCCACCTGTCTAACATCTTGATTAATCGTCCGGCCCCGTTCCATACCTACATCAAACTCGGCGGTCTCCAGAAACGAGTCCCGGAGCCCGGTGTAAGACCTCAGCAGCCGGTTGCCGAGGTCCTGAGGGTGCATGTTGAGGTCGCCGCCCAGGATCACCACGTCGGCTCCGGCGGAGGTGTGGCTGGCAGGGACAGAAGTCAGAGAAATAATCTAATAAAATAACAGAAACAACGTGCACAGTCACACCAAACCACACCGAAGAGACGCTACCGGACGAACTGCTGCAGCTCCCAGGCCTGGACCACGCGGTGGGGCAGGTAGGCGTCCTTGTCTCTGCAGTACTCGGCATGCAGCTGAAGGCAACACAAGCAGGACAGCTGGTCAACGGCTGGGTTTGAGACACAAAGTCAGAACGGAGAGCCCAGGGCAGACCTTACATGAGTCACGTAGACGTTTGCAGTCAGGCTGCCGATGCTGAGGACGGCCATCCCGACGGCTTTGCCTCCAAACCAGTCTCCGTGGTGGGCCTGGGCACAGGAAGAACACACATCTAACTCTGTATACGTGAAGCTCTGGGGGGTCGCCTGTTTGTTTGAGAGTGGAGTTCATGACTGTAACCATCACCTATAAAGACGTGTGTGACTATAATAATCTATATGAGCCCACGTAAACCTGAAGTCCTCTGGTTGGGCTCGATGGATAAGGTCAAAGGTGAAAACCAGAGACTGGGAGTCTCATTTATAACCGTTGAGAGCGGGAATATGACCCGTTTAACTTACCAACCCTAACTCTTATAAGAAGCATTATGTTATAATCAGGGCTGTCATTAAACCATTAAAAATCCTAATCAGATTAAATCACAGGGAAACTGTGGATTAATCACCTTTTGTACATATTTAATTCCTCTGTATCTTGTTGTGGGACATAAAGATAAATGACAGGTGTTTACCAGGGGAGCAGCAGTCATTTGTTGCCAAAAAAAGGAAATATAATTATTATAATCAACATAAAGAAGTATGAAATGTCTTAAAAAAAGGGGGAAAACTAGATCCTCCATTATTCAACAAATTTAAATTTAGGACATATGCAAGGAATATTAAAGTGTTTTCTGGTTTTCACAAATATTTATTAATTCTAATAAATATTTTCAATTTATATTAAATGCAGAGCTGTGATGATGAGGCTTCAGCTGGGCAAAAAAACAAACAAATATTTGACATAACTCTTACAGTTTCAGAAATATTACCAGACATTTATTTTTTTTATTTTATTTTTACTTTGGAAAATACAGTTTTACAAAAAAACAAAATACTTTTCCATTTTTTTTGTTGGTGTTTTGTGTTTTTTTGTACTTGCAGATTTCTAATCTTAAATTGTTTTTATTTTTTGTATTTACTGTTTTTGTTTGATCTGTATGTAATTGCTCTTTATTTTAATATAATTTAGATTTAATTGCACCATGCATCTCTTGGATTGACGTCTTTATTCTTATAGGAAGCGCTTTGCAACTTGCTGTGTAAAAGAGCTATACGAATAAAGTTGTGGGAATACTTTGACAAATAATATGATTATGTTTTATCAACGTTTTGTTGACTATGACTCATGTTTGTAACCTCCAGACTCACCATGTAAGGATAACCGTTCAGCGAGTAGCGAAACAGAAAGGTGTCACTGATGATGTGTTTGGAGAAAATGGCCAATCCGCTGCCGATGACGCCGCTGAGGAGACAGAAACAGGACGTTTGTTTCACAGCAGCTTCGGGAGGAACGTGATTATTAACGAAGCGATTCACAGCCCCGGTTTCCATGCAGATAAAAACCTGCTTCAGTAAGAACATACGATCTGTAGAAGGTGTGAGAACGTGACATTTTTGAGCTGCAACAGGGGGATTAGAAAGGTGGAGCCTTTTGATTAATCCCAGTCTTATGCTTCGGTATGGAGGTCAAGAAAGAATTAAGCTGCACAAGTTAATCCTTTAGGCACTGCCTAGGCTTCAGTCCAGTGTCTTTGGATCAGAGAGGCATCTCAGGAGAAAATATCACAGCCTACGTCGTGATTTTTTCAGAAATTGAAAAGACGTCCGATGGCAAAAAGCTCGGACAGAAAATTGGTCAGAAAAAACAGAAAAAGTAAGAAAAAAGATGTACCTTTTGAAGTAATGGGAGTGAGGATGACTGCAGGCCAGTTTCTTTCTCAAGGAGAGGTAGTCTTTCTCACTCCACACCTGAAGGAAAAAAGGGACACGTTGCTTGAAAAGTCCGCCATCTCTGCAGAATTCATGTTCAACGTGTTCACGAGAAGATTTATGACTTAAGGTCGGTCTTCGTTGTGAAAACAGCACATTTAACTGAAAGCATGAGGTGAAAAAGTCTATCTGATTAGAGACTCTGTGAGAAGACTCAATCCTTCAACAGGGGTCCGGACCCTCTAGTGGGTCCGCAGAGTTACTGCAGGGGGTCCCCCGATTTCTTCCAAAAATGTAAATATGTCCAAAAATCCACCTTAACATGAATACAACCTATATTAAACAAATATAAATCTTCCCGTTTGTTTAATATTATGTTAGAAATTGTGATAAAATAGAATAAAAATATGAATCTGTCAACAATTATCATTTTAATGGCTTAGCATTGTATCCATCCATCATTACAAAGTACTGTTATACATGAACTATAGGCTGCACTACACATTATAACTGGTTAATAAGGAACATTATATGATATGTAATAGAGGGTCCCTCCACTGGGTCTCTATAGGCCTTGGGGGGTCCCTCCGCCAGGTCTCTATAGGCCTTGGGGGTCTCTCCACCGGGTCTCTATAGGCCTTGGGGGTCCCTCTAGGTTCTCTATAGGCCTTGGGGGTCCCTCCACCGGGTCTCTATAGGCCTTGGGGGTCCCTCTAGGTTCTCTATAGGCCTTGGGGGTCCTGGGCCTGAAAACGTTGAAGCCCTCTGCTCCAGGTATTGTAAATGTGCCTTACATGTAAATGTACATGAATGTGTATTGTCCCATTTTTAAAAAACTAAAACAAATCTCCTCCCACCAACCTCCTGCAGTAAGACAACATCGTGCTCTTCCTTGCACAACATGTCTCCGATCATGGCGTAGCGCTGAGGACAGTGTTTGCTCAGGTAGCGGATCCCCCTGGAAACAAGAAGCAGAGAAAGGGTTTTTGCATAATAAAAAACAAACAAACCCCGATCTATAAAGAATCACTACAAACCACGGCCACTGACCAGCAGTTGAGAGAGAGGACCCGGACAGTGACAGAGTCTATGTTAGCCATGCTGGCAGGTCAGTGGATCAGTAGATGGGAGGAGTGTCAGATCAGGTGAGACGGCTGCGACAGCTCCTGATGTGACACGCAAACATTACTGTTGTTATGGATACGTTGATGGTTGAGGTTTGTTTGTTCTCATCTAGTCCAGGACTCAAGAACACACATATGCATGATTATAATTGGGAGTACTTCAGCGAGGTGATTAGTGACACAGCACACATATGAATGACATTTCTAAACTTTATAAAAGCACCCGGTCACGAGAGTCAGTGAGAAGAGCATGTGGTAACACATAAAAATAAACATTAAAAAAACCAATGGTAAGCACCAAAAGTGCAAACCAAGCGGATTGCAGCACGATGTGGCGGTCCTTGACCTCCAGATGTTTCCAGGATTCAGCATATTTCCCCCTTTTTGCAACAGAACATCCCTAAATCAATCTAATTTCATATAAATGGACCATGAATATGATTCTTGACTAAAACAATGACTCGGCATCCATAGATGTGTCATTTTAAATCATGTGTTACTGACCCTGGCAGGCCTAACTGTGTCATGTAGTCGGGGGAGATGTTTATTGTATTTTGTTATTTTTGCAATAAAGAGACAAAGTAAACAGGCGAGTAACAGCACACCGGCCCCAGACAGTGCTGACATGGCTTTGCTGTGTCTGTGAGAATAAGGGGAAGCAGCAGCAGCAGCAGCAGCACAGAGACAAAAAACCAAAGGGCTTAAAACTGGATGTTCAATATGCGTTAATACAAAGAAAGCACTCCTTGCAATTATAAGGTTAAACATTAACCCAAAGCTGAACAATGCATCTGTCAGTGTGCGTGTCCACCAAAGGAGTGTAGTGTTACATGGCACATACACTGGACTTTAACCCACAAATAAGGATGCACTTCACCCCTTTTTCTACTTTATTTTGCATAAATCTCTTAAACAACTTCAGCCCTGCTCAAAACTACCAAGCATTCAATCATTTTGAGGATTAAACCCTTAAGATGCCAGTTTGATTACTTGATGTCAATTTTATTTTTTATGAAAGAAAAACACCAAAAATCTAATTTTGGGTGGCTGGGGTAACCATTTTAAATCAGTCATGAATAGGTCAAAGATTATCCAAAATATTGACTTTGATAAATTCTTAGTTTTTGTGGAGCATCAGATTTAAAGTGTATGACCCTCTTGAGTCATTAAGGACAAACATGTCCACTTAGAATGCTATAAAAATAGTACAGATTCATATTTTTTTATGTTTATTTGGGTTAAATATTTGATCAAATATTGAATGATTTATAAAGGATATATAAAAGAGGATTTTAACCTTTAATAATAATAATAATAATAATAATACAACTTATACAGGACACAAAGGAACTTCCATAGTAAAGTAACAAAACAGCACAATATATACAAAAATCAACAAAAAATAAAATATAAATAATAAAAATATGATCCCCTTGATCTTTGCACCTCCAAATGACTCCAGATTAAGATGCACGTGACCCCAAATTCCGGAGCCAGAAAAATAAAAGAAACAACGCAGAGGTAATTTAGAGTAACGCTAGCTTTCAGACAAAGTGGATAAAGTTTTTTATTGATATTATTTTTTTAAATTAACCCCTTAATAAGAACACGCTCACCTTCATGTATCACGTATCAGCTGTAACATCGGACCGTTAATCACTAAACAGGTAACCGGTGAGATGACGTTAACGGCGGCTAAAGCGCTCTAGCTAGCCACTTAAACTAACGATGTGACGTTAAACAGCTCACCTAAAAACCTAATATCGGTTTATTTATTTAGATTATTTTCACAGCTCGCTAACTCAACTCACCCCGCGAACCTGTTGGCGTCAGCTGAAGTCCACCGGACCGTTTCTTCGGACGAGTCCTGCGCCGCAGCTTTTAATGGACTCAGAGCTACTTCCGGTTAGCGTGCTAGCAAGCTAACCGTTGTTGAAATCCCGGTTAATTATTGTCAGAGCCGGTTGGTCGGCGTCTCGGAGCACTAATTTAGAGATGTTTAGCCACTTCCATTGTGATGGACTTTTTTTCTACCATCGTTAAATCAATAGGGATGAAAAAAAAGGTTTTTATGATGACATCCGGTGGTATTTACCCCCTTCAAAATAAAAGTCGCGTATGTATTTCCGCCCCTTCACCGGCAGGAGTTACAAGTGTAACACATTTTTAAATAGAGTGAGAAGTAAGTGTGATTAACTTATTGCAATATCAACAAAAAAAAACTTGATTTCAACTCAACAATAATTTCTTGTTCAAAGTTTTAATTTGGAGGCTTTCACGGAACGTTTGACGTTCAATCCGCAATTGCTTCTAGGAGTTGAAGTTCTTTCAGTCAAACGCTTGGCACAGGCCACAGGCTCGTAAAAACCTGCACAACTTAAGTAAAATAACTATTACCAGCTAAGTAAAAGTACTCAGTAGATAGAAAATGTCAATTTATTTATCTAAATGACATAACACACATTTTTATGTGTATTTATTTTCACATACTCTTTTTACATATACATATTCTACTCGTAATCTGAAACCTCACCAGTAGCCTAACTACAGAATATTTGTCAGGTGATTATAGTGGAGTTAAAATAATTCCTCTTAAAAATAGTACTTATGTACCTTAAAATTGCAACTTGTGCACCAAATTCTGTGACCTGATTATGAATTTACTGTAAAAATGTTATCACACCTTATCACATATACTCTATTCTGATAAAAAGAATTTGCAGATATGGCCAAAATCTTCTATCCCATCATCATTTCATATCTCAATAGTGATTTATATATGATACAGCATGTTTTATGGTAATTTGTTGAATACATGGTTTTGTATAGATGTATGAATTAGATAATTATTTGAAAAATGAAAAGTACTATGTTTTTTCTTGATCCAATTAAAAGAATATGTGCTTGTTATGATGAATTTAGATGATATAATTGTGTATAACAATATCTTGATGGATGATTACGCCACAACCTGATCCCACTGAAAGACAATTTAAGATCGTTGAGGATCATGAAGCCAACGCGTGGGAGCAGACATTCACATTTAGTTTAATAGGTTTCTGTGATATTGCAATAAAAAAACAACCATCGTGGACAAAACAAATTTTAAAACATGTTTAATACATTTTCTGGGGGAAAAATGGCCCCAAAGGCACCATGCGTCTTTTATTGTTAGATACATTTGTTTGATTACATAGTCCAACCTCTACTTTGAAGTATAAAATTGCAATGCACAATGGTAACAAAGACAACAGTAAACCACCTTAAACCAAAAAAAAAAAAAAAAAAATTAAAACTGCCCACACCATTCAGAATATGATACATTAGATATCTCATTATTAATTATCAATATCAGCACAATCACACATTATTTTCAGTGAAGCATATGGCAAACACCGAAAGTCAAAAAACAAAGACAACAGAATCAAAAACAAAACATTAATCTTGATAATGGCGAAAACATGTCTGTATAAAAGTGTGAATTGAGAAACCTGCTAAAGGAGCGTCATCACGTCTCGCTTGTGAAATCTGACATTCAAAGCCAGGTGCAACGATCCCCTCATCATACGACATCTTTGAATTTGAACTTTTATAGCACAAATCGTCCAGTGAACCACACAGAGCAGACACTTGTCTAGCAGGATCCGTGGGGTGACAGTTCTCCTGTCTCGAATATGAGTCCTGCAATACTTTTAACATCTCCATCACAGTGGAGGAAAAAAAAGATCAATACATCTCCAGTACCCCTCCTCCCCCCTCCCTCACCCTCCCACTATTTCTTTTTTGCAACCCCATAAATAACAATCAATGGTCATATACTCCACAGCACAGAGACGACACGCTCTCCATTCAAGACAATTATTTTTGTTTGATTTTCAAAATTAGTTCATGTTTAATTGTCAGTAAAAAAAAAGAAAATAAAAAAAGTCTTAAATATCAAAACTGAACTTTCATCTTACGGATGCAGCTTCTCCACACGTCACGACGGAGAAGAGTGAAGAAGCAGATTAACCGACTTCACAGCGTACAAATCTCTTTTTTAAACAAAAGAAACAGTGATTAACTCCCCCCCCCCCCACGTAAACCGTGGTCTCTGTGCTGAGTTACGTGATCGCAAATATGAACAGAAAGTCCCCCTCACCCCCCTCCAAAAAACAATAAAATACTCCTATGTAACACATTCCTTTAGCATCCACTGACTCACAGTACAGAAACAATAAGGCTACATATCTCAGGCTGAAAACAAGCACCCCTTCTTGATGTTTTAAGTCTTCAAACAGAGAGAAATAACAGGGTGGGGGGGGGGGGGGGGGGCGTTGTCAGGATGGCAAAGCCCTGGATTTATGTCGGGCCAGCAACGCTTACAAGGCATCCCTAGTGTTAAAAGTTAGATAAGACCTGATTTTTTTTAAATTGTGTAATAAAATATATTTAAAAAAAAGCAGAATTAATTGTGCGGTAACACATTAGACCTTCTCCCTCTACACCTGGACTGTAAAAACGTGGGACGATCTTTATGTAAAAACAGGCTACATGAGAATTAGTTCATCCTGTTCCTCCGTGTGCCCAAATACAGGAAAAAACACCTAAAAAATGTTTATTTTTTCTGATTTTTTCTGATTTTTTTTGACACCTGAAAGTGACTAAAAAATATTTTAAAAACTGACTATTTTCTGTTTGTTTAAAAACAAGAGGTAGTAAAAAAAAAAAGGCATTCCAAAGTGGCAGGCAATGATATAATCTTTGGAGAATAAAAGGCACTTGCTTTCCTACCACACCTACTGCAACAGCACCACTTGGCTCTGGTTTCCCCTTCAGTGGTCCTGTTCTCTCTCCACTTCTTCAACCTTATTTACACCTCTCTTCATCCCCTCGGATACCATGAGAAGTCTTTCAACCCCTTAAACACATTCTCGTTCCCTCCATATAAAAACGTCTCAGTAACCTCGCCTGAAAGTGACCCACTTCATCTAAAGCATGTTTAAAACACATGGAAAAATAGCTGGTTGTTTTGAAAAATCCAAAATTCTTCAAAAAAAAAAAGTTATTTCTTTTCGTGTTGGCACGATCAGATTCACACTTTTTTCCCCTTACGAAGAAGTTTTTTTTTTAAAGCGTCCTCCTGTGTTAGTCCGGTCTAGCGTTATATTGAATGTTTGTTGTTGTTGTTGTTGTTGTTTTTCCTGGATGGTTGAGCTGTGTCGAAGAGAGAGATTGTGTCACGCTTTATTCTGGCTTTTCCACGAAAAAAAAGAAAAAAGAAAAGGAAAACATCTCCCTGAGGAGCCGTTAGTCTTTCACGAGTCTGTAGACATGATACTGAGCTCCGTGTTCACTCGTGGAAACCTCAAAAACAAACGCTATACAGAGCAAGGTCTCCTGGGTGTCGCGGTTCGTCACCACCTGAGGGTGCAGAGGGCAAAAGGTCAGACGGGAAGCAGGTCATTAATACGTTTATTCTTAAAGGAATAGTTTGACTATTCTAGGAAATAGTTTTACTGGATTTGGTGTAGAGAGTTGGTTGAGAAGATCGACACCACTCTCACGTCTGTACTCTTTATCTGACACTACCGCTAGCAGCCGATTAGCTTAGCTTAGCATACAAACTGGAAGTGGGGGGAAACAGCTAGCCTGGTCCTGTTTTAAGGTAA
This sequence comes from Eutrigla gurnardus, assembly GCF_963514095.1. Classification (NCBI taxonomy): domain Eukaryota; kingdom Metazoa; phylum Chordata; class Actinopteri; order Perciformes; family Triglidae; genus Eutrigla; species Eutrigla gurnardus. The sequence goes on along the minus strand of NC_139916.1, from coordinate 2,185,426 downwards.
CAAAATCATTTTAATCCATACGAAAACCAGTGTAGAAACCGCATATTGTTGTTTTACGGGGGCTAACGGTCGTCCCCCCCGTTTCCAGTCTTTGTGCTAAGCTAAGCTACATTATATGGCTGTTGGCTGTAGCTTCATATTGACCAAACAGACCATCGACCATATCTAACTCTCCACAAGAACATATCTAACCCAAAATATCAAACTATTGCTTCGACAATGTGACGCTACCACCAGCAGCCAATTAGCTTAGCTTAGCATAAAGACTGGAAGTGGGGGAAACAGCTAGCCTGGCCCTGTTTTAAGCTAACAAAATCCTTTTAATCCAGAAAAACAGTGTAGAAAACCACATATTGTTGTTTTACGAGGGCTAGCGGTTCCTCCGTACCGTTTCCCTGTCTTTGTGCTAAGCTAAGCTACACAGCTACTGACTGTAGCTTCATATTGACCAAACAGACCAATAGACTCTCTGCAAGAAAATATTACATGTATTTCTGAAAATGTCAAACTATTCCTTCAACAATATGATAATATAAGATAATATAGAATTGTATTAATCCCGAAGGAAATTCTTTTGCCAGAAATATACAATGAATAATACAAAAATAAAAACAATAAAATATGAAGTATGTGTGTGTGTGTGTATGTGTGTGTGTGTATTACCTGTAGGATAGTGAAGTTTTCAAGAACACTGTTCATCATGTATTTTTCAGGCAAGTGTTTGAGTTTGTGGATGAAGTTGATCATGTACTCGCACATGGGCGAGCGGTGGATCCGGTAAACGCAGCGTCCTCCCTCCAGGCGGGCGTACTCCGTCTGCCAACGGAAACCGGGGGAGTGAGGAGCTGCACATCGGCGGTTTTTAACAGGAGAATACAAAAACACAACCCACCTCTACTTTCTCCACAACCTGCTTGCCGAAGGAGCAGACTTTGGTGGAGACGGTGATGGTCATGTTCTCGAGGCTGCTGTACTGGCTGCTGACGCCGTAGAAGGAGCCGGGGCCATCCTGCATGCCGCTGCTGTTCAGGTCCGCCTGCAGACGTTTCATCAGACGACACTTAGATTTAATCTGTCGTTACGATTCTTGAGGTAACAATGAAATTAAAATAAAATCAACAACCCACCCAGAATTTAACGAGGAAGAAAGCGTTCTGAGGGCCTTTCTCATAAAGCTCCTTGAGGCCGCCCTTCTTCTCGGGGAACTTGTCGTAGATCTGCCGGATGTCCACGGCCTCGAGCAGCGGGTCGCTGTAGGACGGGTTGGTCTGTCCGATGTGGACAAACAGGTGTTTGCTGTACTGCAGGGGACGGAGACGGAGGAGACGAAGGAGGAGACGAAGGAGGAGATGAAGGAGGAGACGAAGGAGGAGATGAAGGAGGACATGGTTAACACCAAGAACATCAGCGGCAGAAGATGACGTCTACCAAACCCCATGACACATTCAGTCGTTTTAGCCTTTTTGGTTCATCAGGTGCCGGATAGCTCGAACAGTCCGACAGCAAATATTTGGGTATTTACACCCGGTCGGTCAAGTTGAATTTGTTACTTAATTTAGCAATAGTTAGCTCGTTAATTCGTTTACAGTCGTAGTATAGAGGTCTTCCACGAGAAAGCTCATTATTATTATTTGCACTTTTTAGCTGCTGTTTGGTTTCAGTTTAGAGAACAAAATAATCTTGGTTTCGGTTTATGCAACAAATAATCTTAGTTGGGTTTAGGGAAGAAAATAATCTTGGTCAGGTTTAGGGAACAAAATAATCTTGGTTGGGTTTAGGGAAGAAAATTATCTTGGTCAGGTTTAGGGAACAAATAATCTTGGTTGGGTTAAGGGAACAAATGATCTTGGTCAGGTTTAGGGAACAAATAATCTTGGTTGGGTTAAGGGAACAAATTATCTTGGTCAGGTTTAGGGAACAAAATAATCTTGGTTTCGGTTTATGGGACAAATAATCTGGGTCAGGTTTAGGGAACAAAATAATCGTGGTTGGGTTTAGGGAACCGAACGACTTATTTAGAATGAACACAGCCCTCTAGCAGGTTATATAAAACACGTAGAGTATCAGATGTGTGGCGGGTCGGCTGTAAAAAGCATAGTTGGCGGGGGGCCGCAGGGGCTTGTCTCCGTCACACTTTGAACAGCCGGGGGGAAATAGCATCGACCTTAAAACAGATCTGATCAGGATTAGCATCTACAAACACGATCGGGACATCCCCGCTTTGAGACGAGCTCTGACGTCCCGACAGGAAACCCGAACAGTCACTTCAAACAGCCTCTGGTTCCCTGTAATCCAGCCATGTCTTTGCACTCACGTTGTCCGGGTCTCTCTGGAGCTCCATGAAGGCCGAGTACTCCAGCATGCGTAGCTTGGAGGAGGCGATGGTCCGGTCCTGCCAGACCGGCACCGCCGTGGCAGACGGAGCAGGAGGCGGGGCCAACGACTCATAACCTGAAAACGGACATCTATTAAGATGTTTTCGTTGTTTCCTGTGTTTGAAGGTTTTTTTGAGCTCACACTTACTTGGTATGGATTGCTGTATGTGACCTGATAGGCTCGGGTACGGCGGCTGTGCAAACGATTTGATCCTGAAAAACAAGAGATGGTTCACTGAGACGATGAGCTCTGTATGTATATATATATAAACATATATATATATATATATATATTCTATATTTGTATTTTTGACTTTATTGTGCAAATATGTTAGTGTCAAAGTGTAAGCATGTTGGTGCACCAGCGAGGCGTAAAGTCCTTCATAATGATGCAAAACAGCATCAATTCATCGTGTAAAGACATTCAAATATTTTAGAGATAATACTTTTTTTTCGTCACCCTTTTTTTCCAAAAATGTATTTGACCCAATCCTGGTTTATACAGGGTCGCCCATGAAGTTGGAATAATTTGGAAATTTGTTGCATGAATTAATGTTCACCTGGGTGATTGTGACACATAATGTAAATCAAAGATCAAAGGTGATGACTGATGCATTTAAGTAGGAATAAACGGGATTGTGTCTTTCTGTGTTCATCAGTGTAGGAAACAGCGTGGAAGCAGAGTTGGAGCTGCTTGGTGCTGGACCTTCAGATAGGGGGGCTTACGCGTGGCTGTTGCGGCCGAGACCGGGAGTCCTTCCTGGGTTGAGATCTAAAACCAGCCTGGTGTGCAAAAACGGGATGCGTTAAACATGAACCCAACACACACACAAGTAACTCTTTAGTGCCAATCTCTGTTTTCAGAATCTAAATACGGCCTGATGTCACCCCACAAACATCTCGTGGGTCCAATAAAAGGGGATCTACTTACTCCTGAGAGGGTCCGGGCTGTCCCGGGATCGCAGGCCAGAACTGGAGAGCAAAAAAAAAAAAACATTCTTTGAATTTCAGGTAAAAATCAGAATGCAACATGTTTTTTAATGAGTGTAAAATCCAACAAACAAGTGTGTGTGCATGTGAGAGAATGAGTGGGGGTCTAACTCTGGGCGGCTGGTAGGGGGCCGGAGGCAGCGGAGGGAGGTGGTTCTTTATCATACTCGGGGACACGATCTGTGCAGACGACAGCGCTGCCATGTTCTGCAGGGCTTTGTCCTTAGACGCCTGATCCTACGGATTGAAATAACAAGAGTCAACCACAAGGTGGCACTGCGACCTCAACATTACAGGTGTGTTGTGTGTGGACTGTATTTATGTGTATCTTTATGATGGATGCTTAATTCAAGGTTTGAGAGAACAACTTCATAAAGAGAACATTTGTTTCAGAGCAGCTTGACAGAATGAAGCAGAAGATGAAGCTTATTGTACGAGTGTTACCAGGATCACCACAGGAAGAAGAGAACAAAAGAGAGAGAGCAGATTTTGCTTTGTGTTGCATCAAAACGTGAACATCATTACGACTGCAAGTGAAGGTTAAAATAAACAGCAAAAGATACACAAAGCCATGACTTTCACATCTGCGGTGCGTGACACAGATTTCCTGATTCACAAACACATCAAAGCTTTTTATTCAAAAACACCAAGCTAACTATCAAGTGCATCCTATTGCTCGTTCTCGAAGCGAGGCCCCCAATCAAAAAGCGACACCTGAATGCAAAGCAAGCAAGATTTTTTATTTATTGTTGTTGCAGAGGCTGATTACACTACGTCAGGCATCAGTGTTGCGTTCAGAGGCACTTCCTAAGCATTGCTTCGTTACAGGAGAGTAACGGGGGGGGGGGGGGGGGGGGGGGCGCCATGCCAGCAGAGGGCCAGAGCGGAGGGGACAGTGCACTGGTGCTGCCAAACAAAGGGGGGGAAGCATATTGCACAAGTCAGATTCACTTACCAAATTCATCGCCTGAATCAAAAGAGGAGAGAAACCATTAGTACACTGCAGCTCTAAAAGATGAGTTGAGATTCATTTGTTCTGAACTTCAAATTTTATTTTTTTCCCCCTCTTCTGCTTTCTTGTCACATTGGTTCGCTCCGGTTCGGAGGTTAAAACGGTTCAGTATGTGAAGAAATGCTTCAAAACAAAATTAAAACAAATTCCACTTTTAAAATGTAAAATTCTTGTTTGATTTAATTTCATCGGTCAGCAGTAAAAGGTTGAAATAATACACAATAATTCATGCAATCATCATGAAAATCATGTATGAAAAAATATAAAAAGAAAAGTGTAAGGTTGTAAAAGAATCTGTAACTGAGGAAGCACATCATTTCCCTGGAAGACGAGCAGAGGACAAACGTATTGCAGCAGGAGCCTTCAGTGTGTTACCACGTTGTGTGTTCGAGCCACACTTTGTACTTATTGTTTGTTCGGCTGATGCTGCAATTTCCATTTATTCCCCAGAGGAAGGAGTCGCTCCATGTGAAAGAGTTGCGTGGAAAATAAATAGTTTGAGAGCGTTTTTTCTTTGGCAATTAAAGGTCTGAACTTCCTAAAGGCTCAATATTGATATTTAACACATAAAAGATTAAATAAAAGGAAGAAGTAACTACCATCATCCAACCACTGTGAACTCACAAAGCATAAAAAACCCAAATAAGTGAACGGAATTACAGGATGTATTTGTGAATGGGTTTAACATGTTAATGTGAGTTTTTTTAATTCAGTTTGCTTTAGAAATGTTTCAACTCAAAAATGTTGTGAAAAAAACCCAAATGGTTGTTTTAATAAAAAAAATGTAAAAAAAAGAAAATCCCCGAAAGACGAGAACACAATGAACTCAGGATTTAAGTCGCCACAAAGAATATGTTACAAGTCGTGAAAAAGCTCAAAGCCGAACCATTTTGAGAGGACGCTTCCCACAAATATGTATCGGAGTTCAAATCGATTGTGAGGTTTAGATACGCTGACGCCACCAATCAATAACGTGAGGAAATGTGTTGAAAAAAGGATAAATGACGGCTTTGCTTTGTAAGTCCAACCACTTCTTTTGTGAAATGATGGCTTTTCTAGGAAAAAAAACATTGACTGTGTTATATGGTCACTCCTACAGGTCAAAGGTCAACGTTTCCACCACTGTAAAAGATAGCTAATTTATCTTTTACAGTTTCATTGGCAGGATTAGTGTCATCAGCATTAGAACCACAGAACGCCTCGTCAGCATTAATACACGTCTGACCTCACGTTTATGTGAAGATACAAACAAACACAAAGAAAAGCATGAAGACAGAGAAAAGAACTACGAGACAAGGTCAAAAAGGTCATCTGAAGAAGATCAATGTGTGTAGAAACACATCATAAAGACACATCAGAGGAGCTAAAGGTATCAAAGGAGAGAGTTCTTTAGGGAAGGAAGGAGTCGTAGAGAAGGAGAGTCTGCTGCAGAGGCAAAGCTGGCAAAGAGAGAGAGAGGGGGGGAGGGGGGAGAGGGAGGGGGAGAGAGAGAGATAGAGGGAGAGAGGGGGAGGGGGGGGAGAGGGAGGGATAGAGACAGAGAGGGGGGAGAGAGGGGGAGAGAGATAGATAGATAGAGAGAGAGGGGGAGATAGAGAGAGATAGAGATAAAGAGAGGGAGAGAGTGAGATAGAGATAGAGAGAGGGAGAGAGTGAGATAGATAGTGATAGAGAGATGGGGGAGAGAGTGAGATAGAGATAGAGAGGGGGAGTGAGATAGATAGAGATATAGAGGGGGAGATAGTGAGATAGAGAGAGGGAGAGAGTGAGATAGATAGTGATAGAGAGATGGGGGAGAGAGTGAGATAGATAGAGATAGAGAGGGGGAGATAGTGAGATAGAGAGAGTGAGATAGATAGTGATAGAGAGATGGGGGAGAGAGTGAGATAGATAGAGATAGAGAGGGGGAGTGAGATAGATAGAGATATAGAGGGGGAGAGAGTGAGATAGAGAGAGATAGAGAGGGGGGAGTGAGATAGATAGAGATAGAGAGGGGGAGAGAGTGAGATAGATAGAGAGGGGGGAGAGTGAGATAGATAGAGAGGGGGGAGAGAGTGAGATAGATAGAGATAGAGAGAGGGGGGAGAGAGTGAGATAGATAGATATAGAGAGGGGGGAGAGTGAAATAGATAGATATAGAGAGGGAGAGGGTGAGATAGATAGAGATAGAGGGGGGAGAGTGAGATAGATAGAGATAGAGAGGGAGAGAGTGAGATAGATAGTGATAGAGAGATGGGGGAGAGAGTGAGATAGATAGAGATAGAGAGAGGGGGAGAGTGCGATAGATAGAGATAGAGAGGGGGAGAGAGTGAGATAGATAAGAGATAGAGGGGGGGGAGTGAAATAGATAGAGATAGAGAGGGGGAGAGAGTGAGATAGATAGAGATAGAGAGGGAGAGAGGGAGAGTGAAATAGATAGAGATAGAGAGGGGGAGAGAGTGAGATAGATAGAGATAGAGAGGTGGGAGAGAGTGAGATAGATAGAGATAGAGAGGGGGAGAGAGTGAGATAGATAAGAGATAGAGAGGGGGGAGTGAAATAGATAGAGATAGAGAGGGGGAGAGTGAGATAGATAGAGATAGAGAGGTAGGAGAGAGTGAGATAGATAGAGATAGAGAGGGAGAGAGTGAGAGTGAGATAGATAGTGATAGAGAGATGGGGGAGAGAGTGAGATAGATAGAGATAGAGAGAGGGGAGTGAAATAGATAGAGATAGAGAGGGGGAGAGAGTGAGATAGATAGAGATAGAGAGGTGGGAGAGAGTGAGATAGATAGAGATAGAGAGGGGGAGAGAGTGAGATAGATAGAGATAGAGAGGTGGGAGAGAGTGAGATAGATAGAGATAGAGAGGGGGGAGAGTGAAATAGATAGAGATAGAGAGGGGGAGAGAGTGAGATAGATAGAGATAGAGGGGGGGAGAGTGAGATAGATAGAGATAGAGAGATGGGGGAGAGAGTGAGATAGATAGATATAGAGAGAGAGAGAGGGTGAGATAGATAGAGATAGAGGGGGGGAGAGTGAGATAGATAGTGATAGAGAGATGGGGGGGGGTGGAGCATCATGCAGCTACATGTCTCTAAAGCCTCCGTCTCCATGTGGAGGTGAGTCCTGTTAAAGCAGCTCTGCTCTGAGAAGCGTGGAGTGTTGGTGCTCCTCATGCAGGATGGAGCTGGAGGTGAGCGTGGACTTTTAAAGGGGCGGAGCTTGCATCAGCGGATGTGTGATGATGCAGCGTGTTAGTAGGTTAGTGCGAAGCCGAGCCTGGACCAGTGCCGCCGAGCCCGCCGTGAAGCGCATACCTTTAGCTTTGACTGGATCTCGCGAGATTTTCTCCGGGCGAGAACCTGCAAGTGGCTAGAAACCTGCACAGAAGAATAGCCGAGAGGAGGGAGGAGCAAAGAGGAGGAGACAGGAAGAGGAAGAGAGAGAGAGGGAGAGAGAAGCCGTAACCAAAGAGGAAAGAGACGCCGGTCAGCGTCGCCGCGGCGAGGCAGCGTGGTGCACCTACCTTTATACCCGCCTGGTATTCACGGACTTTCTTCCGCGCTAACACCTGTATGTGACTAGACACCTAAAGGGGTGTGAGACAGGTTGTTGGAGCATTAACAACAACATGCACTCAGATGCAACACACACACAGATAACACACACTCTTAGTAGTTCATGCAAACAATACCAGACAACCAGAAAGTCTATATGATTATTCTTATTGCCAACAAATCCCATGAAGACCAACCAGTGAACCGACCCGACCAACACGATGACCTCACTCCTCACAGACGTGACCCACACATCACTCCATCACTCTGAGTCACATGATCCATCATCACAGAGATACCTGCTGCCATAAATACCACCAAGGAGGGGAGACGGGAGGAGAGGAGAGAGGAGACGAGACGAGATGAGGAGGGGAGAGGAGATGAGGAGGGGAGACGGGGAGAGGAGACGAGAGGAGAGACGAGAGGAGAGAGTAGGTGGTGAGAGGAGAGGAGAGATGAGGAGGGGAGAGGAGACAAGAGGAGGAGAGAGGCGACGGCGAGACGAGAGGACAGAACTTTATGAATCCCGATTCTTGTGCCAGAGATAACTCATCAAAGAATAAGAATGTCAAAAATATGTATTAATGTGAAAATCGTCCCCATCAAACTCATGACTTCCTCTTGTTTGAGTCACTAAAACTACAGATCCCAGCTGTCTGTAGGAAACACCTCAGCATCGTTGGTTTTGGTCATCTCATTGGATTTGTTGACAAAAAGAAATCTCTTAGTATGACAGCTACGTCTCGTACCTTCAGTAACATCAAACCAGCCTCATGCACGATTATTATGATCCATCAACGTCGTTACCTGTTTCCTCGTGCGGGTTTTGCCCGTCCGCAGCTTGATGTACCTCGCTATCAATTCATTACGACCTGCAACACAAAGGAAACAGAAGCTCAGTGTCACGCTACCCTCAGACGGACACAAGGTGGCGCTCTCGTCGTACACCCTGAATACACTAGCCTTTTTCCCAGAGTTCCCCGGGGGAAAAAACCCCACTCTTGTCACAGGTCAAAGGTCGTAACAACGCCTGCGTTTGCTATAAGAGGGCGTATTTAACACTCTGCTTCTTCTTTAAATGACTGTTTAAAAAAAAGGTGGATTTTCTTGTTTTTACCCCCTAAAAGTTTTCATTAGTCCTCTTCACACCTACTTACTGTCTGCTCACACGGCCCTGCAGCCTAATTACAGAGAGAGCTTAGAAAACAGAACCGGGTTTTTTCGTGACATAACATCTCCTCTCCACATTCTGCACAAACAGGTTGTGCAGAGAACCGGCTTCTATTCTGGGCCTTTGCTTTTTTTTCCTCCTTTACGGCGCTGAGATTTTCTTAAGGAGCGCTGCAGCAAACGTCATCTTTAAAAGCATTATTGTGTTGCATCGAGGGGGGAAAAACAATCCTCTTTATTTATTTATTTCTTCATTTTATATCTCGTCTTTGCCAGGTCACGTTTACTCGGTTTCTGTGGCTGAAGATCGGGCCAAAAGGGAGAGGTTGAACCGCCGTATCATTAAGAATAATGACCTTACTCTTCTAAACCCGCTGACAGAACATTTTAGTGGTCAAGATGTGCCTTCCTGAACACACACAGACACACACACACTCAATAGACTGCACATTAGAGTGTACAGACACATAATGACAGGAGAAAAGTCCTGCTCCTTGTTTCGACTCTCGGCCTCCAGAAGGCCTCTGCTTGGTGCAATTACCATAAAAGTCCTGCAGACCGTCTCCAGCTCACCGTGCTCTCCGGAGCGCTCGCCCCGGCGCTCGGCCAGCAGAGCAGAGCTGTGTCTGCCGATACTAAGCTAAGCCCCGCCCCCTTCACCCCCCCCCTCTCTGCCCCGGGCCAAGGATGGACACGCCCGCTCCAGTGCCTCCGCATTCCTGGCATTCCTGTGAGCCTGTCACATCTGTGCTAGCCAGTCTGATTGGCTCAGGCCTGCGAACACAGCCGGAGCTCAGGCCAAACACACACACACACACACACACACACACACACACACACACACACACACACACACACACACACACACACACACACACACACACACACACACACACACACTTCCAGCAGCTCTGAGAGAAGAAGAAGAAGCCTGGGTGAGATCCGGGGTGAGGGCCATTAGGTGCTGGGGGGGGTGTTAGAGGGGCAACAGGGGCAGCTGATGCTGTAACTCTTGGAGGAAACACAAAGCCGTAACTGTCTCTGCCAACAACTGCCACCTGCAGGGGCAGCCCCCCCGGTCCCCCCACCCCAAAAACAACACCGCCGTGTGACCCTCAGTCAACGGACAGCAGCACCTGCCGCCAGCCGTCCCGGCACAAGATGGCAGAGGAAGAACAATGCCAGCATCGACCCCCCGACACAACTGTCACTCTCAATCTCCTCGAGGAGCGGGGGGGGGGGGGGGGGGGCATCACATCAGACATCTCCTTACAAAGATACAGATAAGAGGTGGACTCGGGACTCCCCACGTCGGAGTTCACAAAATCCAAATAAATCACAACATTATGCATTTTCCTTTTATAAAATAGCAGATCACATAAACTTTCTTTTCTGTATAAAAACTGTGTTTTCGTGGTAAATCAAAAACATGTTTCCGTTCAGCTCTAGTGGTCGTGAGATGATTTTATCTCCATTTTTTTGTTTTTTTCATCGACATCTGGTTAGTTTTGTGATATTTCAAAATGACAAGCTTCTTCTTTTATGTGACCTACGGTTTGAAACGACGCCGGTGTTTGATTTCAACATTTTAATAGAAATATATCAATTGGAATGGGGAAAATGATTTGGAATCAGAAACCGTTCACAAACTGGATGATCATATAATACTGCGACATATTGAAAAGATTCTTGGATTTTTATCATCTGTTACATCCTCTAAACAACACAAACGTCCCTTCATCTTCCTCTTCACACTATGGCATCAGATTTTACCGTAAAACCCATTTAGACGGGCAACATCATCACTTACGACCCCGAAAGGTCAAAGGGGGACGAAAACAACAACTGCTCAACAGACTCTAGATCAGCCTTCCACAACTAAAAACCCGTAGCTGGATGTGATTCTGCCAGTTTAAAAGCTGCACGTTTTTACGCAGCTTCCTGGTAGGACTGGTTATGTGAGTCGATGCCGCTCTCGCTAAAAACGGCCGAGAGATTAAAAAAAATACAGGATGTGATCTCTCTCTCTCTCGTCGTTAGAATGGCAGCTGCAGCCGAGATCTGCTCCGACGTGACGTGGCGGAGGTCAGAGAGACGGTGAAGAGGTCGGTGTCCGAGAGGCGTGGACGTGGGGGGGTCACATGACAGGTGCACACGTTGGCGGCCTCGCTCGGCCTCTTCACCTCCCTTCTGTTCCTCCTCGCCGGTTCCTCAACACATCGCTGCAGGCCGCCATTCTTAACCTCTTCCCGACGGGACACGCCCATCTTTTCCCTTTTACTACACGACCGCTGGAATTTTCCACTTCCACGAGAAGACAGCGAGCAAAAAGGTGATCTCTCCCCCTTCTTCTCTCTCTCCCTTTCTCCACCCATACTCTCTCCCCTCCTCCCTTCTCATAATATTGAGGTAATCCTAAATTGCTAACATACTGCTCAGCCATGACTGAAAACATTCCTAACATCTCAGTGAGGGGGCTGACAGGGGAAGGCCTGCTCAGTCATCATTACAGCGTGCTCGCTCGCCCCTCCCCCTGGTTTTTATACCTCCACATTTCTCACATTTCTTTTTTTTTTCAAATACTCCAAACCTGCAGCTGATACCTAACGTGGCATTCGAAAGGTCAAAACAGACATAAACCTCCCTCTAAGCAGCAAAATCGTCCTCTTTTTTTGTACCCAGAGTGCTTTGCAGTAGTGACGGCCAAGCTGAGATAGAGAGAGGGAAAGAGAGAGAGAGAGAGAGGTGTGTGCTCGGGGTTTGAAATACCTGTCGAGGCCAGAAAACGCAGGGAAACAACAAGTCTGTGCAGCACCGGAGCAAAACAAGACAAACTGGATTTTTTTTTGACACGCATGTATTTCCTGAATAACACTTCCTCTGAACTTTTGTAAAGGTTGAAAAAAAAGAGATGTTTTAATTACCGTATGAATGAAAGACATCAGAGGGGATCAAAGGTTTGACATTTTGGGAGGGAAAAGTTTGTTTTTGAGAGTTAAATGAGAAGATTGATAGAAGGAATACATTAGCTTAGCATAAAGACTGTAAGGCTAGCTTGCATAGATCCAAAGGGAGAGCAAATCCGCCTACAAGCACCTTTAAATCTCATGATTAACGTGATGCATCTTGTTTGTTTAATACGTACTCCAACCAACATTTTGTGGTTTTTACGGGGGTTTTGTACCAAACCATTAAATTCAGTTCAACATCAATGGTGGTTCGTGAGGAGGTTAGCATAGATGCTACGATAGCATCAGTCGTATCAGAACTGCTGAGTATTTTCTTCATTGAAAGAAGCAAAAAAAGAATCGGCACCGACGGCTTTTCTCCCGATTCAACAAGAGTTTGATTGACAGAAGGTTCATCCAATCGCCTGCCAAGTATCTTTTGAAAGTGCTTCCTGGTTCCTAGCGGTTCAGGAGTTCGTGACTACCTGGTCCGGCAGGGGTCATTGTGTGTGCAAAACGTTTGGTTTGTCCAATAACGAGCTAATCAAACATTCAGGAGGGCTAACGTTAGCCAGCTTGCTAATATCTCTGGGAGGCGGTGCTAATCGACAAAATTATAAATCTGGACCTTTGTACTTGAAATAAGTTAGCATTTGCATTTTGTTTCGCTAGCGTTAGCATGTTGAGACGTCCCATGTTGATTTGGAGAAAAAAAATATTTTTATTTTTGGAAGGAATTATCATTTAAAAGGTGAAACAACAGATACGATTGGTTGTTGTGGGATTTTCTGATCGATGACCCTCCCTTCTCAGTCCTCGGTCCGGCACACGACCACCTTGATTTTAAACTGCGTACATATTAAAAAACAATATATGTCCTACAGTTAAAACTTTCCTTTGAACTCTGCTAAGTCTAGACAGGTTTGTAGGGCAAAGGAATATTCATACACAGAGCCGTCGTCTTGCTAAGGTCATGGAAATTTGCAAAAGGTTTCCCACCATGTGGAGAAAGAAAAAGCAATCCCGGCATGAAAAAAGTGGAATTCCCAATGGGAGGGATGACTTGCCTTCCTCTCGGAGGCCACTGGGAGTCTGAGAGTGCAAGGTAGACAGAATTACACGGTGCAATCGTTAACATTCCCCCACGCTCACGTCAGGGCAGCTTTTAGATGTCTGAGGTAATCACCTTGTGAGCGGCTTCTTCTGGGGCATGGCGGCTCTGCCAGCGGAGCCTCAGATGACTTATTGTAAATGGAGAGGGTGTTTAGTGCTCTGGAGAAAGAAAAAAAAGCCAGGCCTCTGAAAGGGGGGTCCCGACAGTTTGCTGCTAAAGTGGGGGGGGGCAGGTTTGTGCATGGCCTGGCCTCTTTGTTGACATTCTCGTGACAAATGTACGGAGGCCGGGAACACAACACCGCACTGCTAAACAGGCCTGAAGAGTATTTAGGTACATTTAGAGATGCCTGCAGCCAGTTGTAAACTATTAGTTTATATACTTTTAATTGTATGTCCCTCAAGTCTGCATAAAACTAACATTTGATTGTTTTTTATTGGAATAAAACTGACGACGTATCTGTCAATTTCCAATGAATTCATTGTTTGCCTAAAAAATGTCAAGGAATCCTTGAGTCCAAGGTAAACTCTTAAAATCTCTGGTTTTGTCTAAAAACAAAGAAAAACAGCATTATTTAGAGGTCAGCAAATGTTTGGCACTGAATCGGGGGGGTGGGGGGGGAGTTGTTGATTGATTTTCTGTCAATCAATCACTACCTGTTCAACACTCCCTGAGACGGGAGCGGAGGAACAACAGGAGCTGAAACAGTGGCGGAGTTATCTTAGGTATGTGCTTGTCCTTGAATATCCCAAATCTGCCCGCCGAACGAGTGTGAGATGAAATATGCTGTTGAATCACGCCAGAAGAATCCGACGCCGAGCGCCAAGAAACCAGCCAAATATATATATTTATATAAAAAAGATTGGGATTTAAAAACAAACACTAATGCTTTGAAAACTACACAGGCGGACTGAGACTGGAGGATTGAGGGATTTCATGGTTGCTCTGAAGCTGGAATAAATGGCAACTTTTTGAGACGTGGTGGACAATAATCAGATTCTCACAAAGCACAGCATTCACAAAACCAAAACAGGGTTCTGCCACATTTTCCAAAGTCAAATTCAAGCACTTCTAAAGCATTTCAAGGTGCATTTCCATGCTTTTCCAGCCCCTTCCAGCTGTGGTAAACTCCATATTTGTATCAATCCAATGGTCAGTATTCAGTCTACTTATTATGTCACTTGTTCATCACATTAAATGAGATGTTATTGTCCTCTAAACAACCAACATGATGTTTGGAGACAGCTTTTTACAGAAGGACCACAAATGAAAGGAAAACTAATTCCACTAACAGATCCACAGAAATATAATCACCAACTATTTTCATCATCTGTTCATCATCAAAAGTCATTTTTCATAAAGAAATGTCACAAAATGCTGTTTTCAGTCCCTCAGATATGGAGATCTTCTTTTCTCTGTTCTATCATAGATGTCATCACATACAACACACATTTATAGACCTTTAGTCTAAATCCAAGCACTTTTCAAACCTTGAAAACACCACACTAAAATTCTAATTGTTTTCAAGGATTTCCAGCACCTGTACCAACCCTGAAAAAAAGGAGCTTCCTTGAGGACACGTGAAACAGCAGAGGTCTCGTTAATCAGCAGAAGCCTGAAATCTAATCAGAGAGCGTTTCCTCCGTCTCAACAACACAAAGTGGGATCAAACATAATGAAAGGCAAACGCGTTCAATTCCCCGAACACACCTGGATGATTCCACCGGAGGAACACCAGGCCAACACATCACATCTGTGTGAGTGTTTTTTTCTCTTCTTCCAGGACATTAAAAGGCTTCAACACCTGCAATTTAATGAACACGCTGCAGGAAACAGCATAACTATTCCGAAGCCATATGGATATTTAAAAAATCTCCGTGCGATGCCAATGTGATGTCTTTGTGAGTCTTGGATTCACGCTGTGCTTAATTATTGCCAATTTAGCCGAGCCATCCGGCTTCAAACGTAACACTTCTCTCCAGAAACCAGCGCCGACCGGTCACCTACGGGAGTGTGTGTGTGTGTGTGTGTGTGTGTGTGTTGGGGTGCATTACATTACACTCAGTGATAAAACACAAAAGAGGCTTTTTTTCGTGTAGCGAGGAAGAGGGGAGGCCATAAAACAGTGGGCATAAAAAGCCAGGCTGTAAAGAAGGAAGCAAAGTGAAGAACAGGTGTAAATCACACGGCAAGCAGCCGAGATGCTCTCAGGACGCCAGTACCCCCCCACCCGGGTCACGACTCGACGACTCGACAGGTAGCGACTCGCCAGAGAGTCGGGGAGAAAACATTCACCTCCGTGCAAAGAGGGAAGAAAAAAAAGTATTGTTCTAATTTCTCTTTTTCTCAGATGGCTGTTTGTTTGCTTTTAAACCACAAATCTCCGTGGAATGTGTGGTTTTCTCATTTTTTTTGGGGGGGGGGGGGGCTGATTTCCATGTAATTGTTTTGTTGCTCTGGACGGCATCCTACAGCTATTAGGCCCACTGTAGAAAGAAAATGTAGCCGAGAGGGGGGCAATACTCAGACAGAAAAAGGCTCAATTTTGATGGTTTCACTTGTTGTCATCGCAACGATCAAGCAACTTGTTGACTTCCTCTATGACAACAAGTGAAAGCTACCACTAGCATGTTAGCCCAACCGCCCCGATCAATAAACACCCATAAGATGACAGTTTGTCCTCATATGAATAAAAGCAACAATGAGCATCAACATCATCACCCTAAGGACCTTAACGAGGTGATGTCACACGTTGGGATGATTCATTACAAACATGTACATTCATGGGACGTTAGCTAGCATAGATGCTGCTTGTTAGCATCGGAATAAACTCGCAAATTTGCCACTTAAAAAACGTGTAAATGTGCTACTTTAAAAACTATTTCTCTCTGAGTATTGCCCCCCTCTCTCAGCTCCGTTATTTATTTTTTTCCCCCAGTGGCCATCCATCGTCATTGCACTACTCACCATACATCTTGCCCTCGTCCGACAGGATGATCTTCCTCCGGCCGCAGGGCGGGTAGATGGCGAGGGCCTCCTGGAAGCTCTGCTCGATGTCGGGGCTCCACACGCCCTCGGCGTCCCCGTCGATGGTCTTGTCCTCATTTTCCCCGTCCAGCCCATCCTCTGGGCTTCCGTTGGCACTCCACTCGTTGGACGCAATGGTGGCGGCTCCCCCTGGGCCCGACCCCGAGCCCCAAAGTCACGGGATCTGGCGGAGAGACCTGAAACAAGAATTTGAGCTCTTTAGCAAAATTATACAACACATGAAACCCAAACAGAGTTCAAGGATTTCCTATAAATCCCCACGACAACAACAAATCAACAGCGTCCGTCCAGCTAAAGCCCGATTTAGCTCTTATGTGCTATAGAGCTCCATTGTTGTCTCTGTGAGGGATAATGTACAGAAGGAAACCACATTATTACATGTGTACGTGTGGTGGAAATATCCATCTCTATCTTATATTGTATGGCTTTAACTCAAAAGCATCGGCTGTAAAGAAATAACCGTAGAAATGAAGCTTTTGTCCTATCAGAGTCGGGTATTTAACAAAGCCACTAGTCCATAAAATCTGTATTCATCCACGGCTGCAAATAGTCCCCCGACAAACGTCCTCTTAACTCCCGTTTCAGCCACATTTCCTAAAAAAATCCGCATTGCCAAGCTGGTGTAGGAAATTACTCTGCCTTATTTAAGAGCGAAACTCTATATTCCTGACCCATTTTCAAGGATTTAGGTCTTGAGAAGGACTTACTGGGGTCTGAGTGCCACAGACGGGGGTAAGGAAAGCCAGACAGCACTGAGAGAATGCACTGACAGCGTTGTTGCTTTTGGTCCGTTTCCTTGTGATTTGCTGCCAATCACAATAATCACCAACGTTATCCTTTAATGCCTACTTTGTTTATCTGATCTGAAATCAGACGTAGTTTTTAATATGACACTTCTCTGCTTACACAACGCTGCAAACGGCCTTAAAACACAACAAAAGTCCGTCAGGGTGAAGAAAAGGATCCAAACAGCATCGATTTGGTTGCATGAGCCGAATCCATTAATACAAAAAATTTAAAAGCAAAACACACTCTTTCATCACATCTATCATACTGTATAACTTACCAGCCAGCGTTTGTCTTTATCGGCATGATGTTTTTGTGTGGAGGAACTCAGCCAACATACGCCGAAGTCTAACAAAACTTTTTTGGGGGCCTGTTTTGCTGGATGGGCAAGTTTTACGACAGCGTTTTAGGGCCACGAGAGAGAGGGGGCCAATATTCAGAGAAAAAAAGCTTATTACGATGCTAACAAGCAGCATCTATGCTAGCTAACGTCCCATGAATGTACATGTTTGTAATGAATCATCCCAACGTGTGACATCACCTCGTTAAGGTCCTTAGGGTGATGATGTTGATGCTTATTGTTGCTTTTATTCATATGAGGACAAACTGACATCTTATGGGTGTTTATTGATCAGGGCGGTTGGGCTAACATGCTAGCAGTAGCTTCCACTTGTTGTCATAGCAACAGCAAACATCCGGTGTTAGCGGCTAAATATTGGCTATATATATATTTAGAAAGAGGCAAATTTGCCAATTCATTTTTTTATTTTATTTTTTAAATCAGGCTACATCCATAATTTGGAGGTCAAAGGTCAAAGTGACCTCACAAAACACATTTCTGATCATAAGTGAAGAATTCATATACTGACTGTGACAATTAATATGATAAATTGACGACATGTTGGACGGGTGTGGATGTAAACTTGCAACATGACGAACCAGCGAAAAAAGTCTGTAATATTACTTGTTTTTGATGTTTTTCTTTTTAGAAATATACATAGAGTGTGTCCCTGAAGCTGAGTTGATGTTAAGTCTGGTGAGGAATGTTCTTCAGCTATAGGTCACTTCTTTGGCTCCTTGTGACATTTTTCTTTATTGCAGTCATTAAATTTGTATGAATAAACAATGCTAACTATAATTATCAATTTTATTTCTGTGGAATGGCCAAATGAATTCAAGATATTCCATAAAAGTGGAAGTTTAAAGACCTCACTAATCAGCGCTGGCCTCAAGGAATCCATGTGGTCTGGGAACTGTGTCCCAGTGTGGTTGGCTCATGGCTGACTGCAGGCGGAGATCATAAGTATTTTTCAAGCTGCCCTTTCAGCATCGTATTGTTTCGGAGAGATGGAAGTCTATGAGCAAACCGCCATTCCTCCCAGGATGCTTGTGTTTCGGCTTTAGCATTTCTGCAGATGCCAACGAAAAAATAATAAGCATAATGGATAAATACAGAGTGTTATATTTTATTAACATTTAGGAATGATATGTTACATTACCCCAAGCTACAAGCTATATTCAACCGCTTTTATGAGGTTTTGCACAGTTAGGGAATCAACTATTAACAGTATGGTTTCTGTAAAATAAAAATAAAAACCCAGGAATTAAGTTCCAGGCTCGGAATTCGTGATTCGCACTTCCAACTTTATTTGGATGAATAATATCAAACACATGAAAATGTCAATTCAAATCAGTGGAAGCGCTGGTTCTCAAGGCCAAATAAGCTTCTCACGATTCTCCGCCGTACGACGGCATGGAGAGAGTCAAAGAAGTGGGTTTTTGTTTTATCTGGATGTATTTGTGATTCTGCTTCTCCTCCTCTGATCACCGCTCAGTATTTATTATAACTATTCGTTCTTTATAATCGCTGCAAGAACCACAGAGTGGTGGAAAGGCCGAGCTGGAGGATTAGTGATGCTTCCTTTCTCCTCCCCGCCATCATAAAACAGGAATTTAAAAAAAAAATCTAAATCAAAAAGGCCAGCAGATATTTCTACCACACACGACGTGAAACTTCACCGGAGCCTCAAACCAGTTTGACAAACATCCAGGAGTCGAGCTGCTAATTTTAGACGGCCAGGGTCTCGGTTATGGCCGACCCTTTCGCTCCGGGGTCACGGTGTTAAAACTCAACACTGAAACCCAGCGCTCATCAGCAGCTCCAGTTATCCACGTCGGTCCTCACGGATCACACGGCTGGATCGCTCCCAACGGCTCACAGCATCAAACCAGACCGAAGGCCGCTTCAACCGCTACGAGACACTCCAGATGCTCCCAGCAAAGTTGTTTTATAACCTGCAATAACCATAAAGATCTATCCATCCATCCATCCATCCATCCATCCATCCATCTATCTATCTATCTATCTATCTATCTATCTATCTATCTATCTATCTATCTATCTATCTATCTATCTATCTATCTATCTATCTATCTATCTATCCATCCATCCATCTTGATTCAAAAATGTTGTACTGTAAAAAAGAAAGAAATGCCCCAAAAATTGTGCTGCTTCTAAAATGTGAGTACTTTCTGCTTATTTCTGTCTTGTATTGCAGTACACTGAATATTGTGTATTACATTAGTTGTAGGAGAGCTTTTCATTGGTGATTATTTACTTATTTTATCGATTCATCGTCAAATAAAATGATGGAAAGTGCCAGTTATCATTCATTCCATCAGCCGGAATATTCACTTCCCTATCATGCACGACACAGAACAAGCTGTAATAAGTTGTAAATGGACTAATAGTTTGCATCTGTCACCTTCCACTCATATGCGTTTAAATAGAGCCTGTCATCATGACATCATCATGACATCAGCGGTAATGGTTTTGTCCTGATTTTATCGTCCTGCTGTCTTGTGTGTGAGTTTGGTCTTTCAGGCCCAAAGTTTGCCCCTAATGAACACCCGGGTGCTGCAGGGCAACAGCTTCAGAGGAGCTGGGGCAATTATCAGAGACTCAGTGAGGGTGGGGGGTGTGTGTGTGTGTGTGTGGGGGGGGGGGCTCTATTGTTTATCTACAATTATAGCCGAGAGAAAACATCGTAAACGTCTGCCGCCGTGAAGAGCGGCGTTTCGGCGTGACGACCTTGACGACGCTCCGAGTGCTTGTGAGGGCGAGTGAGGTGCTGCGAAGAGAGAGAGAGAGAGAGAGAGAGAGAGAGAGAGAGAGAGGCCTGAATTCCAGACATGTCCTTATTAAGAAAGGGCTTGCGAGTGCTCACTGTTTCTCCTCCTGCCTCCCTTGTGTCAACCCAACGCCCTCCCTCCCTCCCTCCCTCCCTCCCTCCCTCCTCAGCCACCCCACCCCCCAACACAACCCCCCCCACCCAGCGCTCAGAACGTCTCTACCCAAATAAGGACAGGAGACCAGGGGATGCGTGCATGGGAGGAGTGGGTGGTAGGTGGGCTGGTTAGTTGGTTGGTTGGAGAGTGGGAGGGGGAATGAGGGGGGGGGGGGTAGCTGTTGTCCAATTTAGGCGTCCACTTTGGGGTCTGGAAAACAGTGGGATTGTTCCAGCTGGAATGCAACATCAGCAGTGAACGCACGCTCAGAGCTCGCCAGTTGTCAGCGCAGCAACACATCCTCCAGTCAGAGTCACGGGATCTCCGGTCGGGACCAGATCCCCGGGTCTGGACCAGATCTCTGGGTCTAAACCAGATCTCTGAGTCTGGACCAGATCTCCCGGTCTAGACCAGATCCCCGGGTCTGGACCAGATCACCGGATCTAAACCAGATCTCCGGGTCTAAACCAGAGATGTCAGGTCTGTGATAAAAGTGAGGAGCGGTGAAATAAAGTCCAACAGCTTGTTTGAGACTCAGCACGGAAAGAAAAGCTGTCGTGATGAACGTATTGATCGCAGCTGTCGTGAACACGCCGAGTCGCGTTTGGGTGAGAAACGCCGAGTCATAACTCACGCACACGAAATAAAGCGCAGATACACCGAAACCCACATCAGACAGAAATACAGCGAGTCGAATCATCAGAAGATAAATCTGCAGCTTTAAATCATGTTTACGCTTTCTCTCCATTCGGATGATTTGCTGCCTTTTTGTAATATGATAATGAAATAAACATGTTTTTTCCCAGCTGATCGTCCGACAACAAACAAAAAAACTTTGCCTTTTTCAACTTTTCTTTTAAAACCCAAATGAAGATTAATCGAGGGAATAATTTCAACTTTAATGGTTAATCAAAGTTAGCCGCGGGCCTCGTCCCAAGCACGAAGCAGAGTGTGTGTGTGTGTGTGTGTGTGTGTGTGTGTGTGTGTGTGACTGCCAGATGGGAGGGTTTATTGAAGGATCTCGACACGCTGCTCCTACATCCAACAGGAATATCAGGGACACACCTCCCTCTCCGTCGCTGCAGGATTCCAAACGTGCTGCAGGAATAACGTTCATTCAAGCGCCGCCATTCATGCGCCGCCACTGCGTTGCCTCTTCCTGTTATTCCCAGTTATCCCCCCCCCCCCACCACCACCACCACCCGAACACATTGCAGTCTGTTTTCAGCAATCGGCTTATCTCCGCTCCGACTCTGTCCACGACCAGAGTTTATTGGCTCCCCCCTCCTCCTTCCTAGACCGGATTGTGTGCGGTGAAATGTCCCAATGAATTCCAGTAATTCTACTGAGTCACTCTGAGGCTGCCGGGTCACATGGAAGGAGAGCGCTCGGCAAAACCGTAATCAGGAGAAGGGATTCCATCGCAGGCGCTGGTGTGAGTGTGTAGGGAAGTGGAAAGGAAATCCCTGACGATCACCTCCATGCCGGAAACTCAAACACAATCTTCCGCTCACTTTTTATTCCTCAATTTGATCTCGAACAGAAAACATCTCGCACACCAGATGGGTTTCTACTCGCCGGAGTTCAAAGAGTACAGTGGCGCAAAAAAAAAGGCCTCGAGTCAAAATCACTCCGTCATGTCTCGCATGTTTTTATGGCCCTGACGGCAACATCTTCTTCTTCTTCCAGTCGTCTGGAAGGTTTCATCCAGTCAGTTTCTCAGAGTTCAAACGAGCCCAGAGTCCAGCTCGGGGACGGTAGTGCGAAAAAAAGGAAAATAAAGACAATACTTTAGACAAGACTTCTAAAGTGAAAACTTTTAATGCTTTCTTGCTGTTTAATTTCTCTCTCACGTCGGTTTTTTTTTTCTATTTCGTTTCTTCCAAACTTGCGGTTTCTTGCAAAGCGACTGAGAAAGTCGGGGGTTCGTGAGCCGTTCGGAGAAACTTTTTAACGACGTCAAGACGGCCCGGATCAGAGCCGTGACCTTTTTTGATGTTTCCTCGTTAAAAACGCTGTAAATACCAAACGGCTACACAACAAACAAATACAGACAGAAAAGCGCCTTTTTTTTGTTTTGTTTTTTGGCATCGTGCGACGGAGACGGAGAAAAGAACGGACTAAGAAGAGGCCGCCGTGTTCACGCACCTGGAGATGTTCGGAGACGCATTCGGTGCTAAAACAGAAAACGGATACGAACGTGAAGCGTCTTTGAGAGCTAACATCGCTGTGATATTAAATTCTATGTACGACTCTTTGTTCGACTGTACGTTTCTGCTCAAAACGAAGCAGCGACCCGATGACCGCTAGAGCTTTAACAGCTTTACGTAGTTAACGTTTTTTCTGGAGATCAGATGACGTAGACTCGTAGATGTCGGGTAGTAGTTTTTTTATTTTCTACCCCTTTTTGTGAATGCACGAGAATCCAAAGTATCTCATTCACTTAGATTGTGTGTATAATGAATTTGTACAAAAAGAACTGCATATAAATAAGAACCTTTTGAATTTAACCTGCATTAATAGATTCACTTTTTTCCTCTTTTAGCTCTGTTTTGGTCTCCACTGACTCTAGTCTAGGAAATATCTCTCTGACCAGGTTGTGCACGATGAGTTTATCAACTCTGACGAGGATTCAAACTGAACCTGAGCCTTGGTTCGTAAAAAACAACCAAAACAACCAACTGAAAGACACTAAAAACGCTCCATACAGCCACGCGGGGATGAATCCTCCCTGGATTCATACCAACAAAGGAGTCCTTTCAAAAAAAATATGAAAACGCTGATGACAGCAGCTTTAAGAATCCAACAAAACATTCCTGTTACTGAGGTTCAAGCCGCGTGAAGCTTTTCGTGACATTTCCTGGTGATCTCTGCGTAAACCTGCGTTGCCATGACGCAACTCACGATCGTTAACAGATTCCCTTCAAAGCATCACCATCGCGCCCGTTTGCTGCCCCATCACACGCCTGCTGGCATCACGCTGCACCTCCAGCTGTTTGCTAACCGAACGTTTGTTCCCGTCTTTGAAATAAAAAAACACAAATTCAATAATAAAAAGCACCTCCACTTCACATTTCATACAACAAACCCTTAAGACTCCTCCACACATCTTGTTATGGTTGAGGGGCACTCACAGATGTCACATTGAGACCCCCCCTCCCCACACACACACACCACACACACACACTGGAGAGGGGAAACAACAGGACTTGGTGGCAGAAAGAGCAGCTGCTCTCTAAGGTCAGATTACAGATATAAAGAAAACATTTTAAGGTTGCCGGCTCGGGGAAGAGCCGCTCTCTGGGAACAAGAACCGGAGACGCCGCCGCCGCCTGATTCCTCCCGACACAACCTCAACGCCACTTTAAAAAAAAAAGGTGATGAGCTGACCTAAAAGTTTCTTCAGACTCATGAAAGCACGAGCCCCATATCTCCGAGAGAGAAGAAGAAAAAAAGCAGAGAAGAAAAGTCACCACCCTGCCCCCCCTCCCCTCCCGGGTCTGTGTTTGGCCCTAATAAATTCTCTCCAGCTCCTCCAATAACTTCCTCCTACTTCCTATCTGGCACGGCGCTCAGGAAACAATCAGAGCTGAGAGTGAGAGAGGAGGGCTGGACGGCCAACAGCTCACACGGCAACAAGGCAGAGAGGGAAAAAGTCCACACACACACACATGAACACACACCACATGCTCCCCTTGTCAAGTCAAACATTTGCAGTTTGATACCAGCTGCATGCCCAAGAACAACAATAACGCTCAGAGAGAGAAAACGGCTCGCACGCAAGAATGTGTGAAAGCCATCTCACATTTTTTCCCTCCTCCTCCAAACATTTACACCATGAAACTCACCGCAACTGATTCTTATTTGTTGTTTCCTTGTAAACAAATGTGCCCGGGTGGAAGTTACACGGCGAGGTAAGCAGAGGCTGCTGGTTCCCTCAGTGAGTCAGCGTGACGTCCATTCATCCTGAACGCCACCTTGGAGTGTCACACTTTTCAAAAAAGAGATTTAAGCCGAAATCCAGCCGAGGAGGAAAGACTGACACACAAAAAACATGGCACCAGAGGGCCTTTTTTTTAACAGCCTGAATCAGCATTTTAATCGGAAATTTTCCAGAGAAAGCAGCGCGGAGAAGCCATTCTGGCCTGAATTGGTCATTTTGTGGTGAGGGGAGCGGTTTGAAGCCATAATCTGTGAAACCTTTAAGACATGCAGAACTCTGCAGCAGAACGCAGCGGCCAATAACTCATCTCCAGCGTATAAAACTGGAACAAGGCATTAAAAGCAGCCGTGGCTTTGATCGGGGGATTTTCACAAGGAAAATCTATGATTAGACGGAAAAGAGGAAACTTGTTGCGCTTTTTAATTGCGTGTACATGCGCTCGACGAGGCCTCGATCGCCCCGAACGCCCTGCAGATCAATCAGACACCTGATTGGTTCATATAAGAATAAAAAAAAACAATATCTGCAGAAGGGGATCAGGGAAACCTAAAAACCTCCACAAGCACCCTGATTAAAGGGCTTTCACATGAGTGAAGCTCCACACACACACACACACACACACACACACACACACACACACACACACACACACACCCAACATAACAGACGTCTCTCTTCTCGTCGGAGAACATTTATGTGGAACATCACTCGTAGCAGTCGGCCACCAGAGAAAGAACAACTGAAACGTTTAGCAACTTGGGGACAGCTGACACAAAGACCACACTGTTCTAGGCCACTCCCCCCCCCCCGCCCCTTTGAGTGGTCCGGACAGGAGGACCAGAAAAAGCTTATCTACTAAAAAAAACCCTCATGGTTTTGTGTGAGGGTATGTAAACACGTTGCATTTTAATGTTGATAAGTGAAGTTGTTTAAAAATGTTGGGTTGCGTTGCAGCGCTAGTTGCTTTTGTTGCATCGCTGGAATAAATAGCTCGAAAAAAAAAGCACAATATGCTCTTCATTAACAGCAAACCGCTGCCTGTCAAGACTGCATATTGTATTCCAGATTGGCATTAATGCCCTTCTGCTGAGTGCTGCAGGCTTTTCCTCTGAGGCCCTCTGTGTGCTCACCACGCAGACATAAGTGGTATTTGTTCAGATCTGGGGTTTGACAGAGGGGCAAGTGTGTGTGCACCATTTGGACGAGCACTTCTGGAGGACGGTGCTAAAACAGCAAGCCCCCGTAGCCTCTGCACAAATGGTTGCAACCAAAAAAAGCCTCATTAGCTGCTCTTCTGTTGGGGTTTGAACACAAAGGGGTGAGTAAACAGGGAGGAGGTGCACCACAGAGCACCGTCTGAGATACCTACACTTTCTGATTAGACTTTTTTAAAAATCAAAAACATCAGAGGATAAGATCCCCCCCTCTACTCCTCATGAAGCGAGCACATGCTCATTAACTCTTCCTTCCAACAGACGGCTCGAAGCAACACAGCTGGGGAGTAAAAAAAAAAAAACGGCCACTTTAAGGAGTTGTTACCCCCAAGTAATCTAATTGACCTCCGTGACACGGGTGAAGCTGTAAAACTTTCCCCTTCGCATTTAACTCTTAGATCCACAACGGCTGAGAAACATAAAGTACGTCCAAGGCAAGAGAGAGAGAGAGAGAGAGAGACCACATTGTACACTGGGAGGCCTGATGCATTCATGCCGCATGAAAACAATGAAGGGGAATCTGTCGGAGCAGCAGAATGCTTAATCCTTTCCAGATTTACCCATCAGCATCGAAATCTATTATTAGGCATCTTGGCGTGTCTCATTCACCCAAGGACACATTGTTTGGTCGTACTGGTTGGTTGTTTCGATTCAGAACATCACTTCCACATGTTAATAGAAGGCTCGAACACTCCACCACAACCTTTAACGTGGAAAAAGGGTGAAGAGGGAAAGATCTGCTCATCCTTCATATCAGCGTTGAGGGGGGAAAGCTTCAGGGAAAGATTCTTCCTTTCCTCCCACAAAGATAGAATTTTCAGAAACCATATAGAACAAGTTGGGTAAGTCGAAGAGAGCGCTGCTGCTGCAGCAGACAGACAGGCAGACAGACAGGCAGGCAGACAGACACGTTAACAGGTTATCCAGTTTGCCGTGACGAACCTGACAGACTGCATTCTGTCGTTGAGTCAAACCCGTTGACGTGATTTAACTCTCGGCAGCTTATTTAGACTTTTTACAAATTCCATTTGTAAAGGTTTTTTTTTTTTTACATTTTATAAATCAGCCAAAAACATTTCACCTGCTATAATAAAATAAATATAAATAAAAGCCAGAGTGAGAGCAGGTGTAGCCTGGAGGTGGCGTTCATATAATTATACAATTAGCATCGCATGTATCCATGCATCTCAAATCCTCACCTATGAATTATGTACTTAGTGGGACTTTGCAGAGTATCATCACATGCCGGTTGGCTGGCCCGCCAGGACGACGGGAAAGACAGACAGGAGACAGACGAGTACGCGTTAAACAAAGTCTTGAGACCTGATTTCAAACAAATAATCAAGACAGGAGATTATCTTTTTAAAAAAAAGTGTTTACATAAATGCTGGTTATCCAGTTAATCACTGATTTCCTGCAGCTTCAAAATACAGTGTGTTATAAATATGTATTTCACTCACGATCATTTTCTTGTCGGTGTGTGTGTGTGAGACCCGTTTATAAACCGATAAATAAATATTGACCTTAAATCAATGATGTAACAGAAATATCATAGCTCCAAACCTACACACCAACGTGTGTATATTTGTACATTGCTGCTTTACACTTTTGTTTTATGTGCATCATAAATAAAAACATATTTAAAGAACATGTGAAAATCTAAAAAAGATACATTAAAATACAGATTAAATGTATATTTATTTATCAATTTAAAGCATGACTTCTGAATAATTTACACGTCTGTCGCTTAAATTAGAGACTTTTTGTTTGTTTGTAAATTTCTTGTTTTGTCTAATAAACTTTTTAAAAACAACAATCCAGAAGTCGTCTTACCTTTTTTGGTGGGGGGTGTTGGGAGGGGGGAGGGGGGGTCTGGAGTTGTGTATTTCTCCAAATCCTTTCTGTTTGTCTCTCTCTCTCCCTGCCTGTCTGCCTGCCTGCCTGTCTGCCTGCCTGAAGGCTAACCCGGGTGGAGGAACCAGGCTGAGGAGGAGAAGGAGATCCAGGTGTGAACTCTGCGACACAAACACACATATCGGTGCTGTCAACAAAAACAAAAAGAACAAAAACACACACACGCTTTTTGGGGGGGTTTAGTGCGCGCGTGTGTGCGCGTGCGTGCGGATGAAGCGGGGCCGCCGGTGGGAATAATGATCGTCGCTACAGAGGCTGTCATAGAAGAGTCAAACAGTGAATGTGCGAGGCTCCTTCCCTCCCGAACCTCCGCCGGAAAAATGTCAAAAATGACAAAGATGTGAAAACTTCACCGAGACGAAAAAAACACACACACAGAGAGAGAGAGAGGGAGAGGGAGAGAGAGCTCCACACACAACGGCATTAGTACCTTACCTTTTCCTTTCTTTTTTCTTGTTGCTGTGTTAAAATGTGCCAGTCAGCTTCTTCTTCTCCTCCTCGCTGAGAACTCTCGCTCCGCGCGTTTAAACTTTGCTTTGTGGGGATTTTGGCGCCTTGTTGTTGTCCGTAATATTTCTCAGAGCTTTGACAGTATAAGTGGAATGTTAAGTATGACTTTGGTATGAAATCAACGCACTACACTGGAAAACGAAGGGGGAGGGAGGAGAGAGAGGGACAGAGAAAAAAAGAAAGACTTGCAAGGAGGAGCCACCGGTGCGCGTCAATCAACGAGCTCGGGGGGCGGGGACTTCCCCTCCAGGCCCCGCCCACAAAGAAGCAACAGACTGAGATGCAGCTTCCTGCCCCGAAAAAACCCAATACACATGCAGCAGTGGTCTTCAGGGAACTCGATACACACTATTATACTTTAATGAGTTTTACTGACGTAAAGCACAGATATGAGAATCAACATTCAGAGCACCAAAAGTAAAAATGACCCATTGAAGAAACATAATATATATAAATCTATGAGAACATCACCTGGATGTTGCGGCTGGTAAAAGTGGGGAACGGAGAACCAAACAACAATATTTCCCTATTTTCCTAAATTTTTAGGTTAAAAATAAAAGGAGAACCCAGACGTTACCAAATGTGCTGAATTTTGGGATAATGTTAATAGTTCCATAATGTAAATATTTTCAATTACAAATATAAGAAACATTTTTCACTTAAGTAAAAGTATTAAATCAGCAAGTTGTTTTGTGAGAATCCAAATAAAAAAAACACTCATTGTGCAGAACGGAGAGTTTGATGTATGTATACAGTATATATATATATATATGTATACTAACTACTCAGATGTACACTGGATGCGTAACGACACATCATTTTGGCTTAAAAAGTACAAAGCATGCATCTAAAATGTGAAGCAGAAGTATAAAATAGCATAAAACAGGAGTACGATTTCCTACCTGAGTAGTACTCGAGTACATGTACAATAGTGTCAACATCACATAGGTTCAATAAAACGCTGTAACAAGCAGATAGAGTATAGAAATGTGATACTAGAGAGAAACAGGTCACGGCTGGACGAGGACGGCTGATCTGGGGGAAGATTTTACTTCTAAAAGTTTTTTTTTTATGTTGGTTCCATTCAGAGGCTTTTTATTTTATGACTGCTAAAATATTTGCTAATAAAACGTTCCCACACGAGGCTGACTCACGTTTGCTAATGAAGTGTGTTGTGATGATGCGATATTCTACTCAAGCAAACACTCTGCGGAGCGTTCCTCTATTCCAGCACCGATAATGGTTTTAATATGTTTTTCCAGCGTCTGTGTGATGAGTTCACTGTCCCAGATTATTAAACTGGATCATTACCATTATACACTTTAGCTTTGTTTAACTGCAGCTGCATGAATATCTATCAGTTAAAAAAATGCAATAAATCCAAACAGATCAGCCAATCTGATATCATCACACTGCTCTCTAATAATACACTCTCATTTAAGAATGAAAAACTGTGAGTTCCTTCTCTTACAGCAGCTTCATGGAGGGAAAGAAGCACATGTGTGCCTGCAGACAGCTCCTTCTGTTGGTCAGCAGCATGGTTGCAGCATGTGGACAGCAGGCCATGCATGCATCATCACCATCGTGCACGAGGACGGTGTCAAACAGAAGTGACTCACTCGTACAGTAGATAATGGCATCGGTGTCTCTGGAATGACAACGGTGATCCTGACGGTTGTTCAGCAGGAATGCAGGCGGCATAAAGAGACAATGAGGAGGAGGAGGAGGAAGAACTCACATTTCCACATCGGTCCAGAGGAGCCGCTTCAGACTTCAGGCTTCATTTAATCTGCAGGTTTGGACAACTGCCTGAGCAGGTTGAGGCAGAATACACACCCCTCGCCTGCTGGAGGCCCTCGGCCCCAAACAGGTTTTTCATCCGCCGCCACCGCCGAGGCCCTCAGCGCGTCGGACGCTGCTGCAGAACAGCGTGGGCGTCTGCAAGAAAACCTGCTACTGACTCTCTGGTTATCACACAGATTATAGCTGAAAGTCTATCAAAGCTACAGTATGAAAGGGATTGTGGGTAATTTACTCTTAGAATAGTTTGTCATTGTCTTGATTTGATACAGGCAAGACATACAGAGAGAGAGAGAGAGAGAGAGAGAGAGAGAGAGAGAGAGAGAGAGAGAGACCTGAGGACAACCAGTGGAACCTAAACACACCCAACCACAGAGACCGACAGACAGACAGACAGGCAGGCAGGCAGGCAGGCAGGCAGGCAGGCAGGCAGGCAGGCAGGCAGACAGACACAGCAAAACAAAAATATATTCTGCTTATATTATTTGTGTACATATTTGTATTTAATTATGTATATTATTCTGTTATCTCTAATTATTTTATTTATTATTATGTATTATTATTTAAAATTATTATTATAATTTGCTTTTATTTTAATTGTTATTATTTTTTAATGCATTGTATGTAATTGTGCTTTGGCAACATTTCAAATGTCATGGCAATAAAGCATCCATAGTTTCCTGGCTGGGAATCAAACCGGCGACAGCCTGGTATGCGTCTTAACCAGTTTGCTGCCGAAATCCACTTAATTGCCGCCAATTGCGTGAATGAGGCTTCTGTCCATCTGCGGACAGATGACATCACCGTGACCTCATCACAACCGTGAAAAGATGCACACAGGAAATGTTTAAAATAATAAGAATCTCGTACCAGCAGACACAAACCATAACACAACTAGTACCGTTGATACAAAAGTTCACATACTTTATTAAATATCGTTACAATAAGCTTAGAAATGCTACAAAGGCAGTGATCAGAAAAATAAATACATTTTACAAAAAAAACACAACATACAATAGAAAATCCCACAGCAGCTCAAACGGCGTGAGATGAGCAGAGAAATTGTCTTAAATTGCATATTTGATCAAAACATCACGTTAACGTCGGATACTAAGAAACTAAAGACGCTGCTTTTGCAAAATGTTATACTTCTTCTGCGTATGTCACTAACGATGTCCGATATTCATCTTTCAGAGTCGCTAAGATATGTTATGTACGACGGCGTATTAGGGCCGCTGTAGAAAAAAAAGAAAAGAAAAAAAGCCCAGAGGGGGGCGATATTCTGAGAAAAAAAACATCGCAAATTTGAGACTTTATAAATTCTCAAATTTGCCACTTTATAAATATATATATAGCCGATGTATAAACAAGTTGCTTTGTTCCGCTAACACCAGATGTTTGCCGTTGCTGTGACAACAAGCAGAAGCTACCGCTAGCATGTTAGCCCAACTACCCCGATCAATAAACACCCATAAGATGACAGTTTGTCCTCATATGAATAAAAGCAACAATAAGCATCAACATCATCACCCTAAAGACCTTAACAAGGTGATGTCACATGTTGGGATGATTCATTACAAACATAAATACGTACATTCATGGGAAGTTAGCTAGCATAAATGCTGTTTGTTAGCATTGGAAATATATGACTTGCAAAATTTGCTACTTTTTCCCCGGAATATTGTTCTTTTAATTTAAATGTTTTACTACAGTGGTCCTAATACGTCGTCGTACTGATGAAACCTAACGCCTCAAATAAAAATACTTTCCTTATTGTAGTGAAGCTAGTAGTTACACGATTTTACAAACCAAACAAACCTTTTGGTTTGTTTGCGTTTCACAGTCACAATCTGACACGAGACCTTACTGACCTATTGGTGTTTAAATACACAGCTATACAACACAGCACAAAAAACAAAAACAAGCGTGACCTTCATCGTCTCCGGTCCTTTGAGCCGACGTTTGTCTTTCTGACATCCACAGAAGTGTCCATTGAATTACCCAGCATGCTCCTGGGCCACGCTGCGCAGGATCAGATGATAGCATCAAACCAAATGTAGTTTTTTTTCACTCCTGGAGGGAATCACACGCAGCAACAACAGGGGGCAGGGGTTGCCACGTTTCCAGGAAGCATCATTGGTCACCGAGTCCGAAGAGTTGCTGCACACTGGCGTCGGCGTGAGCAGACGGACGGGCGGTCAGGAGGTTACTCGCAGGCGATCTTGCCATCGAAGCTGGAGAGCGCGATGGCGAAGGCCTGCACGGCACACATCGGGTAGTTGTAGTCCAGCGTGAAAATGTCGTCGGCTATCCGTCCGAACTGCATCACGATGTAGTCCACTGGAAAAGGAGATAGAATACGATGGATATTTAAAAAAAAAAAGTATTTTCTAATATTATCGGATGATATTAAAGTAATGAAATGCCAAAGGGGAAATTTATTAGAAATGAATGCAAGCTTTTCTACAAACAAAGGTTACGTTGAATCTTGACATCTGACATTTCTGAAGGAAAATGTCAATATTTCTAGATAATTGAGTCCCTGAAGCAAAAGCATGTTTTCCATTAACATTTCTACATATGTGTATGTTCATGCTATACCTTTTTAACTATGTTAAGGCTCGGTTAGTGTTCGTTAAGATACCTACTTTACTTCTGGTTTCACATCAGACACAAACACCAGCTTCCTCCCTGAAAGTTCTTGTTTTTTGACCCAAACATCGGCAAAAAACTGCGTTTTTACACAGAAGATTCTGCTGTAATCACAGAAAGTAGAGCCCTCGATACGCCGCCATCGCACCTTTATAAAAGAACTTCAGTTTGAAGACGATGTCTCCGTTTACAGAAGCTATCTTGGCCTTGAGGAACCAGAGAGGCCGAGACGTTTAACACATCAGCATCGATGGTTGGGTGAAGTTTTAAATGAGTGTCAGAAATATGATTAAGCTGTAGTCACGCACCACTTTGTTTGGCATTTCTCCGGGTCGTGACCCCGCTCTACTCACGGTCTTTGCTGTGGACGATCTGGAAGTTCTTGATGGAGGCCTGCGTGACCCGGCCGTTGAAGTTGAGCACGTGAGACGCCGTCTCGTCGTTCCACACCGGCGTCTTGTTGTGCAGCTCGATCAGATTCTCCATCCGTCTGTTCTGGTGCCGGACCAGCAAGCCGTCGCAGTCCTGCCCAGGATGAGGCAAACGGTCAGGAAAATGGAATATAATGCAACATGTTGTAATAAAGACAGGACGTATCGTAAAACAAGACGCTTCATTTGTTGACATTGTGCATAGCAGAGGGGATTCTGGGATGCCTGATTTATGAGTCATCTGATGGTTTCACACACAAAGCAAAACACAGTTGATGACGCCTTACTTGAGAATTCAGATTACATACTTTTACATAGATATCACACTCTGTTCAGTACTTCATTCTGCTCATCTTCATGATATAATCAAAGCAACATATACAATAACTCACGTTTCTTGGTCGGAGAGGCACTCGTTCGTTGTCCTTGCCCATTCCTGGGATGATTATCGACATCCTCCGCGGTCCTTTCATCCCCAACACGTTCGTCTCCTGATGCCAGAAATAAGTCATGCATTAAAGCCGTACTCATTCACCTCCAGCTTATGTTATAATAAGCTCGTAACGTACGTAGATGATGCCTGCTAGCTCCTGCCGAGCGTTCGACATGTCGGGGAGCGCTCTCTCTGGATTCAGGGCGTTGTCGAAGACGGTGAACTTGGTCCCCATTAAATTGGATCTGGACAATATATTTTTTTTCAATCAGTAACTCACAGTAAAAGGCTGATATGACATAGTTTCTCTGCTGATTTTGTACCTCAGCTTCCCGACAAAATTCTCTCCACCTCTCGACAAATCTGTGGCGTCGATGGAGATGAGGTAATTAGAAGTTCCACATTTCTTTCTCTTCCTGCCGGCCAACAGGAACGTCTATGAAGAAGAAGATTCAAAGAGTGATCTCATGATGACTCTGAATCTATGGAGCTGCGATGAAGGAGAAGTTCTGGACCTTCTTCACGTTGTCCAGGTGGAGGTAGTACGTCGGGTAGAGGCTCTTGTCCATCCCCCTCTGGTCACGAGTCACCCTGCACTTGACGGTGACGCCCTGCGGCGCCGGATCCATCACGAAGCTCTCCAGGTTGTCGAACTCGATCTCCGGCGTCGGAGCTCTCTCCTGGTGGACAAACGACAAAATTACCAAAGTGTAGCTTTCAAGAAAATGTCGGGGGTTAATGATGAGATTTGCGATACCTTCTTCTTCTTCCCTTTGCCCTTTTTCTTCTTTGATTTTTCCTCCTTCTCTGAATCCGATTCGTCGCTGTCGTCTGCCTTTGCTGAAACACAGAAGTAAATAAGTGTAAGATAAGAAATAAGAGGAGAACGTTAACAAGGTGTAGACGTGCCTTTCTTCTTCGTCTTCTTGTCTTTGTCTTTGTCTTTGTCTCCGGACGTTTGGAACATGGACGCCGAGCTGGCGGCGGGTTTCTTCTTGGATTTGGTCGACTTCGTCTCCTCTTCGCTGTCGTCGCTGTCTGATTTTGCCGCTGCTCAGGAAGACACAAGTGTTTTTTTTTAAATTCTTATCGAGCAATAAAAAAAGACATTTATGACAGTATATAAAAACGTAAAAACACCTTTCTTCTTGCTCTTTGATTCTTTTTCACCGTTTATCTGGAACATGGACGCCGGTTCTTTCTTCTTCTCTTTCTCCTTTGACTTGGACTTTTTTTCTTTTCCATCAGAATCTTTGTCCTCTGGAAAAAAAGGAGAATTTAATTAAAACATTGTTATCTTGAATAGCATACCACATATCTTTAAAAAGAGGCAAATAATGTGAATCTCCTTCCTTTGTATATTAGACAGTATTAAACCAAATCCAAACTGACATCAACAAGCAAACAAATATACCAGATTTTAAAGGCGGTATTTCCCCAGGACCGGCCGATATTTCACTGATTTATGTTTTGGTTTGTATTGTTTTAGAAAAAGACTAGACCGGGAAGTAGACCGGGAAGCAGACCGGGAAGCAGACCGGGAAGTAGACTGGGAAGTACACCGGGAAGTAGACTGGGAAGTAGACCGGGAAGCAGACCGGGAAGTAGACTGGGAAGTAGACCGGGAAGTAGACTGGGAAGTAGACCGGGAAGCAGACCGGGAAGTAGACTGGGAAGCAGACCGGGGAGTAGACCGGGAAGTAGACTGGGAAATAGACCGGGAAGCAGACCGGGAAGTAGACTGGGAAGTAGACCGGGAAGTAGACTGGTAAGTACACCGGGAAGTAGACCGGGAAGTAGACTGGGAAGTAGACCGGGAAGTAGACCGGGAAGTAGACTGGGAAGTACACCGGGAAGTACACCGGGAAGTAGACCGGGAAGCAGACCGGGAAGTAGACTGGGAAGCAGACCGGGAAGTAGACCGGGAAGTAGACTGGGAAGTAGACCGGGAAGCAGACCGGGAAGTAGACTGGGAAGTAGACCGGGAAGTAGACTGGTAAGTACACCGGGAAGTAGACCGGGAAGTAGACTGGGAAGTAGACCGGGAAGTAGACTGGGAAGTATACCGGGAAGTACACCGGGAAGTAGACCGGGAAGCAGACCGGGAAGTAGACTGGGAAGCAGACCGGGAAGTAGACCGGGAAGTAGACCGGGAAGTAGACTGGGAAGTAGACCGGGAAGTAGACCGGGAAGTAGACCGGGAACTAGACTGGGAAGTAGACTGGGAACTAGACTGGGAAGTAGACCGGGAAGTAGACTGGGAAGTAGACTGGGAACTAGACCGGGAAGTAGACTGGGAAGTAGACTGGGAACTAGACTGGGAACTAGGCCGGGAAGTAGACCGGGAAGTAGACTGGGAGGAAGACTGGGAGGAAGACCGGGAGGAAGACCGGGAAGTAGACCGGAAGTAGGCCGGGAGGAAGACCGGGAAGTAGACTGGGAAGTAGACTGGGAAGTAGACCAGGAAGTAGACCGGGAAGTAGACCGGGAAGTAGACCGGGAAGTAGACCAGGAAGTAGACTGGGAAGTAGACCGGGAAGTAGACTGGGAAGTAGACTGGGAAGTAGACTGGGAGGAAGACCGGGAAGTAGACTGGGAAGTAGACCGGGAAGCAGACTATAGTTAGAGTTAATGGCAGCTGGACGACCACTGAAATGTCAATTTAATTCCAACTTTTATGATCAAACATTTGTTGGAGAAAACAGAATTGAAAAATAATTTTAAAATAATCTTATTTTGCACCTACGATACGTTGAAATAAACTAATATTGTAAAAGAGACTCGTAGTAATGAAAACATATTGCCATACCTACCATGAAACATCCCACTGATGTAATTAAGTCTATGTCCATGATTAGCATAGGAACCCAGCACCTGGTGTTGTTTCTGCCCGGCGGCGGAGCAGCGAGCCACAAACACAAGTCGGAGCAGGTTTTCCCTGAAACGAGTGACGGCTGATCGGAGGAAGGTTCAGCTCAGAGGCAAACGCTCTGGAGGTGATCCAGCCAGACAGACACGGACGAGAAGAGACTCCCACACTGTCAGCGGCTGATTGCTATAGTTGTATGGAGGTGGAGTCAGTAAAACTCATCCTCTGGGGACCATGAGTGTCTGCACTTAATTTCATCGCCATCTCTGCAGCCGTAATAAGGTTAAGGCTCAATAAATGCTATTTTTGTTCTGTATTTTCTAATACTGGTTATACTAATTGGGAATATATACCACAATTTCAACAAACTTTAAGCGTCTAACATCATTTTCTGCAGACAACAGGAGGAGCACAATCAACAAATAAAACAGGAGATGTTCAAGATTTGACCGTTTTACCCTCCTGAGACCCAGAAATTCATTTTTTTCAAGTTGTGTTTTTGCTCATCTCTCCTAAACGGTGCATGTCACTGTATTAAGTCCTGGTGCTCCTTGAAGAGGACAACCAGACCTTTTCAGTGACATCAAATATGAGGGGGCGTGGCCTTGCCAACTTCCTGTGGCAGTCTTTTCAACATGGCCGCCATCCCATCAAGCACATTTTATGGAAAAAAGAAATTGATATTCACAAGTAAATGTTGTATTTTGATTGTTTCCAGTAAGTCAACATCTAAGCAACATTAGAGTAAACTTTCAGAGCCACGCTGTTTGATTTTGGAAAAAAACAGCTAATTTGTGAATGTATAAATCGTTTTTCACAGCTGATTGCCTTGAGGGCAATACTGCTGAGTCAGCGTTTCCAGTCACCATTACACAACAGAATCATGTAATCCTCTTGACAACATCGGTCGGGTCTCGTTAGCGGCTGCTCAGATCTCAGATCACACATCAGAGCTTCTAGGAAACTCCTACCTTTAGATTTAGATTTCTTCTCTTTGGCCGAAGCGGCCGACGGGGAGCTCTCCTTTGTTGTCTTCTTCTTCGTCTTCTTCTTCAGGGTGTCGTCATCGTCGTCATCGTCATCAGCGTGATCAGAGCCTGAATCTGCAGAGATGGAAAACATTCATTTACTTCACGTTTTTTGTTGGTTAATTGAAGAGTCTTCCACGGAACGTACCTTTTGTCTTTTTTGTAGCACTCTTGACTTTCTTCTTCGGCTCTTTCTCCTTCTCCGGGTCGTCTTTATCTTTCTCTGGTTTCTTTTTCTTCACCTTCTTTCCATCTGTAAGGTCGATACAGGAAACCATAGTTTAACCAGGGTGGTGAGATCAGAGCAGAGACGCTTCCTGTGTAGAAATTTAAAGCTCCTCACTCTGCACGGCGGGTTCGTCCTCGTCCGACACGTCCTCGCTCTTCTTGGTCTTCGTCTTTTTGGGCTTGGCCTCTTTTGCATTCGGCTTGGCTTCCGTCGTGCCATTGGTCTCCTCTTTCTTCTTCTTCGGCTTCTATGGATCGTCTTTAAAAATAGAAATGAATAAAAACAGGTGAGACTTGTGGGAAAAGGACAGGAGAGCAGAGAGAATAGCCTTTACTGTTTTACCAAAGTATCTTACCGTTACAGTCAGATGTGACGGGAAACGAAGGCCACAAGAGGAAAGAAAGGTTTAGAAGAACAAGGTGTTCATGTTTGGTTTGATGATTCACATTCAATTTAATAAAGAACGTCCTTACAGCAGTGCTGGAAGTCACGCAAGCAAATACAATTAATAAATACCTTTAGCTTCTGGACAAAGAATGCAAAAAAAACTGTTATGTAACTCAAGCCTCCTGTTTATATAATAATAATAATAATAATAATAATAATAATAATAATAATAATAATTAATATGTTTGATATAGCACTTTTTAGGCACTCAAAGACACTTCAACATGCTGGACAAATACATAATACAAAATTAAAATAAAACAAAATTAAATCACAACATATATAGAGGACAAGTCAACGACTATGAAACAAATACATGTTTTATCCACTGAGTCATTAATGCAAGCATCTACTTTCTGTCTGTTTGTCTGTCCTTTTTTGTGCAAATTGTCTAAATACGTTTACTTTCTTTGTCGCCTGCAACACAATCCTCCATCTGAGACACGATCTTTAAGGTCAAGTCTCTGACCTTTAGTCCTCCCACGTGCGTTCGTCTTCATGGTGATTTTTATAGATGTATATAAATCTATCCGTGTGATAGCAGCGAGCGTTTTATAAGCGTGAGAAGTGTGAGGGACTAAACCGGCGACGGGAACAACGTGTCACTGACCCCGAGTCAGCCAGAAGGAGGTCAGTGTGATCGCAGCCAGCGGAGACAGTAACCGTAATCCTATTAGACGGGATCCGCCGTCGCTGGAGGCCCGTTTGTGTTCTCGGACAAAACCACAACTCACAGTGTGTGAAAGGTGTCCGGATGTCCTTCTTACACTCAGGCTAACAAGGAGCATGTCTTATTATATTTGATACTGTTGACATTTGTTTTTGTAGAAGTGTTCAGTAAGAATAAGGAAATGTATTATTAAATGCTTGGTTATTACTCTAATCGAAGCTTATGCCTTTAAAATAAAATAATATATCTGAAGCACTCCGTTAGTGACCTTTCATGCGTTGTTTTGTAAACATTATGTTTCTTAATTAATGCAACTTGAGTTTTGAGATTTCAAGTTCAATATTGAGTAAAAGGAACACATACGTGATATGTAACACTAAAATCAGATAAGAGTAGGCTCTGAAGGAGGAAACGCTGTGGCATTCGATTGGGACGTTGCCATAGCGACGACCTTGTGCCTTCAATCCCTTCTGCAGATGCATCTCTCAGCCATTGAGCTCCGTAAACGTGGACGTCGTCAACCGAGGTGCAACTCAATGTTTGATGTGATTTAATTGTTTTTTTTCAGTTTCAAAGACGTGCAAACATCGCCTCGTTGGATCTCACTCTGACGAAACGCCTCCATGCTGCGCGATGTGGGTCAGAGATTATTGTCTACATAATCATTCTTCCAAACGCCTTCGATTCAGATTGAAATAAACTAAACACAAGACAAAAGATTGGAAAAAATGACTCATGGATGCATCTCACCCCAACTCTGAACTCTGCATGTCCAGCTGTGAATATTACAATAAATAAATACAGACATATTCTCATATAGAAAAAGAGCAAACCTTATTCTCATCATTTTTTAAATGCAAATATCCTTCCATGTCATCACACATGTACTCGCATCATATTTGAAAGTAATTAAAAAAAAAAAACATAAAAAAAAAAAAAAATCCACCAAACCACACGCCACCCTTTTACCTTCTCGGCAGACATGGCGACCTCTGACCTCAGCTGGACCTCTTCAGAGGGTAGAAATGTAAAAGAAACTCTTCCCGGCGGAGATAATGAAAGAATGAGAAAGCTCGGCGCTCACCGAGTCTCCATCAGCAGAAAGTTGTTAATAGGATTTATGTGCGAAGCCATCTGCTCTGTGGAAACACGTCAACGGGAGAAACCAACGAGGAGCTGCTCCGGGGGAGGAGGGGTTCGAGTCCGGGACAAACCTTCAGCACAGGTCTGTCTTCCCCTCACGCCTGCTAAGAGATATATTACCTTTAATTCAAATAAAAGGTTTACCTGCAGCTGCCGGGTTGAAGGAGACTCCTCGTCCTCTTTGACCCTGAAGCCAAAAAAACACATTAGAAAGACACGTAATTGTAATGATATAACTGAGCTGTTTTATCTTTATTGTGGCCATTCATCATTTTATTATACAACCGTGTCATTTTGGTGGCGACAAGACTGAACAAACCTAAAAGGAAAGCATTCATTTGCTTTAAATTATCACTTGGTCTGAAATAGAGCTCATTATCGATTTAACTGTCACTTATTTTCTGGATTAATCGATTAATCATTCGGTGCATAAGATGTTACAGTGAAGCCCGAGCTGATTTATTCACATTGTTTGGGCGTATATGCTTAAAAACAAATGATTGTGAACCAGGAGGCCTCAGGTAGAGGCACTGGGAGGTGCTGGGAGGCACTGGGAGCTGCTGGGAGGCGCTGGGAGCTGCTGGGAGAACATTACACACCAAGACGGCCTCAGATGAGACGTGATTGGATCAGACATTTACAAAGCTCCGTATAACGTAGACGTACCTGTCCTGCGTCCAGGCCTCCCTCACGATGTGATCGTGGACCGGCATGGTTGATGATGTCACAGGGCGGCTCCGAGATTCTGGTCTTTATAATTAAAACGGTGCGTTAGGGACAGAAGGACATCTGATGTAACAATCACTGCTTTTAAACCCGTGTGTGTTCGTATGAACAGAAAAACATGCATTCTCTCACCAAGTGTGTGTTTTTGTTCTTCAGTGTGTCCATCCAGCTTGTGAAATGACCACAAAGGCTCCACGTCTTGTAGCCCACAGAGGTCACATGACCCGACCTCTAAGAGGCTCAACACCCCCCCCCCCCCCCCCCCCCACATCGACTACCAAACAACCAGGATGTCCGACCCTTCAACTGGGATTACTCTAATCAGCCGCTCGCCATCTGTGAGCATTTCTGTGGAAAGTCCCAAGAATCGGAAAGATTTGAGTGTAAATTTACTTTACTGGGGGGGGGGGGGGGGGGGGGGGTCAGATAGAACCGATGACGTTTAAATTCAGGTGCACATGACTAAACAAAGATTCGTCAACAGGCTAGAGGTGACAGAGGGAGGTTTATGGTGAGAAGCTGGAAAAGTCCAGATTAAAAAACGCAGAAAAGGTGAAAAAAGAAAGTTTCTCCAGTCTCCAAGTGATCCAGTGAGCTTTTCAAGAGTGAGCATGAAGCAGGATGATGTCACAAATATGTGGCGTGTGAACTTCCCTAGATATTTACAAAAAAGTGTGATTCCATCAATCCACCACCAGATGTCGTTGCACCCCAAGAGAGAGAAGAAAAGCAATGCAAGAAGCAGCTGTGAGACACCAGGGGGCACATGGAGGTTAACATTAAATAAAATGAAAGGCTAAACCTTAATGGCAATATATATATATATATATGTTAAGAAAATATAATTAAATGTCTTAAAGGTGATTTTGTTTTACAACCTCGAACCCAAGAGGAGAATACTCACAGCTGGAACCACAAATCTGGAGGGAACTATAAAGAAGAAAGTAAAGAACAGTGTTTTGTAGTTTTGTAAGCCTCGTGTCTCCACATCACCACGCTGAAAAAAACTAAAAGGGGTCTAGACTAACGGCTTCGCTGGCATTTCTGCCAAACGCTCGAACAGCAACACAGCAGTTGGCAGGCGTCCCGAGGAAGGCCGGCGACCTCGAGGGAGCGGCGGAGAAGCCGTGGAGATCTTAAAGAGACAGACACCGCCGCCATTTCCCACCATGCACTGTGCTTCCCGATCTATTTTCAGTGTCAGTTAGTGTTTTATTGCCACGGGCCGAGATGGTAAACATTGTTGGAGCAGCCTGAGAGGCCCGTTAAGGAAAACCAGCTCTTACTGTACCAACAACTGTAACAACACGCTGGCCTGAAAGGAAAACACCATTAATCAAAGTTACAGTGAAACTGGGAGCGTTCAGAGCTGTACAAACACTAATCCAGGGAAGAATTATTATAAGGAGGGGGGTGATGGTGATATTTCAGACTGGTGAAACGGCACGTCGGCGAGGACGTGAACCCGGTGGCACCACGGGTGAATCATCAACCCGGGGAGAGAGAGACGTATCTCAGGAAGGACAAACAATGAAGACGAAACAGGAAAGAATGTGGGTTAAATGAGTGTATCCCCACCGGAGGGCCTGTTGGAGGAAGGCGGAGGGTTCCACCAGAAGACAATGGCAGGAGGCGGCGTCCATTTATCACACGTGCAAAGATGCTATTCAGGAGCAAAATAATAAAAAAAACTGTATCTCGGGTTGGAGATGTTTTACAGCTCTCTCAGTTTATCAAAGAAGGTTGCATCAGAAAAAATGGAGACGTGAGATTACTTCGCTTCTTTAACACTGCTGTGGCCTGACAACGCTAACAACGGTTTTGGCCTGAGGGGGGCGCTAGAGGATATAAAGGTCATTAAAATCAAAAGGGTTCAGGTTCAGATTTGGCATTAACAGCGTCACATCATCAGCATGGGATGTAATTTGGTGAAAAAAAAACAACAATTGCTGGAGGCTTTCCCCCTTTTATAAACCATATCCGAATATTTTGCTGCTATCTCAGAAGATTTTGTTTTTCTGTGGTCTCTTCTGGTCCTCAGTTTGTGAAACAGAAGTTCCACTCAAGGGCTGTCGTGGCGACGTTTCCAAATCTAATAAAAGAGAATAAATTGAGAACATCCCTTCACTCACTCTGCTTCTTATTAATACATCTTAACAACATAACAGGGGATCATATTATGTCTGGGTTCGTAATGCCTTACTCGCCCTCGTTGACCCGGGAGGGAGGAGGAAGAAACGGGAGGGGTGGCGGACCTTAGTGTGCTGATGACATCACCGCGTGGACGGTTCCGGTGGACAGACGTATGGATGAACATAACATAGTCATTGCACCTGGTTAAAAGTGATTCCTGATGCATTTAAATAGGAATAATCTGAGGATTGTGTCTGAAAACAGAATATTCAAACTTTATGGGCACCAGTGTATAATGTGAATAATATACAGTGTTTTTGGGAGCGTCCGGCATGTGTGCTGTGTGTTTATAACCTCACATGAAGGAGCGGTCGCTTCTTACAATAGCGACATTGATCTTTACACCCGTACAGCTGTGTGAGGGGTCAGGACCCGAAGGGGGGCGAGAACTTTGATCCAGCAGGGACCGCAGAGGAAAGACCTTCTCACTTGCATTTATTAAGCATTGCTTTCTGTGTGTGTGTGTGTGTGTGTGTGCGTGTGTGCGTGTGTGTGTGTGTGTGCGTGTGTGTGTGCGTGTGTGTGTGTGTGTGTGTGTGTGTGTCCTGTCATTATTTAACTTTTTTGTGTCGGTAAGCAATATTCCATACAGAGCTCCTTCCTGTTTGCTCAGATCTGAGATCTGTATCGTCTATATCAGAGATCTTCAACAGGGGGTCCGCAGAGTTCAGAAGGGGGTTTGATCCCAAACAAACGGGTCTCTATAGGCCTCGGGGGTCCCTCCACCAGGTCTCTATAGGCCTCGGGGGTCCTTGGAGAACTCTGGTCTAGATAACACCTGCACAGAGCAGCTTCACAATGAAGTCAGACCTTTGGAATATGAGAAGAACACTCGTTCTCTCATGAAGTGCATTATTCATTTTCAGTGTAGAAGCTGCAGGAAAAACATTGCAAACTAAAGAAACCCCCACATTGGTGGCGCTGCAAAGTGTGAAGGAGGAAGTGACGTGCAGCTACAACGAAGCGACCTCGTGTGAACTGTAACACACATGTGGAATGGAGGACAAAGTATCCAGGAAATCAGCGGCGTAGCCGGCGTTTCCTCTCCTCCGGGTGTCGGTGACGGAGAGCAGCGAGGCCGAGGGTTGATCCCCCACCGACGCCTTAATGATCCGCCGCTGGCACGAGGTGGCATTACCCAGACAGCAGAGGGGGAAAGGAAAAACAGTCCTGGGAGCGGTCGCTGCCCCGAGAGAGAGAGACGGGAGAGAGAGAGAGAGAGAGAGAGAGAGAGAGAGAGAGAGAGACAGAGAGAGAGAGAGAGTACAAAGAGCCGGCTCCCCTCGCGGACTCGGCGGTTTCCCTGAAGCAGCCAGTGCTCTTTTTGACTCGGTGCCAACGGAGGCCGACCCAAATATCCTCACAGCTGAAACTTTTTTTTAAACAAGCCGAGCGTTCGTGAGCAGGAAGAGAGAAAGTTCAGATCCGCCCGAGATGTCAGCACAGGGATTCGTGTTTTTGTGTCTCTACAAATCCTCAGAGGAACATGTTTACGGAAAAGACGACGGCACCAGGATTTTAAATAAAAAGTGGACGTAACTGCTTTCAAACAAACGGCAGTGACGTCACACAGGAAGCCGTCTTGGATATCGCCTGAGGAAAAGACACTAACGAGGACAACATTTTAAAGTCCTTTATTCAGGACTCACACATTGGAATATTTTAGACTTCTTTGCTTTGTCTTGCTCCCAGAGGTTGAACCCCTGCCCTTATTTTCCACTCGGCGGCTCCGTGACACAGTTTGTTACTTGAGCGTGTGTTGCGGTAAACAGACATGTTGACAGTAAACAGCGGTTTCCTTTCACTGCCAGTCAAACTCCAGCCGACCCTCGGCGGTTTCTAACCTCTCTACCGACCGAATGAAAACACCAGGCAGGTGCAGAAACAACTAAAGACGTCCGGAAAAAGTGGCTGCTGAAAAAAAAAAATCAAGAAACTCTGCAGCGGTGCACGGTTACCTGGGAAGGATGCCAAATTGCTGACAAAAGGCTTTCCTCCACGGCTCCGGCAGAGAGAAGCCTATAACTCGTTTTCTTTTTGCTCCGGCAGATCTGGGAGCCGGGACGTTTTGGCCGACTGAAGATAAATCTGTCAAACGTTTCTGGCCGTCTGACTCACCGTAAGTTCTCACTTCTGATTTCTTCACCTGAGTTTATGTCTCTTAATCTCTGAGCCCTTAATCCCACGTCTGTGTATAAGCGCTTACAAGCCCTTTCCTCTTTATGTGGCGAGTTAAACCGTCCTGGATTTCATATGGTGGGGCCGTGTGATGGCAGTTTTTGGTGGTTTCTCCTTCTCCTTGCCTCCCGGTCCCTCCTCGCCGTCTCTTGGCAGCGGGGTGAAAGTGGGCAGGGAGAGAGGAGGGCATGGCCCAGGAACTGCTCTCCCAGCCCCAACCCCCTAAAGTGGGGTTGCTCGCTGGTACTCAGCCTTTCCCTCGTTTGCAGGCGAAGGAGAGGGATGTGGAAATGCATTCTTGTCTCCTTTTAACCCGCCTTTTTTTTCACC
The DNA here is from genome assembly GCF_963514095.1 of Eutrigla gurnardus. Classification (NCBI taxonomy): domain Eukaryota; kingdom Metazoa; phylum Chordata; class Actinopteri; order Perciformes; family Triglidae; genus Eutrigla; species Eutrigla gurnardus. The sequence continues at coordinate 2,140,447 of NC_139916.1, read as the reverse complement.
GCCGCCGCCGCCGCCTCCACCAACACTAACCCGACCTGCACACACACACTAATACAAAAAACCCTCACCTTCCAGGTATTTCTCATTTTTGATTCTGCTTGATTATTCCTCTTTGTACCGAAGTCTCACGCTTTCGTTTTTAGACGCCACCTTCCACGCTGTACACGTGTCCACTTCGCTCGCTCGCGCCGAACACGGCGGCTAAATCTCCCCCGCCGCCGCTTCTGGAACAACGTCGCTGGGGTTGAATGCATTAAGAAATAATGAGCGGCGCTTGTGTATAGTTACCGTAATGAGCGGCGTGTTGACATAAAAACACATGCCCCGAACATAAAAAGACATTTGAGTGGTTGTGTAAGTGCCTCTTAAAAGTACAAGACTAGTTAAAAAGAAAAGCAACATGGAAGTATAATTAACTGCAAGTCGGAGCCGACGGACACGACGACGACTCGAACGAACGGCCCACGTTTACAGCGATAATCATCGGGTTCCACTGGAGATAAAAGGCGTTTATTAAACGTGTTGATACCGAAAAGGTGCGAGAAATGTTGCACCAGAGGCACCGCAGCAGCCAACATACACAGCTTCAGCTGTTGTTGGCTGTTATTTTACTCTAATTCTAATGATAAGTATCCCTCGTGGGTAGAATCAGCAACTGGAATCGTGTGTATCACGTATCGTTCTTGAACGCTGCACTTTGATAGACCTGTTCACAAAACCAGTATGAACCAGATCCCTCTGTTGCAAGCATTGTTCTGCACATGAAGGAGCTAGCGTCGGAAGATCGCAGGCTCTCGTTTTTTGTTTTTTTTAGATCGAGCCACTTCGGTTTGGAAGCACAGAATTTTTTTTTTTTTTTTTAAATGACTTTGTTTTGAAACTCTCATGTGAACCAAACTTCCTGCAGACGGACTGTAACGTTCTCGGCGACTTGGTGTGCAGCTGTGTGTGGTTTGTGTGCAGCCGAATCAGCGTTTTGACTTGGTGTTGGAGTGTGTGATAACGGCAGATTGTGGCCGACTGTACTGTACACAAAGGGTGAATGAAGAGAGAGAAAAAAGGGGAGGGAGCAGCGGTTCTCCTCAGATGAACTTGCTTGATGACATGTTGTTTGGAAAGCCAAGTCGGTCGGAGCTGCTCTCTGGTTTCCAGGATCAAAGTCTCTCTCTTTGTGTTTCGGTCGTTTGCTTTTTATCAAGTCAAACACAGGATCAGCTCGTCCCGTTTTATTAGCGAGAAACTGATTCTCGGGGCGTAAAACAGAATCCGTTTCACAGGATCGACAACTTTAAGTTGTTGGACTTCCTCCAGATTACCATCGGGAAGGCCCAGATCTTCCACCAGCGTTGATTTGATTCCCGTGGGATAGATCAGACTGTCCGGTTTCCCCCCCGTGACAAGATCGAGCCACGTATGACGATAGATCACCAAGAACTTTCAAACTTTCGTAAACTTCCAGCCGCTCACGTTACAGTCGCTGATTTTACCTCCAACAAACAAAAAAGTGTTTTACAATGACTCCTTTGCTTTCAGCCGGTTCTCTTGAGAACGTTCTTGTGTGAAGTCACGTCCGTCTGTGAATACGGCAGCGTATTGATCCGACCTCGTCACTGATAAACGCCGTGCAATAAACCTCCCCGTAATAAAGCACTTCAATACGACATGACATGGAAGTATTTAGAAATAGGACCTTTCTAATGTCTTATTCTTTGATAAGAATCCAATGAAGTAAGTCATTAATATAATTACAGTAATCAGCAGTTACGTTAGTAGCGATTTAGATAACATGACGCAGCATGAATGATTGTTTATGTAACAGCTCGTCCAACATGTGGACTAAAGTCTGCTGATGGAACGAAGTGAGAACCCTGAGATCAGCCAGCGCCGCCGTACCTCACTGTGTGACATCACAGCCCCTCTCTGACATGGCATCCTCTTATTGCTCAGGCCGCCGGCACACCCCCACCCCCCCACCCCCTCAGCGGTGGGTTCTGCAATGCTGCATCCGCGACATCCCCCCCCCCCGTCTGTCTCATTGAGATTCAGCTTGGCACGCAGACAATGCCCATTCCTTGGCACCAAATATTGGAGAGAGAGCGGCACAAGAGAACCGACCTCGTTCTTCTCCCCGTATTCCTCCCGCCGAGTGCCGCCGACCAACTTGTAATGTTTTTGTTTTTGTCCACTCTGCACCCCGGGGCGTTTTCACATCACGGGTACCTTCCTCAAGTTTACCACGGAGACGAGCCGCTCTCGCCTCCGAAGCCACAGCGATTGGTCGATCAGCACGCTGAAGGTCACGGATAGACGACGCTACTCCTCCGTTGTGCTCTGCAAACAGGCAGCCATTTTCCTTTCAGCAGGATAAACAGTCAAAACATCACTTCCGGGTGTAAAAACCCCTAAATTCTACCCACCGACAGACTCGTAACGGAGGTACGGATTAGTGTTTAGCTTTTGTTATAAATGAACGGGATATCTGGAAACAATCAAGGTAAGAATGACTGAGTGCACCTGTTTGCATGCATGGCTCTTCATGGTTTAGCGGACGTTTGAATTAGAATGCTGATTATTACAACAATACAAACACTTCATTAGTGTGTGCATAAGTCTAATCATTGATTTCATCGGTTACTTTAAATGGAATCAATCCAGATGAATAAATGATTCCAGAAGGATGTTTCACGGTCCTGGTCCGTCACCTACAACAAGTTTGCACTTTTCTGGTCTGAAGAGTTGAATCCACTCCTCCCCCCCGCTCCGCCAGCCAGTCAGAGGAGCTCCATGCCATTTAGCGTCTAATTAATTCAACGTTTCAATTAAGGCCTCCCACCCTCCGATGCCCTCATGACTTTTTTCAATCCACCCTGGTGGGCAGCGCGCCCCTCCTGGCACCGCCGCCGCGACGGCGTGCCAAAACATTTCAATCACCGCCGACGTTAATTAGGCCAAAGAGGAATCCAGAATGTTAATGACCTGCCCAGACGCTTTTCAGCGGCCGCGGTTCACATGCTAATTTATGCAAAGCACCCCGAAAGCCTTTTTTGCGTGGGTTGACCGTCGTCGTCTACCGTTTACTCTGTCTGGTCTCGGTCAGCTCCGCCGGAGGACGGGCACTGCCGGGGCCCCTAGACGGGGCCTCCAGACGGCTCTGTGCCCAGCTTGTGTCCCAGACTGGAGCTGGCACACTGAACAGACTCCGGGTTCAATGGACTTGAAGTGGCTTTCACTGACAAAAAAGGGCAAGTCGAACCTTCGGCTCCTCCATTACACCTAAAAATTTGGGAATCAGTGACAACCAACTCTGAAATAACCCATTATTTAGGCGGGGGGGTTAACAGTCATTATAATGGATCGGGATTGATGGGGGGGGGGGGGGGGCAGAAGTTAGCAGGTTGCACCACAGCTGTTGCCAAACGACTCCCTAAGATGGCCGAGGTTGCTGCCATTTTCCGTTTTTCTCTTTTCTTTCTGGTTGTAAAAGACTCTTTTTTTCTTCTTCCGTCTTCAGGAAGATTTAGAGGGAAATAAGTACTAATTCTTTGCCACAGCTGCCCTTCGTTAGAAGTCAGTTTCCCCGAGAGGAAGCTCTCCGCGGTGGCAGCGCTGTATTCTTTGTCATTAATGATTAAGAGAGAACATGTTTCCATTTGCGGTGTATCCATCACCCGTTGTTGGTAAACGCTATCAGATGAACGAGAACCCAGCAGCACCGTCGGGCTGGTTGCAGGTCTGGTGAAATGAGCCTCGAGTTTACAGTCATCTGTTGTCTGCATAACGTTGAACAGTGTGGATGTTTGTGATTGCAGTTTCTCGTACAATATTGGAATAAATGCTAAAAAAACGGTTTTGGCGCTGCACCATCTTGGCCTCTGCACACTTGTTTCCTCCGAGTGGATCCAAAAACTCACTTCATCTCTCTTTATTTTATTTTTGTCTCTCACAGAGCAGCCGACTTGTCTTCACCGCTACCTGCAAAGGTTATCCGTCCTTAAGGCTGAGGTAGTAGATTGAATAGTTGTGGGGTTTGTGTCCTCCCTCTGAGATAACTATACAATCTACTGTCTTTCCTGAGGAGATGGGCCGATCTGCCGTGAGGATAAAAGGATTCATCGATTCACAGCCGATATCCCGTTCACTTCATTTGTTCTAGTTTTGGTTGTGGGAGCGATTTTTTTTTTCTTCAGGAAACAATAAAAAGACATAAAATCCATCCGTCCGCTCCGACAACACGTCTGCAGACAAAAACAAAGAGTAAAGTCGTGCTTTCAGGGATCATTACCGACGCCTGAAGTTGAGCCTAGCAAGGTGAGGTAGTAGGTTGTATAGTTTGTGGGATGGAGTCGGTCCTACTCAGGTGATAACTATACAGTCTGTTACCTTCCTTGAGAGGTTCAATGAGTGCTTGGAAGGAAGCTCACTCACACACACACCAAGTGGCAAAGGAGCCACTCTGACGGCACCTTCTGGCCAAAGACTATCATTGCCCTGGGATATGGGAGAAGAAGAAAAAAACACACTGGAAGCTTTGGGAACTACATTGTGTGTTTATATCAGGGGTCAAAGGTACAGATATTCTGTACTCAAGTAGAAGTAGAGATATTAAGTACTCAAGTAGAGGTACAGATATTCTGTACTCAAGTAGAAGTACAGATATTCTGTACTCAAGTAGAAGTAGAGATATCAAATACTCGAGTAGAAGTACAGATATTTGTGTTAAAAAATACTCTTGTGAAAGTAGAAGTACTGATTAAACTTCTTTACTTAAGTAAAAGTGTAAAAGTACAGGCTCTGAACAGTAGGACGTTTCCTTATGAAGGACATTTCTACAGGCTGTTTTTTCAAGGCTTACAGAATGTCGCATCATATTCATAAGAAAAGAAATCTAGTTGATAATTCTCCTCAACGAGCCTGTTTTGAAAATGTGAGGACTAGAAAGTACAGATATTTGTTTTAAAATACAAGGAGTAAAAGTAAAGAAGTTGTCAGAAAAATAAAAACTCCAGTGAAGTACAGATACCTGAAGTATTTGTAGTTCTTGGCGTAAATAAAGGCTAAAGTAACTCTTAGTCGGCAGTTAGATGAAACTAAAACTAAAGGGGGCGTGTCCCTCCAAACTTTGGTGAAAAAAAAACAGCTTTTAATCCATATTTTGATAGCGGATGTTTACTAATTGCAATTAGCACCCAAATAAAAAGGTAATTTCATTACATCAAAGTATGCAGATTTTTGTTGTGTCATATTTGATACACATTATTTTACTTGTTTGAAATCTGTGACGATGTTTATAAAACACCTTCTTATGACTGTTACATCCAATTATGTTTTATTATTAAAGGTTACAACCAAACTGTTTTATTTCCAATGTTGGGGATTGCATTCTATTTCATTTTTGGTTAATTTCAAATTTTCCATTTTTTTTCTTCTTTTTTTTAAGTGCTGCATAAATGATTAGTTAAACTAAAGTTATAATAATTTGTGATGTAAGACTAACTACATGACAAAACCAACACGTGGGTAAGATTTTTCACAGCTTACAAGTAACTATCCTGTAAGTTGTATTTAGTTTGGTTTAGCAGTATTTTCATCGTAGACCCAGTTTTGTTTGTGTTGGTGGGATCAGCATTATATTAAGTTTTGCATTCAGCATTTCTTTCGTATATGATTATCAGAAAAATAAAATCAATCCAAACCAAACGATTACCGTTGTTTTCTGTGTGATTAATGCATCTTAATTAATCACCACAAGTCCAAGCACTCAACATCCACTGGGGAAAGGTTACAAAAAGAAATCGCTCCACAAAGCCAGTGTGCTAAAAAGTTAGATATTAAGTTAGTTATTAAGCTGTACAAGAAAACAATATTTGACCAATATAGAGAGGAGGACAACGGAGTCTGATTATAGATCAAACAAAATCACAGAGAAATATCCTAGTAAAAAAAAGTGTGACTAAAAAAAGTCATCAACTTATAAACTTCAAGGTGGACTTGATGAGATCAGTCTCACACAAGTAGACGTAAGAAACGAGACATGTGATTTTAAGCGTTTCCCAAGTAAAACGCTGTTACATCACATTTATCTGCAGGCAAGAAAACGCTCGTTAAAAGACTATTTACTAATATTAAAACTCAAGTTTCAGTTGTATTCCCAGCAGATTGTTGAAACGGCGAGTATCGAGCTCCCGTATACGGTGAAACAGGACCGGCAGGTGGGACGCAGCGTGGCGGAGGAAGTTGGTTTCGATCTTCGAGAAAGATTAGCTCATGATTGATAGGTAGACGTCGCGGCTGGACCTGATGACTAGCTGACGTCAGCGTGCGTCTCGTTTTGGTTTCCAGGAAGAAAAAGAGGATTTTGAAATAAAGATAAGAAGAACTTTTGGGGTGTTTTTGTTCTCTTTTCAGCATATATTGTGAAATAAATAAACATGCACCAATAATTCTCTCTCATGCTACAGCCAGATAAAAGTACCAAAGCATGTTAAAATGCATGAGAATACAGGCAGTTGCATGTACCTACTCTAGTAAAACGTCAAGCCCATGCAGTGAGGTGCACTCACGAGTCCCTTTCCTCAAAGCCAACTGAAATAAGGTCTCCAGCTAAAAGCTTCAGAGATGTATATATTTTATTATTCAATACAAAATGCATCAGTAAAAAGGCCTTTCTTAAATGAGACCATAAAAGGTCATCAGGCTGCGTTCACAGGCTTGTTGTGTAAACTAGTGCAACCCTGGAATGCGATTGCAATCACGTTTGCAATAAGTGATATTCATCTGTGAATATTTTCTGCGACATCCCGTACTTAATGTGAGGAAATGACACAACTAACTGAAACCTGCAAGCATCCGTAAATAGTCTAATGAAGATGAGGTTCATTCTGAGAAGTCGTTCTCACACTATTCTCCTTCGGCGTGCACCGCACCGCATCTTGTTGAAGTAGTGCAATTTGTTCTTTTAGGAATTCAAAACCTCAAAACAATCCTGAAATCCAATGCACGTTGCAAACTGGTGTCAACGAAAACAACAAACAGGTTTTAGTTTAGATGTTTTCTTCGATATAGACGTGTATGAATTTCTCTAGAAATTTTTTTGTGGTGTTACCAATGCAAAAGCTCACAGCTATCTGAAATAAAAAAACTGCAACATCTTTAAAATAAAATTAACAAAGAACATGCTGCAGGGCTGGACTATATAACATTGTACACACAAAGACAAACCTCAAGTGTAAAATCTATATTCTTATATTTATTATATATTATACACAGTGGTGTGAAAAAGTATTTGCCCCCTTCCTGATTTCTTTGTCACACTTAAATGTTTCAGATCTTATGCTTTTTCACAAGTATATACATATACACACATGTATGTATGTATATATATATATATATATATATATATATATATATATATATATATATATATATACTGTCTATAGCGACGGTGGTTTTCAACACAGAATTCTGTTAAACAAGGAACTCGAATAGAAACAGAAACAACCAACAGTGATATGAAACTAAAGTAAAGTTCAAGACAAGTGGAAGTCGTTCTTTTGGATCCACAGGACAGTTTTTTTAACACAAACGTGTCTCAACATAAAGATAAGAGATCTGTCAGCGTTAATGGCTGAAGATGAGCCAAATGAGTCAATACAGAAACTATGTATATGTATGTACACGAGTGTGCATGTGTGTGTGTGTGTGTGTGTGTGTGTGTGTGTGTGTGTGTGTGTGTGTAGCTGCCTGGTTAACATGATGTTATTAGTTTAAGTCCATCAAAGCTGTTTACTTAGGAGCGAAGAAGCCGAAACAGAAAAACAAGGAAGTGTTCCTTCACTCGGCCACACTGTTAATGCTGAGATTGTTGTCTGATGACTGACTAATCTGAAATTCTGGACTTTCGCCTCGACATCCAATAAACTGATTCCAGAGCTTCAGGTACGCCGTCCTGATCTTCTGTATTTTGAACGCGTACAAGACCGGGTTCACGGCCGAGTTGGCGTGAGAGAGCAGGATGCCGAGGTGGAAGGCGGGTACCGGCACCAGGTCCATCCCGCCGAAGTAAGCGATGCAGTTCATAATGTGCAGGGGCAGCCAGGACAGGACGAACAGGGCCAATACCAGAGTCAGGGACCCGGCCAGCCGCTGCTCCTTCTTCAGGTAGTTCTGGGACCGGTTCTGGGCCCCGTTGCCCGGTTTCTCCCGGAGGCTTCCTCGGATGGTGTAGAAGATGAAGCCGTAGAGCACGGTCATCACCAGCAGTGGCATCAGGGTGCAGAGGAAGAAGTTGAAGTAGACCAGGTACGACATGGGGATCACGTCGATGAACCGGCACACTAAAGTGGAGTTGACCGACCTGGACTGGCTATTGGGGTTGGGCCAACCGAGCATGGGAGCAAAACTCAGCGGGACGGCAACGAGCCAACATGCCGCCGCCGCGAGCCAGGAATGTCGTCGCGTGACGGCCGTCTTGTACCTGGAAGGAAAAACACAAAGTTACCGATATAATCAATGACGATAGCATCTCAATGCACAAATATGTGGAAATACGACGGCATATTTGGGCCATCGTAGGAAAACGTAGTGGTAAATTTGTGAGTTTATTCCAATGCTAACAACTAGCATATATGCTAGCTAACGTCCCATGAATGTACATTTATGTTTGTAATGAATCATCCCAACGTGTGACATCACCTCGTTAAGGTCCTTAGGGTGATGATGTTGATGCTTATTGTTGCTTTTATTCTTATTATCTTATGGGTGTTTATTGATCGGGTGGTTGGGCTAACATGCTAGCGGTAGCTTTCACTTGTTGTCATAGCAACGGCAAACGTCCGGTGTTGGTGGAACCAAGACACTTGTTTATATCGGCTTTTGCAAGTTTATAAAGTGATGATTCAAAACATTTCATTAATACTAAAAGTACTTATGGGGGATTATGTTAAAGTACTATTGACTGTATATGGTTGTAAAACCTTAGGCTTAAATCAGAGGTCTTCAACAGGGGGTCCGGGACCCCTAGAGGGTCCCGGAAAACTTTTTTTCTTCCAAAAAAATGCATGTGCAAAAATACACCTTAACATGAATACAACCTATATTAAGGAAATATAAATCTGCCTGTTTGTTTATTATTATGTTGAGTAATTATGATGTAGAAATTCCAAAATTAAAATATGAATCTGTCAACAATTATTATTTTAATGTCTTAGCATCGTATCCATCCATCATTACAAAACTATAGGCTGCATGACACATTATTACTGTTTAATAAGGAGCATTATATGATATGTAATAGGGGGTCCCTCCACCAGGTCTCTATAGGCCTTGGGGGTCCCTCCACCTGGTCTCTATGGACCTTAGGGGTCCCTCCACCTGGTCTCTATGGACCTTAGGGGTCCCTCCACCAGGTCTCTATAGGCCTTGGGGGTCCCTCCACCTGGTCTCTATGGACCTTGGGGGTCCCTCCACCTGGTCTCTATAGACCTTAGGGGTCCCTCCACCTGGTCTCTATGGACCTTAGGGGTCCCTCCACCTGGTCTCTATAGACCTTAGGGGTCCCTCCACCTGGTCTATAGACCTTGGGGCCTGAAAACGTTGAAGACCTCTGGTTTTAAGGCTTTAAAATCATTAACAGTCTGTGTGGAAGGGGAAGAAGTCATACTAATAATAACAACTATAACAGTGTAATAATTCGATCTACACAGATCTACCAAGAAGGAAATGTTCAATGATATACAACCATTGCAGTGATAAACAGGAGTCTCACCTGAGAGGCATGTAGACCCGCAGGAAGCGGTCCACGGCGATGGCCGCCAGGGACAGAACCGAGACCAGGGTCAGCAGGAGGACCAGGCAGCAGAGGAAAGCGCAGCCGTGGTAGGAGGTCTCCACCCGCGTGTCCACCAGCACGGCCAGCGGGATGGCCACGCAGCCCACCAAGAAGTCGGCCACGGCCAGGCACACGATGAGGCAGAAGGTGGGCTTCTGGATGATCCTGCTGCTCCACAGGGCCAGAACCACCAGGGCGTTGCCGAGGCAGCAGCCCACGGCGATGAGCACCTCCAGCAGCGTGTAGACCACGACCCCCGCTTCCATCGCGCCGACTCGTCTGGCTGATGCCGTGAGACTGAACGGTGCAGTTCTGAGCCGAACGTGCGCTATCGCTCATCTCGCTGTTGTGAAACGCTTTTGAGGAAGTCCTTTGCCACTGGGCATTTTTTTTCTCTTTTTTTCTTCTCTCAAGTTTTTTCTCTCTTCTGTCAAGAGACTCCCAGATACGACGCATCAGGATTTACTTACTAATTTGCCATCGTAGGGTCACATCTAACATCTAATGCTGCACCACGTCTGACAAATAAATGTATTGAATTCAAAAGTAGGAATGGATGTGAGTACACACATTTTACTTTTACAAAAACACAGTAGAAATGTTCCTTAGCAGGATACGATTTTATACTTTGAGCACATTTCAGAGCCTGCAGAGTTGAATCAGTACTTCTACTTCTACCGGAGTATTTTTTAACACAAGTATCTGTACTTTAATACAGAAGGGCTTTGACACACGTGTTGTTTTATTCAGGAGCCTAAATTACGTTTCTGTTACTTCACTTTAAAAATAATCAAATCCAGTGGGCGACTCCTGAACAGATCCTCATGCAGGGCTTGGTTGGGGGGGTTAATAGACATGTTGGTTCTCTGGACCAGCTCACTCTTAACTCCGCCTGAAGGAACTAGAGATCCACTGATGACAACAAGCTGCTCACCACCGTTTACGAGACTCATTTCCTTTTTCAGCATAAATGTTTTACTGAGCGGATGTGATGGAGAAGAAATTATGTTCCAAAGAGAGAGTTCCCTCTCCGAGTCAAATGTCAAATATTCTGACTTTTTCCACAGACGAAAAAGATTAATTTCCATTAAAAAAAACCCAGTAAAAACAGCTCGAGAGACACACAAAAAAACAACCACATTTTAAACCAATGAACTTGAGTAAAAAACAAGGTTTCAATGCTTGACTTGTGCACATTTATTGTGTTATTCTACAAAATAGGGGGAAACTTTGATGAATGGCAACTAAAATTTAAACAAACAAAATTCCCTGATATTCCATGACTTGGCCCAAATACATACTGTATATATATATAAAATCTCCTCCCTGCTGGGAAAAGACTTTTTAAAACTGATATTCCAGAAGTCCCCTGACCCGTGGGAACCCTGGAAAAAGATCATTTCCCCTATATTACAAATACAAATTTAGAAAAAATAATAAAAACGTGTTTACCATTTTATTTAATCACATTACTCCAAAACCATCATGTTGAGTCACACTAAAATGAAATGACTGCTTTAATGCCATTACGCTTCAACGAGGGGATTGTTTAACCTTGACGTCACAAATACTGACGACGATAATTGGAGGTAGAGAATCCTGGGGGACATTATTACCAAAACACATGTAATAAAAATGTATCTGATATAAATAACAGCGTGAGCCTGCTAGTGACGTGACTACTGCAGGACATGACGTGTTCAGCTCCACAAACACAAACACAAACGGACCCACAAAGTCCACAAAGCAGACGGACTCGGTGGAATCTGAACCTTCCGGAACCTTCCGAGCACATTTACACGTGAAGACGGAAAAGTGGACTCACCCGTTTGTAGAAGCCGAGAGGATGAACTCGAACCTCCGACAAAACTCGAGACCACGGCTAGTTTGCTTTCCTTTAGCAATTAGCATCCTCAAACAGGTGAGCCGCAGACATGACGTCACAGCCGTGCACGTGTTGGCAGAGAGGAGGAGGGGCCATACTTTTTCTAAGCTTAATGTTAAATTAACACTGTGTACTTACTTAACAAGTGTATGACAACATGTGCAGTATATGATAATAAAATAATAATAATAACAATAATTGATTAATAAGACATAATAAATACTTCACTATTGGCACTAACTATTGACAGGAATACAAGAAAATGCTAAATATGCTAAATATATAAAATATGCTCTTCCCTTCTGAATCATAACACGCCTCGCCTGTAAAACAGTATCAATAAATAAATAGTAGAATCATTGTTGACAGATTCATATTTTTTTAATATAGGTTGTTTTCATGTTAAAGTGTATTTTTCACCTTTTCGACTTAATTATATTTTTGGAAGAAAAAAAGTTTGGGATCAAATAATTCAGGAGTCTTCCTGTAAATAAATGTAAATAAAATATGAATTAAATGGACCTATTTATATGCTTTTCCACTACATTCAGTCTATATGTAGCTGTTCACACTCGTTCACACACTGCCATTTGGGGGTAAAGTATCTTGCCCGTGGACACTTCGGCATGTGGACAAGGAGGAGCCGGGATTCTAACCACTGATAGTTCTGATTAAAGGACAACTCGCTCTACGTCTGAGCTACAGGAGTTGAAGCTCATTAAAAAGGAAGCCAAACGCCGAACATCTCATTAGTCGTTCGCTGGAGCGAGGCGGTCGTCTGCACGTTTAATAATCAAAGCCTGATTTGTTTTTTACATTCGGCTTATTAATTTGAACGCTCAGTCACACATCCTTTTGGAAAACCCGCCGGCGTTGAGCGATTACTGTCGACACAAAGCGACGCAGCAGCTAATGAATTCTGCATGAAGCCGGGAAGTCTGTGAGCAAGTTGTGAGTTTTGTTAATTGGAACCGGTAACAGAAGCTTCATCATCATGTTAATAATCCCTGTGGCACATGAGCCAGCGGATCCCTGCAAAGCCATAATCAAATTCATTACTTCTGTTTATTGATAATGAACAGAGTCTCCTGTCGAGGAATATCAGTGGAAGAAATCAGTGTTTATGATATTCAATGACTGCATGTGTCTCTTTTATTTTCACAGAGAACCCTTAACCCTGAAACCATAGATAGTACGAGTCATGTGTATTAATCTATAGCAATGTCATAGGGTATCAATCAATTATGGGAGAATAAAATGATGTTAAAAACATTTACAGACATTCATAAAAACACTGGAACAATTCAAGAAGGGAAGAAACAAACAGCAACAATGAAACGAGTGATGAAAGTGCAACAATCGTTTGATACCTGCTGCAGTATTTATTTTAAAGATCCCATATTACACTGATTTTCATCCATTCCACGCAGCTGTCAGAGGTCCAACAGCACTGTATTCGATATGCATTGCTCCAAACCCATCCGTGGTCCTGAATTTCAGCTGTCTAAAAGTTGCTCAAATGAGCTCTGCTGAGAACAGGCTGTTTCTGTGTCTGTACCTTTAAATGCTAATGAGCTCCGTCTGTCATCGCCTACTCGCAGAGAGACGGAGATGATGCCGCTTACGCTAGCGGTAGCATGCGCCAATGTTTACAGTGGATGCATCGCTACGGCTCGCCTATGTGTCTCAGGTGAAGTTGCTGGTCCCGTATGGTTGGGACAGATCCTTTTACGAAAGTCAGTGTCGAGGCTCCCTTCGTTACGTAACGACGGGAATCTGAACAGCCTGTAGGAGCACCGTTGTACCAGTGGGGGCGCTGCAGAGACCATGCAGGAGTCGCTTGTTCTCCTCATTCTGGGAGTTGACAGGCTTAGGGAGGACCAGTTTCTAGGTGTAGAGACCAGAGAATGATTTTCATAATATGGGACCTTTAAATATATATTTATTGCATCTCCGATTAGAAGTGATAATGCGTTTTGAGCTGATGAATGTGGGATGACAGAGGCCTCATAAAACTGATTCAGTGTCAGCTCATGAACACTGATGCTCAGAGCTGGAGATCATGTAGGCAAAGTCCTAAAAACAACATCCTGAGTCATGGCTTTCTTTGGAAGAAGTGAAGACTGAATATACTTACAGGCGGACGTTGAATTTGCTTCGTTAAGCAGCTGGAGACCATCTCGCTGATTGCTTGCTCAGTGACACTCGCTGCCAAACTCCCTTCATTCCCTGTCAGCTCTTAGATAAAGTTGTTATAAGTAATTGAACATTTGCATTAAATATAGTTTACCCTGCAGAGTCCACATTTTTTCTGGTAAATTTGCTACTTATTTCTCAAAAATGTCCAACTCTTTTCTTGGAATATTGCACTGCTCTCCGGCTGTTTCTTTTTTTTCCTATATGGCCCTAATACGCCATCGTGAAAAGGTGCTGCAGTGAAATATGACTTTATTAAATGTCGGTCGGTGGAGTAAACGATGAATTGAACCTCAACCCCTGGAATTGCTCCACTTAACCCCGCGTCTCTCTCTGCTTTTGATATTCTCTCTTATTGATATTTGGCGATTACAGTGGAATATGAGTGCAGTTATGGACGAGGCTTCAGTCAAACTGAAGATGATGAATTATAACAATAATTGGCACAAAGAGCAAATAAAATATTTATCACCTATAATTGGTTTGCATGAAAGCCCTCCATTTAAGTGATGACACGCTGATTCTGACTTCACTGCGGTTTGAGATTTCTTTTTTTTGGATGAGAAGATTAATTCTGCACTCAACATCCATTAAATAATTATCGGTACAATCAGATGCTGCTCAACGAGCTGCAGACGGGAAGGAAGTCTCGCCGTCCAACGGTGATTCGATCAGACGACGGTGCCGAAATGTTACCATGCAAAGAAACTGTGGATTCTATATAAACTGAATTTGGTCGTGGATTACTTCACACATCAGTCCCAGGTCTGGGGTTTCACCCAGGAAACTTTTTTTTGGTTCTCGAGTTCTTTTGTTGCATATTTAGTTTTTATTTTCATCGTTGCTTTAAGCCAAACCACGATGTTTTTAATAAATCGTATTGCTGCCTAAGGAGGTGGTTTTGTGATGTTCTTTGTTTTGCAACTGGGTCAAATGTTTTGGCCAAAACATAATTGAGGTTGGATGTTTATTTGGGGGAAGTGAGTTGGGTTTGAAACCAGCAGCTTCGCCTGCAGCACCTTTTAAACTCCGTAGTTCTAAATCTCAGGTTTGTGTTTTTTGTGGCGAGGCGGGGCGTCTCTTTCCTGGAGCCTTGTGGTCGTCCACCGATGCTGATGTTTTAGGATTAATGGACACGGCTATTCACTTATGATAACTATTAACTATCATGTGAGGAGGACAAGCTGCCAGATGAGATCATCTTCATCATCATTCTTCAGTTGAGAGCTTTTCAATATTAACACCATTATCAAAATGCATCCTGCCAGCTATGATGTGAAGACCACAGCTGCTCTCAAACACACACACACACACACACACACACACACACACACACACACACACACACACACACACACACACACACACACACACACTTAATGAGAGCAGAATTATTGCAGCAGGGTGCTGCAGAAAGCAGAGTCCCTCCCCTCGACTTTATGGGCTTTTTGCAGACTAGTGAGCGAGTGAGTGGGAGACAGAGTGAGGTCGGATGTAGAAGAGTGTCAATGCACCGATGTCCGTTCCTGCACCGCTGCTTGAACAACATGCTGAGGATTAACCGTCCGGCATCCCTTCAGGACCACGAAGACGCTGGAAACGTGAGAAAAGAGCAAAAAAGTGCACAAACATGATGGAAGATGTTTTTGCTGAAGCAAAACCCAGAGTGGAGGTAAGAAGTGTTTCATTCCTTCAGTCTGAGGAAAGGTAAGCCAGATGTGTGAGTGGTCTGATAAATGTCACCTCCTCCTGTGCAGCGTCGGGAACATGTGGACATGGTGTACATCTCCATCGAGACGGCGGTGGCGCTGGCCTCCGTGCTGGGCAACGTGCTGGTGGTGCTGGCCGTGTGCGTGAACCGGGATCTCCGCGACCCCACCTTCTGCTTCATCGTGTCGCTGGCCGTGGCCGACATCGCCGTGGGGGTTCTGGTCATCCCGCTGGCCATCGTCATCAGTCTGGGGTTCAACACGCAGTTCTACACCTGCCTCTTCCTGTCCTGCCTGCTGCTCATCATCACCCAGAGCTCCATCCTCTCCCTGCTGGCCATCGCCATCGACCGGTACCTGCGTGTCAAGATCCCCATCAGGTGAGGAACAGGGGGTTTTCTCAGGGATTAGCAGGATTGATTGAAGGTAGACGTTGTGTTGGATGACGAAGGCTGTGATGGCACTTCAGAAACGAATTACACTATCAATGTCAGTCCGGATGTTCCAGTCCGTTGCAGCTTTCTTGATTCAAAAGTAATAGACTGATGTATTTGGTAAGGGATACCCAATATATAACTGTTTTTGCACTATATTACTGCTATATTGCTACATAGCATCGTTTTGTCAAGCCTCTTCAAACTTGCACCAAGTGCAAAAGCTCCTATCTGCACTTTGCGTGTCACTAATACCTCATTGGTATTGTGAACACATAATATAGTATTACAGTGCAAAAACAGTGTATTCTGTATTGGGTATCGTTATCAGGTAGCATTCTGCAAGAAAAAAACTAGTTTGTTTTCTTAAAAAAGTGCATTTTTCAGATACGAGACGATACATCAGAGTCTATTAATTGACCTTTTATCTTATTGACATAAGTGCTATTTATTCACAAGGCTCCTTTGCACGGCACATGTCCTTTCCCATATAAGTCCAATGAAGTTTACTTAAATTACCCTAAAATAATACCAGATTGTCTTGGTTTTCTCTAAGAACCAACATGTTATTGACTGCCACTGAACCGTATTCCTTCCTCCAACAGCAAAATCACTTAATTATAGTACCAGTCCCTCTATTTAAACTGCCTTTAGCATCAGAGGGCCTGAACGTAGCTGTTAGCATCCGAGAGTGGACGAAGAGGAGATGCGGGTTGAAGTCTGACATGCTGCAGTTCATCATCTGGTTTCAAGTCAATCAATGGGCCGGACATCGAAAGCTCTTAAGCAAATGAAAATGTTCCCGTCTGCCTTAATAACTGACATCGGCACAGTTTGTTAAACGATTTTTGGCAGTCGCCCCATCCTATTTTTTTTGGTGTCAGCGTTTGTTAAAAAACATCCAGAAGGAGGGTAAAGCATGTGTGCATCTAAGTGATTAAATGTTAGTTTTCCGGTAACTCTGCTGCTCAGGTACAGTTCCATCGTGACCCAGAGGAGGGCGTGCGTGGCGGTCTGCCTGTGCTGGATCCTCTCCTTCCTCACCGGATTGGTTCCGATGATCGGATGGAACAACCGCGGCGCTCAGGCCAACCTCAGCCGCTCCGGCGGCATCGTCTGCGAGTTCACCACCGTCATGAGGATGGACTACATGGTGTACTTCAACTTCTTCGGCTGGGTGGTGGTGCCGCTCTCCGCCATGATGGTCCTGTACGGCGAGATCTTCAGGGTGATCCGGCGGCAGCTGAACCGCCGCGCCGAGGCCACGTGCGACGGCGATGGCGACAGGTACTACCGGAAGGAGCTGAAGCTCGCCAAGTCGCTGGCGCTGGTGGTGTTCCTGTTCGCCGTGTGCTGGCTGCCGATACACATCATGAACTGCGTCGACTTCTTCTGCCCGGACTGCTCCGTGCCCAAGTACGCCATGTACACGGGCATCTTCATGTCCCACATCAACTCGGCGCTCAACCCCATGGTGTACGCCTTCAGGATAAAGCGGTTCCGGGTCACGCTGATCCAGATCACCCGCCGCTGCGTGTTGTGTAAACCGCCGGAGCCGACCCAGTTTCCCGCCGGCACGCCGGCCCTAGAGCGGAAGTAGGATGTGAACCTGTAAACGAGGACCGACTCCGGTTTACAGCGAGATCACACTCGTGGAATTATGTCATATCTGGAAAATCATTCCATTAACAAACACGAAAGCAAAGCACTTCATTGAGACCCGGGACGAGATGACCTCCGACCCCTTCTCACACCATGGACTCGCTTCATTTTAAGATAATTAGCCTGCAAACTTGCATTATTTTGTTTTCTATTTAGCAGACTGTCCTCCTCGAGAAAACGACCACATAGGTCGTGTGTCAAGCACCGAATTACGACCATATGTTACGTTTCAAAATAGCGCGCCCTCTAGCGGTCAAGTAAATATCGACACTCCGGTGTCTCAGACGATCGCCCCCCGTCAATCATCGGCAGAGACCCCCCCCACACGTCGACCTAAACCTACCCCCCCCCCGCGCGTGCGCGGACGATCGCCCCCCGTCAATCATCGGCAGAGACCGCCTCCACACGTCGACCTAACCCTAACCTTAACCACTACTATCGTTGCGGAAGAATCTCCGCAATACGCTCCCAGAGGTCGTATATTTGAGGACGTGACACACGACCTATTTGGTCGTATGAGTTGGAGGGCTTGTTGCTATTTAGGCTTGCTTATTTGATTCATATTGAATTATAAATACATGTCAACATAATGAGAGATGCAACACTTCATGTTTCCATAAGCTTCTTGGTAAATTCATCAGAATAAACATCTCCATTTAATACGCTATTGTTTTGTTTACGACAATTTCAACACATCTGAACCGCGACCACCAGCAGCCCAACAAGGCGTCGGTGCTTTGAGCTAAATGCTAACGTGCTGAGGCAAAGCAAGTATTACACAAGCGGCAACCTGGCGAGCAACGCCATGGTAGCAATCTGTCAATCAGCAGGTAAGTCCCGCCCCCTAAAGCATCCCCTGCTTTCTGGTATGTTGGACTCTAAATGGACCTGTCAACCAGCAGGTAAGCCCCGCCCCCTAAAGCATCCCCTGCTTTCTGGTCTGTTGGACACTAAATGGACCTGTCAACCAGCAGGTAAGCCCCGCCCCCTAAAGCATCCCCTGCTTTCTGGTCTGTTGGACACTAAATGGACCTGTCAACCAGCAGGTAAGCCCCGCCCCCTAAAGCATCCTCTGCTTTCTGGTCTGTTGGACACTAAATGGACCTGTCAACCAGCAGGTAAGCCCCGCCCCCTAAAGCATCCCCTGATTTCTGGTCTGTTGGACACTAAATGGACCTGTCAACCAGCAGGTAAGCCCCGCCAGCAGAGAGAAGTCAACAAACCCAACCACGTCTTTATTAGTCACGTGACTCATTTGTCACTCACTTAGTCATGCTAGTCAAGTTAATATCAACACATTTAATATAATGTATGTACAAAATGTCAAGGCAATCCATCACATGGTTGCTAAAATCTGTTATACGTTATAAAAGCCGTATAGAGTCACACTCCTCGCTAGAAATGAGACCAGACTTTACACAAAGAAATTAATTTGGAGATGCTTATTGGATTTTTGACTATAAGAAAACCAGAATGGTAAGAATAGAAGATGCATTGGGGAGATCAATAAAGAGGACGGCGTATGGTGAAATTGTGTGCGTTGACAGAAAACCATTCAGTATACAGAGAAGCCAACGGGCCCTGCCTGGAAATTAAATGAACAAAAAAGCCACTAAACCAAATGGAGCAGAACTCTGGCAACGTGAAAAGCAATAAAGATGGAGCTAATTCAGCTGCTTTCAGGCATATTTCAATAGCCACTGCAGACATTTGAGTAAATTAACTAGAGAGGATTACGCTGAAGTGATTTATTCCAAGTCTAGAGCTAAAGCGTGCGTTGTGCTGAGTCATCAGTCTGACTTCTGCCAGGTTTCTGTCCGAGTCAGATAATCTACTACAGAAGAGGATTGTGGTTTGGAACGTGCACGTTTAAATATTCTTTGCTATCAGATCTTTATCTTCCTCTCCTTCCCCCCTGAGACCTGCAAGCTGGAACAGTTTCACACCTCATATCACATTTGACCATCTGTCGCTCTCATCCCTGAGGGTGAGGGATTTGTAAAAACTGCTGAGTGAGGACTAATCCTTAGCACCCGTCTTAGTGAGGCAGGAGTTGCGTAGCCGACCTGGCGTTCACCACATTCACATCACACACGGTCTTCGCTGGTGGACCGGAGCCGGATCCCGAAGGAGCAACAAGCATGGTGTTGGTGGACTGGAAGCTAAGAGTGAGCATCTGATCTTCATCCTAAAACAATCGTCTTCGAGGTGAGACCCTTCATTCATCCCCCAAAAAACAGCTGTAAAAGATTTGTGAAGTTAAGAGACTTCTATCTGTGTTTTAGTCCTTTTATCATTTGAATATTCTCACACAGCACCGAACCAGAATAGGAAATGACAGACGCGGCGGATGGCGGCGAGGACGTGGAGGCTCCCGTGGAGGAGCAGGAAGACGAAATGAAAAACCTGCTGCTGTTTGGTAAATATTTCGAGGCCCAGCACTCCCGTCCCTGGGAGCAGTGGACCTTCAGAGAAAAGGCCAACTACTGCATGGACCGCGTCTTCCTCGGGTTCCTGGCCGTTTGTTTGCTCGTGTTCTTCGGAGAAACGGTCTATAAAATGTGGTACGTGACCAACGTGAAGAAGATCGCAGAGTTTGTGTCGGAGGCGACGGCGTTTCTGTTCGACTGGCTCGTTGCCCAGGAGAGACACGAGGAGATGTTTGAGTTGTAGCTTCCTGAATAGAGAGGGTGACCCCCCGATTGCATCATCAGCAACGCGGCGAGGATTATGGTGAATCTGATGGTGAATTAATGGAAATAAACAATGCAATGAACTGAATGGTTGTTCTGTCATAAAGTTTCCTGCTCACACGGTTTGTAACATCTCCAACATTCTTCAT
Organism: Eutrigla gurnardus; assembly: GCF_963514095.1. Taxonomy (NCBI): domain Eukaryota; kingdom Metazoa; phylum Chordata; class Actinopteri; order Perciformes; family Triglidae; genus Eutrigla; species Eutrigla gurnardus. Next base: position 2,119,893 of record NC_139916.1, on the reverse strand, counting down.
TCGTGTGTTCATACGTTTGGATATCCTGTTTATGACACTGACTCATGCATGTAAAACTCAGTGTGAGTCTTATGAGTTTCATTCTCAATAAAGTGCCATTTTAATTTTAATATTGGAGGAGATGCAGAATATTCATGCACATGAACATTTACAGCCAAATACCAGAACATTTTAGGGGAAATATCAGGTTTCAAGGGCTTTAAATGGATGTTTATGATTTTACAATCACATAATCACCTTCTGACTGATAGTTATATATTAACCATATACCCAACTTGATATAACATCCATTATTGACCAGCTGCAACATCACGATGCTGCAGAATGCACCAGTGATGATAATCCTGTAATCATATAATTCTGAACGGGACCATTCTGCTGCTTAATTTGTTATTTTAAAGTAAATTATTCTGGGGAATATTACATTTCTACTGCAAATTTATGAATTGGCTATAAAAGTATAGATTTACATCAATGAGTTGCTACTCTAACTTTAATAAAATATATAAAACACCTGCCAACACAAACAGAATAAATCCACAGCTTCTAACATTTTAGACTTTTTTTGTACTGTAAATATCAAAGAATTGTAAGATAAAGTACATAAGGTATATTTTACACCATTGCAAGCTTTCAGGTTGACTTCAGTTAATAACTTAAATCAAACTATTCAATCAAAATAAGAAAGGTAAGAAAATGTGAGAAGAAAACAAATAATATGGTCATACTACTTGCAGTGGTGGAACGTAACTAAGTACATTTACTCTTGAGTAAATGTACTTAGTATTAGTATTAGTATTAGTATTAGTATTTTGTACTTACAGTACTTGTACTGTAAGTACAAAATGTAGGTACTTAAGAATTTTCTTTCCATGCCACTTTAAATTTTACTACCTTTAAGAGGGAAATGGTTCATTTTACTCCTCAACAATTAGAAGTTTTTAAAACAAAATATGTGAAGAGCGTATATAATATGATGTTTTGTTTTAAATGGACAACAATATATACAAGAAACGTTGAAATGTAGTCGATTAATCAACTAGTTGATTGCCAGGAAATTGTCAATATGTTTGACCATGATTGAGTCCGTTTTAGTGCATTAATGACAAACATTTGATTGTTCTTGCTTCTCAAATGTGAGGATTCGCTTTTCCTTTTATTTATTTTAATAATACTTTTGAGGTTTTCCTTAAAACATTTTCACATTTTTACTTTTTGAAGTACAGAGTTTTTATAGTCTAGATTTTTTACAATCTTCACTGGAGTTTACTATTACGTAACAACATAACAATAATTAGTAAACACTCCATAATAACATTACTAAACAATGATTTTAATAACTTTTTAAACTAAAGAAATGTTCACAATATCTGTGATTCCAGTCCTAAAATAAATACATACAGCGATAATCGTAAATAATGGGATTAATGTGAGATTCCGTTCTTCGTGTATTTACGCTCGTTCATTGGTTAATCGAAGTGCCCACGTGACCCCCTGTCATCCACACAGACCAATGAAATCGACACATTCGCGCCGCTTCTACGACTTCCGGTCTCTTCTCGCCCTCTCTTCCGGATTTCTGTTTTAGCGTGACCGACGTTTCGTGTCTGTTTAGACTTAAAAGTAAGTCTAAGCCTGGTTTATTTAAAGTGTGTGTGTCGGTTAGTTGATGTATAACTGTGTTATGACGTCACGTGTACTCGATGGGGTTGTATTTTTACTTCCTGAACATACAAACACAGAAAAGAAGCCGCTGTCACGAACGGAGGGCAGTCAGCGCGGATGCGAAAACATGGACGCCACGCCGTCTCCGTTAGCGCTACATCACAGCTATGACGTAGCGGTGTGACGCTCCTGGGGAAGCAGCGCAGCTCAGGACGGCGAAACTCTTTACGCCGACCTTTGAGTCGCGTCTTCCGGCCCGCTGTCCGTGCGTGTGATACGGAGAAGTATCGCTTTAATGTCCGCTCAGCTAAAGCTAACGCTTACTGTGCTAACGCTAGCTGTGCTAACGCTAGCTGTGCTGGCGTCAACTATGGCTCCTCCCACACACATTCACTTACCCAACTACGGTTAAGTTGTGCATACACACTACCCGTGTGTGTGTGTGTACGTACTACGATGTCGCAATGTGAGCTTAAATTTAGCTAAAAATAGATCTGCTGTATGCATACGTTTCAACACCCCCCCCTAGTGGCGAAGGGCGGAATAACAGCCTGTTTACCTTCGGGTCTTTTGTTTACGAGTTCATGAATCGTTCAGTACGTTGTTTTTACGTTCACGATACAGGGTTGGGGCCGGAAGTGAATCACGCTAGAAAATGTACGTTACATAGTTAATTCAGAGTAAATAGTACAGACATCTGTAGAAGTACAGATACTACGGGTGCTGGAAATCCTTGAAAACACTTGGATTTTAGTGTGGTGTTTGAAAAGTGCTTGGATTTAGACTAAAGGTCTTGAAATGTGTGTTGTATGTGATGACATCTATGATAGAACAGAGAAAAAAAGATCTCCATATCTGAGGGACTGAAAACAGCATTTTCTGACATTTCTTTATGAAAAATGACTTTTGATGATGAACAGATGATGAAAATAGTTGGTGATTATATTTCTGTGGATCTGTTAGTGGAATTAGTTTTCCTTTCATTTGTGGTCCTTCTGTAAAAAGCTGTCTCCAAACATCATGTTGGTTGTTTAGAGGACAATAACATCTCATTTAATGTGATGAACAAGTGACATAATAAGTAGACTGAATACTGACCATTGGATTGATACAAATATGGAGTTTACCACAGCTGGAAGGGGCTGGAAAAGCATGGAAATGCACCTGGAAAGTGCTTGAATTTGACTAAAAGTAGAAGTATTAATTCAACTTCTTTACAATAAAAGTGGAAAAAGTTTGGGCTCAAATGTACTCCTAGTATAAAGTATCCAGATGAAAGACATCCAAACAGGCTGTTTTTTTGTGCAAGGCTAACTGAATCTCACATTATATTATTAATAATAACCTTTACATTTCTAGTACTTCATAATTTCACCTCTGAATTATGGAGCAGTCTAAGATAATAATAAAATGAGCGATGACAAAGCTCCTGCAGGATTTAACACATGAAAGCCTCCAAGTTGAGATGCGTGCTGTCTATCAGTTTACTCTCTCAGACTTGACGTCAGAGTTGCACAACTTGTGTATTTACTCACACTAATTGCTCACCTGTCAGTTTGTGCGTCTCTCTTGTCAACACAGAATGCGTTACGTGGCCGCTTACCTCCTGGCTGTGCTCGGTGGAAACACCGGCCCCTCCGCAAAGGACATCAAAGCCATCTTGGGCAGCGTAGGAATCGAGGCCGATGACGAACGCTTGAACAAGGTATGACATCGTTTAACGACATGCAGTGACAGAGTATGACATTTGTGTTTGGCTGAAGTTGAATCTCGTATTTCTCTGCAGGTCATCAAAGAGCTGAATGGGAAAGACATCAATGAAGTCATGAACTCAGGTAAAAGGACTTCTCCAAACATGCGTGGAACATTTTAAATGTACATGGAAGAGGCTTTTTAAATGTGTTTTCTGTGTCCACAGGCCTCTCTAAGTTAGCCTCCGTACCAGCAGGTGGTGCTGTGGCGGCTCCTGCAGCTCCTGCTGCCGGAGCCACTGGAGCCGGGGCTGCTCCTGCTGCCGGTACGTGGAGCTCACATTCTAAGCTTAAATGGATGTTTTAATCAATACAATTACAATATCAATGCATTTCGATGCCCTCACAAATGCATCTAGCAGTCTTACAACAAAGTTAACTATTATTGGACATACATGCTATTAAATAATCTCACTAATTTACTGTCGTCTTTGTCCGTCTCGTTTCCAGCGGAAGAGAAAAAGGAGGAGAAGAAGGAGGAATCGGAAGAGTCTGACGAGGATATGGGCTTCGGACTCTTTGATTAATCTGTGTTCTCTGTGTTTAAAAAGCAATAAAAATGTAAAAGGTTTACACTCATCGTTGTCTTTTTGCCCTTTTTAAAAAACATTGTTTTGAAATCGCTCTCATAAACTATCACAACGCAAAACCTAATTATTCCCAAAGACGTTACCGTTAGGAGTTTTAGGCTTCTGGCTTTTAGGCTTGATGTTGAAAGCTATTCTGTCGTTTGGCTCAAAATAGTCTAGACTCGGCATGCCGTCATCGTTGGGCAACCCAGACCCGGTCTGTGGTCGGCCTGCTGGTCTGAAACCACATTAGTGCCCCGGCTTAAAGGACCAGCAGTGAACCACCACCACAACACAGAACAGCACTGGAACCTGCTGCTCTACGTTTAGTCCTCGTGTTCCAACAGAAACCTGTAATGGTGTTTTCGGTTTTACTTTGTTGTTTGTGAAAAAAACGTGTAATCCAGTAATCTTTGTCACTAAATCTCAGAATTTGTGGTCTAAACCAGTTCCTTCCAGCCGTACAAAGACAGACGTGAGTTGAAAGTTTTTGTGTGAAGTTACAGATGAACCATCAGATCCCCCAGTAGATGGCGCTATAAGGATTAATAACGGCTGTGATCCAGAAGCATGAACCTGGTAGAATTCCAGCAGAGCCGTCATTGCCGTTATCAATCACACACCGCTGCTCTCGTCATCAGTCTGTTGTGAAACAGGCCGATGACAGTTATTCATTCGTCATCAATTCATTTAATTAAACTGGCAGCTTATTTCCTCATTGAAGCCCTCCTGTATTGATGAGTGTCAACGACGTAAACAAGGTTAGTTCTCTTCTGTTTCACTGTAAGGAAACAACAACTCCCACTGAGAAGTCAGACGCATGTTTTTACAGACTTCTCCTCTGACGTCTACCTGAGAATGTGCTGTCGGATTCACAAGAAGAGCCTCATTAGACCTGGCAGGCGGTTGTGTTTCTGGTGAAGGGTTTGTCGTCTGCAGGAGAACCTGTTCAGCAGGTGAGAACCATCGCTGCATGCTTCAGTCCTGGAACTGACAGGCTGTTACATCGTACCTGGCAGCCGGGAATCATCACAAGTCAAGCATGTCGACAAACATAAGAGCTGATGAACCCACCCGTGATTGTAGCGTTGCAGCAGCTGATGCCATGACATGTTTGTTTTTGCAGGAATGTTAACATTTAACTGGTGTGTACTGGTGTGTACGAAGCCACAGGTGTGGCAGAATTAAGGTTCATTCCTCCTTCACATACCTCGCCTTATGTAACGACGAGATACTTCTTTACCTTTTTTGACTTGTGACCCTTTAAATTGAAGCATTTCCAGCTTAACCACCCTCGTTTGCATATTTGTACTTGGGATTCAGTTCCAACAAAGAGGGACTGTTGAAGTGAAAGTATCCAGTTATTCATGAGGGGAAAAGGCAAATATATATATATAAATATATATTCTGACTAATGACCTTCGTTGACTCCTGTCATTTCCCTTTTTCTTCACAACACCACCACCACCACTGACTGCCATATAAGGGCGTACTCCCATCTAAAATCTATAATCACCTGCAGTTTTGGCCTCCAGCTGTTAAGACATTGACTCATTCTGATAGATTTCCCTTTTATTAGCCAGCGAAGGATGAGAGAGTAGATTCATTGGAATCAGTCATCTCAGCTGGAAAAGAGAGAACTTACTGGATCTGGATCCACCTGGATTCTAGTGAAAAAGCTGTTAAAGTTCCAATTATTCCAGATCAACTTTGTTGAAGTAATCCCAGAAGCTAACTAGCATTGGTAGCATGTTAGCTACCTGTCAATCAGCAGGTAAGCCCCGCCCCCTAAAGCATCCCCTGCTTCCTGGTCTGGTGGACTCTAAATGGACCATGATGTACTAAATGAACATCATGCTGGATTGAAGAAGACTTGAAACTGGAGATTGAGATCATAAACTCATGTTTACAATGTTTACTGAGATAAAACATCAAGAGAGAAGTAGGACCATTTTCTCATAGACTTCTATACAACCAGAGAGGAGTCGCCCCCTGGTGGCCAGCAGAGAGAAGTAGGACCATTTTCTCATAGACTTCTATACAACCAGAGAGGAGTCGCCCCCTGGTGGCCAGCAGAGAGAAGTAGGACCATTTTCTCATAGACTTCTACACAACCAGAGAGGAGTCGCCCCCTGGTGGCCAGCAGAGAGAAGTAGGACCATTTTCTCATAGACTTCTACACAACCAGAGAGGAGTCGCCCCCTGGTGGCCAGCAGAGAGAAGTAGGACCATTTTCTCATAGACTTCTATACAACCAGAGAGGAGTCGCCCCCTGGTGGCCGGCAGAGAGAAGTAGGACCATTTTCTCATAGACTTCTATACAACCAGAGAGGAGTCGCATGTTTTGCCAAATTAAAACCTGCCGTCCTAAACGCTACAAGTGAGCAAACTGTGATGGTGCTGCGTTGTCTTGGCGCCGAGCAGCAGACAGACGGGTTGGCGACACTCAGCCGGCGTTATCACCAGAGAAGTGGGTGAGGAGTCAGCAGGTCATAAACGGCAGAATAAAACAGGCAATAAAACACGTTTGAGAAAGTCACCGAAACCACCAGAGGTCAAATGGAGCACGTAGACATTAAACGGCCAGAAATCTATCCTGCAGCAGCGTCGGTTTCTCTCCCGGCTTCATAACCAGAACCACATATTGATACAACGACCGAAATGAAACCCAAACAAATTCATCATTAAATTACACAGCTTTTATTCAAGCTTGATATGAATGCCAGCATTCATATCAGCAAACGATACAATCGTGTCACATTTCAGTTCAGCTTCTATCATATAAAGTTTATCTCATTTTGAAAATTCTAGAAATGTAATAATAATATTAAAAAATATTGCACAGAGGTCTCTAGCTTATTTACATCAAAGGTTATTCCATGTCTCTTTTGTATTATGTATAAAATCAATGTTTAGTGTGATTGTAGAAACAGATGTTGACCAACTGTGTTTCCAGTCAACAACGAAGGCATTCGACTGGTTTTTCAGACAACATTTACTGGAGGTAAAATACACAAAGTGAAACTGCAAGCTTCGGTTTGTGTCCTTAAAAGGGGAACTTCATGCTTGCATCACATCCTCAAAAAGGCTTCACATGGCGGTGGTTGGGTTTCCCCTCAGTCGTCGCTGTCGGACCCCGGATGATCCGAACACGCCTGTGAAAGTAAAACAACGGCATTTTATTTATTATTCAAACACAACAGAGCATTCCTCACACTGGACCTGAGAAAATAAACCAGGAGTAACAAAAAATAAATAAACAAAGAATATAAATAAAAATAAATAATATGATAAAAGAGTAAATTACAATAAGATGTGCTAAATATATATACAGTTATAAACATGTTAGTAAAAGTGATACAAAGAGAAACTATGAAATTAAATGAAGCAAAAATGTAATTAACTGAGATGTTGGCTCAGCGGAGCAGGTTCATTTAAATTAAACATAATGTAATCTAATCAATAATCTGATTTGCTACAACAAGCCGTTACAGGCGTGCCACCTCCACCAGGTCACGACCCTCCCCGTACCTGCTGGTACTCGAAGCGGTCCTGCAGGTAGCGGTTCCCGAGGCCGGTGATGTGGCCGATGTTCTGCTTGGAGAGGCCGGCGATACGCGCCGTGAAGTCGAGCGTGAACGCCAGCTTCACCAGCTCGGGCGCCGTCGGCAGCACGGTGGGGGGGTTGTGGGCCGGAGACGCCTCCGTCTGCAGGTACTCGTCGGCCAGACGCTGGAAGGACGAGTACGACATCCCCTGGAAGAAGTTGCTCAGGGTGGGGTTGTCTCTCAGCTGGAGGGGGACGAGGACGTTTAATTACTTTAATTAACATTAGTATCATTATTAATCCAGCAGGTTCAAACATCATCAACTCAAGTACAAAGTTTCTCTACACTTATGTTACATTGTTTGACAGCTAAATGAATTTCACTGTACAAACACGTTTCTCTACTTGTGCATTTGACAATAAACCCTTTGAATGTTGACTCTACAGATTATTCTCTAATTTACTTAAACCCAAGGTGATGTCATCACATTCCCTGTTTTGTTCGATCACATGACAGCGTTCTGATAGCAGACCTCATGACTTCCCGGACTTTCCCTCCTCTTATCTCTGAGGGTCTTATTACCTCGACTTTACAATACCGTTTATGGTTTATTAATGTGCTTTCGCTTTCTGTTGAAACCGCTGAAGCCTCAACATGTTGGTCGATACTTTACGAACCAACTGTACGTGTTTCTGTGAATAATCCCAAATGATTAAAAGACCACACAGAGGTTTGAATGAGTGCCGACCTTGTCGTCGATGGCGTCGCCCTCCTCCTTCGTCAACGCGATGATTCTGTTGATCACGTCCTCTGTGAGAACAAACGGTTATTGTTTATTTCATCTTTTCGAGTTATTCTAATAATAAAGCAGGGATTAAGATGCACACACGTGTCAGCAGATGCGTAGTTCTAATTTTACACAGAAGTGGTTTAGAAGCGTTTCTGAGAAGAGGAAGAGTTTCTCACCGTCGGACAGCGGCTCCACTTCCTCCTTCTCTTTGACCTCGTGGACTATTTTCTCCAGTTCCTCCGACACCTTCAGGTAGTAGTCGTCCGTCGGCTGGATGTCGTTGGCGACGGCTGAAACAAGAACAAAGCAGTTATTTGTGAACGTTAACGTCTCCACGAAACACGTACAACTCCCTCGTCCCTCCGACCAACCTTCGACCCGCGTGATGTCAGCGGGGAGGAGGTCTTTACCAGACCGGCTTATCTTCGTCAGAGAGAGACGCCGTTTGGAGAACCTTCTCCTGATGGACCTCCTCTTCATCGACTTCTTCTTCTGGGCGATGACCGGCGTGGCGGGGAGGCAGGTGGTGGCGGCGGCGTCTTCATCAGCCTCGGAGGAGGAGGTGGCGTAGGGAGCGGGCATCTCCAGCGCCGGGCCGTCCGCCTCCTCCTCCCTCTCCTCGCTGCTCCTCCGAGAGAAAATACCCAGGAAGCTTTTCCACAACGACGGCTTCTTCCTCTTCTTCTTCTTGGGTTTCTTGGCGGGTTTCTCCGTTTCCGTCGACGCCAAAGATCTTTCCACGGGAAACGTGCCGACGTCCCCGTCGCTTTGCTCGTTGGCCAGGTGGAGGAGAGGGTCGCTGGAGTGACGGCGCTGCCTCCTCTTGGGCATCGTCACCCACTTCTCCATGACGGCGGCCCGCTTGTCCTCCCCCCACAGCACGCCATCATTGAGGCTGAGGCTGCGCTTCACGTAGACCTCCAGCAGGCGGATCGTGTCCTTGTGGGGAACAGAGATCAGCTGGCCGTTGTTGTTGGGCCTCTGGGTTTCCTGGTGCATTTCCATGGTGGCACGACTACAGGAGAAAACAACAGACACACACACACATGCACACGCACAAACACAGACACACACACACACACACACACACACACACGCACACACACAGAGTGGATATTAAAATACGGCCGTTATCAGATAGAAATCACATGTGCTTGAAGCAGACGGTGAGCTTTAACTCGATTCATCGATTCATCGATGGACTGGATTAATCTCACTCCGTCCCCAGATGTTCTGCTTCTATTATTGTGATAACGACCTGAAAGTCTTCAGGTTTTGAAGAATCAGTCAAAACAAGCAACACGAAGATTATTCAAGTATTCCTTCCTTCCATGTTCTTACCTATAACACTGTGATCATAGCACTGTTGTTCTTAGGTATGTTTGCTGAACAGCTACTACGTTACTCAGACGAGGATCTAACACTTGTTTCATTTAGCTCTTACTTTATTGGCAATGATATGTTGTGGTTTCTTTCTTTCTTTCTTTCTTTCTTTCTTTTTGACAAATGTACTTATTTCACTTTGGACAAAAGCGTCTGCTAAATGCCCTAAATGTAAATGTAAATGTAAAGGAAAACATTAGTTGTAGCTATAAACTTGAGTTGATGTTGCATCCAAATGTTTTACTCCTTATCAAAACATTTGTCTGTAGCCACATATTCAAATAGCTTGTTTGTTCAGCCAACAGTAGAAACCCAGAAGGTATTCACTTCATCATCACAGGTGACTGTAGAAACCAGCCACATACAACCTCAGCATTCATGCTTTTTAGTTTCAATCCATTATTAAAGTCCATATTCAGAGAAACACTCGTTTAAACGCGTGTATTAATATGTATGTCCACTTCTATCCGAGTCTTTAGACAGAGCAGCTGCAGAACCCTCGTTAAAACCGGCCTGAGGTCAGCGGAACAGCAGGAACTCTCAAAAGGAGAAGAACAAATGAAATGTAGAAGTCTCACCTCGTCTGCTTCGGTTCTCTAAGCATGTAAACGTCCGGCTCGCTCGGACCCTGGACGCGTCTCAGGAAGGGAGTCTCCGGAGCGGGTCTACCTGCTCACAACCTCCGCCCATGTCGGGACACGTCGCTGCCTCCGCCCTCACCTGCGGCTGCGTGCCGGGCGGAGGACGGGGAATTCAGGAAACATGGCAAAAAAACAAGCCTTCTTCCTGTTAGGCGCGTGAGCTCACCGGCCTCATGTTTACAGCGTATTTCACAGGAAGTAGTTGACCGCCGACGTCACTTCCTACCAGAGACCCGCGTTTTTAAACATCGCGACCCCCATCAGACTCCACGTAGACGGGAGGAGGAGAATCTGTGCGTAAGAAAAGGTGACGTACTGGACAGTGACGGAGCCCGTGTTTATAGGGGTGGCCGGGCAGAGATGAGGCTCACATGTGGGTGGCACAGAAACGGATGTACTGCATGTAGAAATGTTCAAATTAAAAGATATATATAACAAACAATCATTTTCATCGTTTTTTCTTCTTCGATAACCCGAGTAGTTGGTCAATAAAATGAAATAAATCATGTCATGTATCAAAGATTTCCAGTTAAGGGGACAAACTAACCAAATATTTACTTTTTTAAATCATTTTTAAAAACAACAACCACCTCATACAAAAAAAAATTGTTGGTGATTAATTGAAAAGGTATTTTTATAATTTAACTAATCAGTTAATCGTTGCAGCTCTGCCTGAATACATTTAGGATGATTAAATTACATGAGTTTGACAAAACAACATATCATCAGTGACGTATAGCAAAGAGCACATTACTCACTAATTATTATTATTAATATTATTATCAATATGGCTGTAACACTGGGCCAGTGTGCGTTTTTGGTCTTTATTATTTTATTGGTGTTGTCCTGTGGAAGTTATTAAATATGACGCTGAATAAAAAACAAGGACGGTCAGAGATTGGACTGGATTTCACTTCAGCTACTTCAGCTATTCATCTTCTTTTTTCTTTTTATTAATTTTATATCCCTTCAATTGGGTTTTTTTGTGGATCCATAAATAAATTAAATCAAATAATGTAAGAAAGAAAACATATCATGAAGACAAAAATATTATATCAGCTACTCTCCAATATGTTATACGATTACAATATTGATTGATTTATCAATTTATTCCACTGAATCGATTCATTCAATCTAAAAAGTGTCAAAATTAATTAAGAGGAATGCCAAATCAAAACTAACAATATGATGATAAAAAATAATGGCTTTCACCCCGTTTGCGGGTTCCAGTTCTTCTATCTGGAGGTCCTTAAGGCTTCTCATATTTGCCTCCGTGGTGAGGTTTCTTTTTGGCAAACATCAGCACCACGCAGGTGAATGACTCGACAGACCAGGCGACGATGACGTCACCTCAGAGGTTTATTTTCACTACGTTTGCCTCCAGGCTGCAGGCGTGTACCGACTCAATCAGTAGGTAAGAAGGTTAAAAGGTTTCCAGGAAGCCACTTATTATTATTGTTATATATCCTAAAAAAAAAACGCCTGACCTACTTTCTATTGCCCAGTTGATGAGTAATCTCTTTTATCAGACTTGTTTGCTGGAAATGTGAGACGGAAAGCAACATTACTGGTTGAGTCGAGTTATCAAAGATATCTTTGTTTGCGTTGAAGAGAGGGCGATACTTTGATTACGGGTGTTTCCTTGTGATCTTCTGACCCCTATTAGCTGAAACTTTAACTTTATTTATTTATATAGCACCTTTCAAAAACAAGTCACAAAGTGCTTTACAATAAAACAGATAATATAATGAGATAAAATCCAAACATAAGATAAAAACATGATCAAAATAATTTAAATAGCTACAACAATGAACAACAATTAAGAAAAGGCCTTAAGGTAAAAGTGAGTTTTAAGAAGGGATTTAAAAGATGATACTGAGTTTGCCTGCCTGAGATCTCCGGGCAGGGAGTTCCATAGCTGAGGGGCCCTAACAGCAAAGGCCCGGTCACCCTTACTGACAAGTCGGGATTTTGGAACCAGTAGGAGGGCCCTGTTGGAGGATCTCAGGCAGCGATGAGGCCCATAAGGAGTCAGCAGATCGCAGATATAGGCAGGAGCCTGACCATTCAAGGCTTTAAAAACAAGCAGTAAAATCTTAAAATCATTTCTAAAACTCACAGGTAACCAGTGAAGGGCAGCAAGGATTGGAGTAATGTGGTCGCATCTCTTAGTACGTGTTAAAAACCTAGCAGCAGCGTTTTGTATCAGCTGCAGTCGTTGGATGTTACGCCTGCTGAGACCAGAATAAAGTGCGTTGCAGTAGTCCAGTCTGGAGGAGATAAAAGCATGGATGACCTTTTCTAAGTCTGCAGAGGTCAGGAATGGTCTGATCTGAAAGACCTCTTCATCAAACTGGTGATCCTTGACGCATAAAAACAAACTAAAAAAACTCCTAATTACGTTCTGCTTAGAAGAGATTTTCATTCATTATGAAACACAAATGACTGCTTTTTAGACAGAAAGGAAATAGTTGCCGTCATTTCATCAGCTCTACTTTTATAAACCCCTCACAAAGTTTTTAAAATGTGATTTATACTAGTCCTTCCCTGTTTCACGTCTGTAAGCTGATAAATGTGCACAAAAGCAAACAAATGAGTTAAAAAACTTCCATCAGCTTTGTTTTTGATGTAATAGCACAACATCGCCACAAGGTGTCAGGCTAAAGACAGTGAATGAGAGTAGTCTCTTCATGCATGTCACCGTCTGGAGGAAACAGTACTTTAACCATCCCTTGCTACTTTGTAGGCTATTTCTTTGTATGCATCTTTATATTACTCCAATACATTTATTTGGTGCTTTTACTTCATTCACATACAAAGTGTATAAAATATGATCAAACTACCCAAGAGTGCAACAGTCAAAGTAAGCTCTGCCTAAACATTCTACAACGTTAAATTGCACATTGATGCATCAGTAATAACATTATATTATAATAATGTACAATTTAAACTTGCTAAAATACTACTTATGTACTCAACTTTTAGCTAAGTGATATTTTTTCGATGCAGGTCATGAAATTGAGGATTTTTATGTTTCGGTACATTTACTCGGCGCATGATTATTGCCTCCACATGGCTCTCAACATGGCCACGACTGAGCCGGCGCTAATGGGCTCAAAAAAGACAGCAACGGAGCTAACAGCGTTAGCCTGAGAGGGTATCGGAGGTTGGAACACTACAATTGTTATTGCTCACATGCGCTAGCTGCACACGTTGACGGAGCACCTTCAAGTTCCGATAACAACACACACAGAGGGACCCCAGCGTGTCTTTATATTACAAGTAGTTGTTCAGTGTCATATTAATGTTCCAAATAGCAAAGTAAAAATTAAATTAAATGATCGGAATACTCACCGAAGATAGTCGTATTTCCCGTTGTGAGAATAATGAAGGGAATTATCGTCAGATTCATCTTTGTGACGCTCCACAGCTGGATGACCAGCGTTGTCTCTAACATCGAGTCACTGGAAGCATTACTCCGTTTCAATCTGAATCGCTGTCTGATCCCGGCCGATACTTCGGGTCACCTTGTTTCACGGGTCGTTAAGCAGCACAAAGTCGCCCTTTGACCTCCGGCCTGACGCTCTGCAGCGGAGCAGCTACCCATCATCAATCCTTCTCTGGATGAATCTTAACTCGCCGTCGTGGAGCTCCAACTCTCCCATCTAAGATGACAGACAGGAGTCGATGCATTGAGGCGGAGTAGAGACATTCACACGGATGCAAAAGCTACAGTAATGTGTGTGTGTGTTTATATATATATATACACACACCTAAAAATTATGTACCCTAAATCAGAGTTTCCATCTTTTGTTTAATTACAACCATCGCGACCTGATTCACAATCTGTCTCATCTATGAATCATGAGAAGATTGAATGTAAATCTACATAACTTTTGTTTTACCTTGAAGAGGTAAACCAGACATTTTGAAGAGATTAGAACATTTGATGAATCACAACTGAAAACACGTGTTTTTTCAGGCTTTTCCCCTTCAAGTAAAACAGAAGCTAAGCCTTTTTATATTAGGTTCAATGTCATAAGCAGGTTGTAACTATCAAAATAGAACTTTCAGGCTCCCCCATGTGGCTCAAAGGTGTACTGCAGATATAAACGTTAATTTAATTCTGCTCCCGACCCAGTCTTTGGGAACGAATGCCCTAAATGCATCATTGATTTGCTATATTAATTATGATGGCATATTTTATATATTGAGAGCTGGACACAAATGTTCCCTTTAGACACTTTGAATTATTAAAACGGACTAAAATGTCATTTGAATAACTGAAGTTTTTCCAGAACAAAGTCCTTCTGCCACAAACCTTCAATCGGGATCAAAGGAGTTTCTTGTTATGTCACTAAAAGGAGAAAAAGAGAGAGAATATGTTAACATGTAACAGAGTTTTTATATTTCCTGACAGGATTTGAAACGTTGTCCATAAATGCAGAAATTAACGACTGGTGGAATGTCAAACTAGAAATGTTTAGATACAAATACGGAGATCTTATCTGTTGTCTTTGACAACGATACATTAAATAAAGAGGCTTGTAAGTTAATAATAGATGAATAAAATATAGATATAAATAATTAATTGATAAGTATAAGTAATATATAAGTTATATATAATATATACATAAATAACACATAATGTATATATATAAATAAAATATATAATATATAAGAAAATAAATAAATAAACACACATACCATGATCAACACCAGAATAAAAATAAAACATCTGTATAGAAATCAAGTGTTTTGTAAGTCAGGAACGAATCTGACACATCAGCCAATGGGATGACGCCTCATAGCAGGAATGTTCCCAGCATGGACGAGGCGACTGAAAGTAAAGCTGAAATACAGACATGACTTCCTGGTAGAAGTGTTCCATCACACTGTCAGGATGCCTGATCCTCCATCAGCCCAGTAGAAGGCAGCAGAGAGGTGAGACAGGTGGGACACAACCCGTCTGTGCTTCACCCTCTTCAGTGCTGAAGGAGCAGACGGAGCACCACTTCCCATAATGCACGTCTGCTGGTAGAGATATTTCTGCTTCTCGATGTAATCACATTAGCCATCGAGGCTATAAAAGTAACGCAAAACCCATGAAAGCTCTTGATCAGCAAAGTCAGGGCACAGAATCAATACTGTAATACTGTCGGTGAGCCGGGCCGGACTTAGATCAATAGTACACCCATGAGGATCACTAGGCCACTCGATATGACCCCGCCGCCCTCCGCCGCCCTCCGCCGCGCCCTCCGCCGCGCCCTCCGCCGCGCCCTCCGCCACACTTTGATGAAAATGTGGCGATGGAAAGGTCACAACGGCAGGTCAACCAGGACGATGCCGCCGCTCTCCGTCCTGCATCAGGAGGAGATCCCATCACCGATATAAAGATAAAGAGATGTAGAGATAGATTTACGTAGAGATAGATAGAACCAGACAGATAGAGAGAATAGAGAAGTGAGAGATTGATAGAGAGAGGGAGGGAGGGATTATGATATGAGAGCAGAGAAGCAGCAGTGAGATGGCGTTAATAACAACTCACCCTAACTGTGACGTTGCCCCCCTGGAGGGTCTGAACCACAGACCTACTGCAGGTCTGACAGAGACTCATAACGTGTCTGCTGACAAACCAGTAACCCGATCCACTGATACGAGTCCGAGTGAGAGACCCGGCCATTGTTCTCCCTTCAAGGAGTGGGACACTGGTGGAGAGTGAAGGTATTTTTAGATCCATTAGATCGTGCTGTGTCACCGTGATCGGACACTCTGCCGCTTTGAACGGATTTCTCGGCTGAATCTTCATCAAAGGCCGGCATGGATGTGATCTCCTCGTGGAACACCCGATGAATTATAGATGGCAGCTTCGCCTTAGCTCTGACCTTGCGGTCTGTTTAAAAGCTAAAATGGGCCTCCTGTCTCCGGGTGTATCGCTGTACGATCAGTGATCAGCGGGGCAGGAGGGCAGGAGGGGTCGCCCTTCTGCCCCGCTGACCGGTAACTAGCGACGAACAGAGAATGTGTTCCTGTTTCAGCAGGAAACAGTTCTGAGATTCTACAAATCTCAAAAACCTACACAGGTCAAAATCAGAGATCATTGATAATATCTCCTTTATGTTTGGGAGGGTGAAGCAGCTCCAGGCCTCGGAGGCCAAGATAGATAATCTTATCAATGATTCATTTGGCCTGCATGTTTAATTTGGTGCTTTTGCTTTTGAAGCCTTCCTGGTCAAAGGTTTGTTCTCCCTCTGGTGAAGATTCATGCTCATACGACTGATTTCTCCCCGACAACAGAAAGCTCAACGTTCCTACATCATTTCTGTATGAGTTCAGAAAGCCCCTCTTTAACATGTCGGCTGCTCGAGTCTTAATCAGATAACAGGCTGGTTGTCTAGAGTTTGGGACAGATAGAGAGATAAGATAGGGAGGTAAAGAGAGAGATTAAGAAAGGGAGGTAAAGATAGGAAGTAGAGTTAGATAGAGATGTAGAGAGAGATTGAGATAGATAAAGATATGTAGAGATATAGATGTAGAGATATAGAGATGTAGAGATAGGTATATGTAGAGACAGATATGTAGAGATATATAATAGAGAGATGAAGAGATATAGATGTAGAGATATATATTTGTAAAGGTAGAGAGATGTAGAGATAGTTTTATATATATATATATATATATATATATATATATATATATATATATATATATATATATAGATAGAGAGAGAGAGAGAGAGAGAGAGAGAGAGAGAGATAGAGAGATGCAGAGATAGAGAAAGAGAGCGAGAGATGCCATCATGATGAGAGCAGAGAAGCAGCGGTGAGACGGTGTTAATAACTAACCCGAGGTGATGATGAGTTCAGCCCTGCAGCGACGCTCACACCTCCATTCATCACTCTCACTGCTGAGCAGAGGAACAAACTCAGTTCATCACCGTGTTCACCATCACCGTGTTCACCATCACCATCACCGTGTTCATCACCATCACCGTGTTCATCACCATCACCGTGTTCACCACCATCACCGTGTTCACCATCACTGTGTTCACCATCACCATCACCGTGTTCATCACCATCACCGTGTCCATCACCATCACCGTGTTCATCACCATCACCGTGTTCACCATCACTGTGTTCACCATCACCATCACCGTGTTCACCATCACCATCACCGTGTTCATCACCATCACCGTGTTCATCACCATCACCGTGTTCATCACCATCACCGTGTTCACCACCACCGTGTTCACCATCACCGTGTTCACCATCACCGTGTTCATCACCATCACCGTGTTCACCATCACCATCACCGTGTTCATCACCATCACCGTGTTCACCATCACCGTGTTCACCATCACCGTGTTCACCACCATCACCGTGTTCACCATCACCATCACCGTGTTCACCATCACCGTGTTCACCACCATCACCGTGTTCACCATCACCATCACCGTGTTCACCATCACCATCACCGTGTTCACCATCACCATCACCGTGTTCATCACCATCACCGTGTTCACCACCATCACCGTGTTCACCATCACCATCACCGTGTTCATAACCATTACCGTGTTCATAACCATTACCGTGTTCATCACCATCACCGTGTTCATAACCATCACCGTGTTCATAACCATCACCGTGTTCATCACCATCACCGTGTTCATAACCATCACCGTGTCCATCACCATCACCGTGTCCATCACCATCACCGTGTTCACCATCACGTGTCCACCATCACCGTGTTCACCATCACCGTGTTCACCATCACTGTGTTCATCACCATCACTGTGTTCATCACCATCACCGTGTTCATCACCATCACCGTGTTCATCACCATCACCGTGTTCACCATCACCGTGTTCACCATCACGTGTTCACCACCACCGTGTTGATCACCATCACCATGTTCTTCACCATCACCGTGTCCACCATCACCGTGTTCACCATCACCGTGTTGATCACCATCACCATGTTCATCACCATCACCGTGTTCACCATCACCGTGTTCACCACCATCACCGTGTTCATCACCATGTTCATCACCATCACTGTGTTCATCATCGCCGTGTTGATCACCATCACCGTGTTCATCACCATGTTCATCACCATCACTGTGTCCACCATCACCGTGTTGATCACCATCACCGTGTTCATAACCATGTCCATCACCATCACCATGTTCATCACCATCACTGTGTTCATCATCACCGTGTTCATCATCAGAGGGAAACGTGGCCGTTAGGATACATGTTTAATGGAAGGCACTCTGTACAGGAGAGATAAACATTATGACAGCGTATACTGTACAAAGTTGACACAAACAGCAACAGTCTTCAAATATTAAGTGCTTCATCATGACATAGTAAAGTGCTGAGTACCAACGTGACCAGCTGATGTCACCTCGCTGCATTTCATTGGAATTAATTGCGGTTATTGCTCTCTCCACGGGTGACAAAGACAACATATTAGTTTGTTTTTTACACCCGCGCGTCGTCATTATTGCATATTGTAGGATTATTACAAAGGCATTGTAGGCATTTCTGTACAAGCTGCATTAATACGCATGATAAACTCACAGTTTATACGTGTTCAACACTGAAACATGGCATGCATATATAGTGTTCAATTTCCTGATGCGACACAAACATCATCATTCCTCAAATCCAGTTAGAGTATTGGCTTTCCCTCCATCATGTGGAATATAACGATCATTTCTATATGATTGAAAGACTAGTATATATTATGGTTTAATAAATATGTCAAACTTTCAGTTACTGATAATAAGAGTTCAACCTAATTTCGTCTCACTATGACATGCGATATAAACCAGATAGTTAACGGAAAAACCGTCAAAAACATATTATATTTCTAGACAATCTCAGAAATGTTTCCCTCATTGACAGCTGATGGTGCAAAGCTCCAAAAGTCCTCAAGATGTGGAAAATTAAACTTTCAGTGCAATGAAGTGATGACCATGTCATTAGAAGGTGAAAATCTGGTGCAATAATAGCCAAATAATATACATAGATTAGAAAAAACACTTTCTATGAAGGTCATGTATATAATGCATCATTAGCACATTTATAATACATTATAATGCATTTAGAAGGGTTTATAAAAGTCGTTTTAAATGTTTATAATCATGCATGACACCTTTACAAGGTTTATAACGTATTATAAGTGGTGGACATCATGTATTATATGCTTCATACCTCTAGTGTTTGAAAGAATAATCTGAGTCCTGGATGTTATAAAGCCTTATAAATGCAGTATAATGTGTTATAAATGTGCTTATGATGCATTATATACATGACCTTCATAGAAAGGGTCACTGAACTAACTTTTACAAGCTTGCATGCAACTACTGCATGTATAGGACATGGGAATACAGGGAACATTTATACTTTGCAGCTACGAGAGTAATATCAGACGTGCTAATGTGAAAACTACCTATCACGCAGATATTGTTACGCTGCGTCATGCGGAGAGAGAGAGAGAGAGAGAGCTGCCGGCCGAGCGACCACAACTATAGATCTGCTGATGGGACGATGTGTGCTCGTTGTCCTCCAGCGGTACACTCGACGCTCCGCCTGCCCTTCAAACTCACGCCAAGTTCTCACTTCTTAGTTCTGCTGAATATGACGAAGTGTGGACGAGAACGCCGCCACTTCAAACGCTACGATTACAACTTTGTTTTCTCGAATGAACTCTTTTTACCACTTACTTTGTTTTGCACTCATTTAAAGGTCTAAATGTCTAAAGCAGAGGTCTTCAACGTTCTCAGGCCCAGGACCCCCAAGGTCTATAGAGACCCGGTGGGGAAACCCTATAACATATCATATAATGTTCATTATTAAACAATAATAATGTGTAGCGCAGCTTATAGTTCCATGTATAACAGTACTTTGTAATGATGGATATATACGATGCTAAGACATTAAAATAATAATTCTATTTTAATTCTATTTTTGGCATCTACATCACAATTTCTCAACATAATTAAACAAACAGGAAGATTTATATTTACTTAATATAGTTTGTATTCATGTTAAGGTGTATCAGGGCCACTGTAGGAAAAAGTAGAGAGAAGGGGCAATATTCCGAGAAACAAAGGGGCAAATGTGCAACTTTATTCCGATGCTAACAACCGGCATCTATGCTAGCTAACGTCCCATGAATGTACATGTATGTTTGTAATGAATCATCCCAACGTGTGACATCACCTCGTTAAGGTCCTTAGGGTGATGATGTTGATGCTATGTTGCTTTTATTCATATGAGGACAAACTGTCATCTTATGGTGTTTATTGATCGGGGCGGTTGGGCTAACATGCTAGTGGTAGCTTTCACTTTTTGTCATAGCAACGGCAAACATCCAGTCAAGCATCGTTGACTTCCTCTATGACCTCTATAATAAACTTACAGTGGCCCTGATACACTGTCGTATATTTATGTTTGAATAAATAAAAGTTTGGGATCAGATAATTTCGGGGACCACCTGCAGTAACTCTGCGGACCCACTAGGGGTCCCGGACCCCCTGTTGAAGACCTCTGCTTTAGTGGGATGAACTCACTCTTACACCGATCCCTCAGAGACAACTTGGTACATTTTTTATGACTTTCTTGGTCTAAATGTAAAGTAAAAATCAGATTTTACTTCCACAGTTTCCTGACATATTTGCTGAGTTGTGTTAATTGCACTTTGACACATCCACGAGCAGACAGACAGACTTGTGTGAAGGCCGTCTCACCACGCGGGGCCTGTTAATACTGTCCATATGTGCACTAATGAGTAGAAAAGGTGAGAGGAATGAACTCATGTCCACACATCTCCACCATCAGTGCGTGCCGTTTTTCTCGTTCTGCCAGGTGCCGTTGCTCTTGTTTAGCGACGGCGTGCTGCCGTACTTGTTCGCCTCCGACATTTTCTGTGCCGCCTCGGCCGCCGCGTCCATCACCTGCTTCTCCTCCTGCTCCGTCTCGCGGTGGTAGAAGTAGTTAAAGTTGGAGACGATGACGGGCACGGGCAGGGCGATGGTCAGCACGCCGGCGATGGCGCAGAGGGTGCCCACCATCTTGCCCCCCATGGTGATGGGGCACATGTCTCCGTAGCCCACGGTGGTCATCGTCACTACCGCCCACCAGAAGCCGTCAGGGATGCTGACGAACTGCGTCTGGGGCTCGTCCACTTCGGCGAAGTAGATGGCGCTCGAGAAGAGGATGACCCCGATGAAGAGGAAGAAGATGAGCAAGCCGAGTTCCCTCATGCTGGCTTTCAAGGTCTGGCCCAGAATCTGGAGGCCCTTCGAGTGTCGGGAGAGCTTAAAAATCCTGAAGACTCTCACCAGCCGGATGATCCTGAGGATCGCCAGCGACATGTTCTGACTGGAGTTCAGATCCTCATCAGGGGTCGTGGCCAGCTCCGTTCCCAAGGTGACGAAGTACGGGATTATGGAGACGATGTCGATGATGTTCATGATGTTGTTGAAGAAGTCGCTCTTGCTCGGACAAACCACGAATCGCACGCACACCTCAAAGCAGAACCAGATGATGCAAATAGTCTCCACGATGAAAAAGGGGTCCGTCAAATAGGCGAACACGTCTTTGGTGGCAGGATGGTGGGCGGAGCGGCTCCCGTTGATGAGCTGGGTCAGAGCCGGAGGAAAGTCCGTGTCCTCCCTGAACTCCGGAAGAGTCTCGAGGCAGAAGATGACGATGGAGATGACAATGACGAACACGGAGACCAGGGCGACGGATTTGGCGGCGCTGGAGCTCTCTGGGTATTCGAACAGGAGCCAGAACTGTCGCTGGAGTTCGTTGGTGGGCAGAAGGACCTCCGGTTCTTTGATGAACCCTTCGTCCTCACGAAACTGCTGCATCGCTTCATGACCCAACTCATAGAAAACCATCTCATTCGCAAAAACATCCAAGGGCACGTTGGCCGGTCTGCGGATCCTGCCCCCGGACTGGTAGTAGTACAGGACGCCGTCGAAGGACGGGCGGTTCCTGTCGAAGAAGTACTCGTTCTTCATCGGGTCGAAGTAGCTCATCCTCTTCAGGGGGTCGCCCAGCAGCGTCTCGGGGAACTTGTTCAGGGTGCTGAGCTGCGTCTCGAACGTGAGGCCCGAGATATTGATGACCACTTTCTCGTCTTTTTCCTGGACGCAGTGCTTCTCGAACAAGTCCTCGTTCTCGTAGCAGTCCCTCGCCATCTTACTGAAGACGCTGTCGGTGGGAGACTCGCTGTGGATCAGCAGCTTCAGGTTGGAGATCAAGCTGCCGCTGCTGGAGTTCGCCTTCGTGGTTGGGGTCGGAGGATCGGACAGCAGCTCCGGAGCTGAGCGACGCCCTCGTCGTCCTCTGTGAGGCGACTGGTGAGGGGAACCCCCACGGTGGGCTAGAAGGGTCTGTGCGGGGGCCTCGGAGGGGGGTGAGGTCGGGTACCCGGAGTCATTCGGGTCCCCCAGGTTGATGCCGACATCATCCATGTTTTCAAAATCAACCAGCGGCACCTCCATCACCCGACGTCTCGCTACCCACAGCTCCGTCTTTCAGCCCGGGTGGAGTTCAGGAGACGGAGGGGACACCGAGACCAGATCCTGGCAGGGGTCTCCCTCCTCCGGGTTCTCATTCAGGCAGATGTACGCTACGCTTCAGTCCTCTGTCTGATCTGTAGAAGAGCGGGAGGGGGAAAAAGCAAAGTTACACCATATTTTGTTAAACAGTGCAATATCATCTATCAGCATCAGGAGAGAATTTGCCATCTGATACCGTTGGGTTTTTTTCTCTCCCGTGAACTAAACAAAAACACCAGCTCCACAAAATCCTCTGTGAAAGAGCTTACAGCATGGTATTAATGCTGATCATGTGTCACAAAACTGTTTCATTTCCTAACGTCAGAAAACATCTGAGCTTTCACTCTGGAAGCAGAGACTCATCAACCCCCCCAAAAAACCTCAGATCCATTCCTTCCTTTCAGGGCACTGTGTCTCCAAGTAGCTGTTTATGTTCCCTTCGCCGGCTTCAGACAGGTAACAGAATCTGGAGGCGAGCTCTTAAAGCTGCGACCTCTGTGTCCACTTGACACCGAGGGCCCTGCGCAACTCGGGAGAGTCTCATCTGGTTCTGTTTCCACCGGCGGGCGCAGCAGCAGATAACGTAACCGTCCGGGGTATGAGGCGGATCGGAGCCTCTCTATCCAAAGACATCATGATATGTGCAAAAAATAAACATATTGATTTTGCCAGCGAGGAGGGGTTACCGAGTCCAAGAGGGGAAGGACAGCCGACGATGCAGAGGACGGAAAACACTTTCTATCATTTCTAAAAGACTTTTGTTGTTTAAAAAGCTGCTAAAATCGTCCCGCTGACCCGCAAATCCAACATCATCACAGACGTCCCATCACAAATGCAAATAAAACAAATAAACATGCAAAGTTGAAGTCCAGCTGTGTGCAGATGTTGCACCACTCACCCCTGCATCCCCCCGGCTCTGCACAAGTTGCCCTCTCTCACTGCCTGGCAGCTCCGCTCTGGTCCCCCTTCAATCTCTCCCTCATCCAGACTCACAATCAAGAGTGCCTCCCGCTCTATTAAAGCTCCCATCGGGTAATCCAACACCTGATACGAAACCAGAGATGTGCACACACACACACACACACACACACAAACTTAAACAAACACTCACGCAAGGCAACTCACTGTGTTTTGAATGTGGGGTCACCCGGCTTTTGTTCTCCCTGCTCCGTCCTCCGTCACCAGGAGAACGTGAGGGCGCGATAGGTGGCTCTCTGATAGGAGATTTACCTCCGCAGGAGCCAATCGCTGGGAGGCGTGGCAACAGGAAGAGTGGGGCCCACTCGTCCCCCCCCTCTTTCCTGCAGAGTACGCATCCACACGCCAGGATCATCCAATCCACCCTCACCTTGGGGATTACTCTGGAATCTTCCCTGTAACAGACTTGTCACAGCTCTCCATACCTGCAGCAGCACCGAGGAGGCCGGTCCTCTGTGATGCACGCTGACGGGAACTTTTAGTCCATCTGACGGCATTGTGGTATTGTTTTTGTTGTTTTCAAATCTGCCCTGAAATAACAAAATAGCCCCCGTATGCCATGTGATCAAATCCATAAACCCCCCCATGCCAGTTGGAAAAATAAAATCTGTTTCATTGAGGTAATTTAGTTATTTATTCTGGGCACACATTTTCCCCCTCGAGGTGTCGATTACAGATTATAGAGTTCACCAGAGTAAAAACTTTCCTTTCCAAGAAAATCCCTCGGATGTGTTTTGTTTGTTTTTTTTCTCTAACTCTGTGTTCGCTGCCAACTCGAGCACCTCGGCGTCTGCCAGCTATTGAAGGATTGTCAGATTAATACAGTAGCTCTGTGGCTTATAAATGAAAATGAAATGTGACAAGCCTCATTAAAAGGTTCCAGAAAAGGTTTTTCAGTCCCGGAATTCTCCAGAGGAGCGGAAACTTCAATCAAAGTTAAATCACTTTTTCCGGGAAGGGCAGCCAATTTGGCATGGAGGGTTGAATATTGTGTTACTTTGATAGAAAACCAGTCGCCTGAAGTCACTAATCACACTCACTCATCTCGCCGCCGTCCGGCTGCAGCCCGACTCTGCAACATTGCGGCGGGAGCGGCGGCGTCAAGGTCACGGAGGAATGTTTAAAGTTCATCATCACACGCCGTCACCTGCAGCGGATCGTTATGTGTCCTCACGGGAACAACCACACACCTGCATACATGAATAGAAACCTCACGTTTGCTACACACTCAGAGTTCAAGGTCGCCCTGCATGTGCACATCACTCAGCTGACTCAACGCTCTCCATGCATGTGGTGATCTGTTTTATCTCGTGTCATTGAGACGCCGTCGCTTCGTGATGGACGTCGCTGCGCTGGCGTGGAGAGAGAGACAGGAAGACAGACGATCATAGACGAGTCGGACCGAGGGGGTAAATAACAATCCGTCCGCCGCTAAACGCTTCGTGTCAGTGAGAGAGGGAGAGGATGGCGAGATGGACTGCAGCTGCTGTGGAGTCACTCGTCTCTGGACTCCCCCCCCGGTGACACCTTCACCTTACTCGTTAACACACTGTGTTGACAAAGCAGTTGCATCATCAGCTCGCTTGTGGGTGAACGACGCTGCATCGCTATAAACACCTCCCGGTCACAGAGCTCCACCTTGAATGGCTGACGGAGGAAAAGCAGGTGAGAAATAACCGGAATCATTTATTTAGTGGAATTGGTACCTGAAGATGCAATACAATAATGTTCTGTATACTATTTTTTTTCATGAATTTTAATATCCTATTGCCTTTTTATTATTAGTCTGGATGCGATTAAATGATTAAAATACACTTTTATTATAATATTTTGTCAATATTTACAGTAATATCTCTTAATTAAAGAATGAAATGAATACAATCAGCAGGAAGAAGAGGAGGGATGACATGTGACCAAGATCACCTTTCATCAGGCTCAATGTGACGTAATGACTACGTGTTCGGCGTCTTTAAGGTAGTAACTCTTAGTACGTAAAGTAGCTCATATCTAAAACTATCAAATAAATGCATTACTCCCTGAAATAGAGTAGCAGTATAAAGTATCACGGGATGGAAACATTCTAGTAAAGTACAGCAGAGTTTTAAGAGTAGGCTTTTCCGTTGTGATGAAGCTCTTACTTAGGGCCGGCTCAGGCTGGTCCTGGACCAGCCCTTAGTGAAGCTGGTCACTGGGAAAATACATGGAGCAGCATTTTAAAAAAAAACATTCTCCCATAATCAGCACATAGTAATCATATGTGCACTATACAAGAAGTTTGCCACCCTGATGAAAACATCCACATCATTCACCCGACCAACCATGTTCATTAACGATACATTTATACCAATAAAACTACCACATCAATGAAGAAAGCGTTGCGTAATATCCAATCAGAGCAATCACACCACCGTAAATAACGGGGCGCTACGTCTGAGGTTTCCCACACATGGTCTCTTTTTGTATTTATCCCCACAGTATTGTCACCTCTTCTCTGATTGGTCCAGTTATTCACACCCTGACCAGTTGACTGCATGTGTCTACATATTGCTTTGTGCCGGTTATTGTTATAATCATTGATTATAGCCTGACAAAAGATTCCAATATGACTGTCAGTACAGCGTGGCTATATTTTGTCGTGACGTTCTGGTCTTTCACTGGTTGGAAGTTTTCAGGGCGATGCGTTCTCGTCTTTGGAAATGACAAAGAAACAAAATATGTGGGCGACTCATCTTGTGCACACGAGCGGAGTAATTCTATCTGAAAAGCCCCATATGCTCATCCATTAAGGGTGACAGGATTTCAAAGTGCATGTCTCGTAGCGCGGATTAGATATTCCAGCCTGGTAATCGTATCGCGGTTGTAAAGGCAGCTGGTTATTCCAGTCTAGTAATCCTATATATCACAGCAGAGGTTCTCCTCGTTGCAAATAACATACGAGTTCAGGTCAGGAGGGCACAACGGCCCAAAGTACAGTACGACTACGGTTCAACACACTGGCACATGTTCATCCAAATCCTCCAGGCTCATCTGGACTCAGAGTCAAAACACACCCAGGTGAGTTCACCAGGGTTTCCTCCATCACAGGGTCAAATCATTAGTATCTCCAATCAACTGTTTAGGAGCTTCCTATAGTCTTGACAAAAGAAAACAATGAGGACTGCAGGGACCACGTCATTGTAATAATAGAGTCCAAGTCCAAGACTCTGAGCTAGAGTCCAAGTCATATGATCACTATAAACAGGCTATTGCAATTTAAAAATGATACACAAAGTACTGTGTGTGTGTGAGAGACAGAGTTCACTGCGTCTTGAGTCCGAGTCCACACCTCTGTTGTGACGTCATACTCATACCCATACAAACCCAGGTCAGGATTTGGTCAGGTTTAGGTCAGGTTTTGGTCGGGTTTAGGTGAGGTTTAGGTGAGGTTTTGGTCAGGTTTAGGTTAGGTTTTGGTCAGGTTTAGGTGAGGTTTTGGTCAGGTTTTGGTCAGGTTTAGGTGAGGTTTTGGTCAGGTTTAGGTCAGGTTTTGGTCAGTTTTAGGTTAGGTTTAGGTCCGGTCTAGGTCAGGTTTAGGTGAGGTTTTGGTCAGGTTTAGGTCAGTTTTAGGTTAGGTTTAGGTCAGGTTTTGGTCAGGTTTAGGTCAGGTTTTGGTCAGGTTTAGGTCAGGTTTTGGTCAGTTTTAGGTTAGGTTTAGGTCAGGTTTTGGTCAGGTTTAGGTTAGGTTTTGGTCAGGTTTAGGTGAGGTTTTGGTAAGGTTTAGGTGAGGTTTTGGTCAGGTTTTGGTCAGTTTTAGGTGAGGTTTAGGTCAGGTTTTGGTCAGGTTTAAGGTTTGAGGTGATCACAGATACATGCAGGAGAAAGTAAAGCCAGCGTTACTCTGCACAGCGAAGGTCAAACATCCCCGCTCTGGTCAGACGGTCAATTTGCTACAGAATAATAATTATTGAAAATTGTTTTTCTGTCCTCTGTGAGCCCCCCCTCCTCGTTGCCTGGTCGGAGGATTTGCCCCGTAGCTGACTCCCGGTTCCACTAAGGAGATTATGCAACGCAGATGAACAGTGCGGCCTAAAGACTACAGACTTAATTGAAATGTTTGGATTGTTTCCCACCGCCTCACTAATCAAAAGACAAGTGCTAATCTTTGGATGACTCTTTGGACCCTTTGGGGGGGGGAGGCCAACGTTGCCAACCAATCAGAGCCGGCGGCAGCCACAGCATTTACCGCTGCAATCCTCACTGATTAAATTACTCTTCTGCAAACACCCGTTCTTTCTTTTTTTTGCCGTCTGCCGTTAGAGCACAAAGCATCTTTCAGCAGGACGAACGCCACACTGTGTTGCTCACCGTGCGACGGGGAGGTTCATCCACAGCCTCCTGGGTTACTGAGCCTCCTCCTCCTCCTCCTCCTCATCGTGGTCCCTGTTGGTCCAGTACAAACCATTATGTTAAACTGGTCCTTTTAGGGTTTTAAACATTCAACTATGATGATCAGACAAAACAAAGACCAACGAAGGATTCCCGACATCAGGAAGGTTTGGTCATTTCTATGACAACTAATGATGTAAACAACATTAATACTCAAACCGTCACTACAACAGCATCTTTTTTAAAAACTGTACAAACAATCAAGATGTGGAAATGTTTTTTACTCTCTCTCTATATAGTATTAGCATCCGTTTAAAAGCATTTAAATGGACTTTACCTGGTTATCCGGTGTTGGAAGGAGCTCGTCTTACCTCGGTCACGCATCCTCTTGGATTAAAACGTCCAAACAGCCGATGGCAGCGTCTTAAGGGGCGGTTTGTAAATCTCTCTAAAGACGGCGAGAAGGTTAAATACCAGATGTTTTTAAGCAACAACACGTCTACCAAATCAATTCCGTCTCTGAGAAAACAAATGAACAAAGCTTCCTGTTCACACGTCGTGTTATTTCAGTGATTTTCTTTATTTGTTATAAATACGATGCATCGACAGCAACACAAGTCACACGACCTTCACACGAGGAGAGAGATGTCACTCGAAACCTCCTCGTCAACTTCTTTGTCGTCTATGAATAGAAGCCCTGTTCCCTTCACCTGTCTGTCTGTCTGCCTGCCTGCCTGTCTGTCTGTCTGTCTCCCAACCCCAGGACTTCAAGGAGCCAGACACTGAAGTGAAGTGTTGGTGCAGCACCTGGCGAGTAAAGTCCTGGATCGGCCGTCTGCCTGCCCGGTGAGCTCGCTTGGCTCTCGATCACATTTCACACCGGTGTGTAGGATTGGTTGGCGGCCCGCCAGCTCCTCCGTGAACCTCGTTGACCTCTCCGCCTCTCGGCTGTTTAGTCAGCAGGTTTGGATCGTCAAAAGCTTCACTTTGTTTTTAGTGGTACTTGTATCCGGTTTCCCGCTGCTTTCATTGTGGACTCAAAAGCTCCAGATTAAATCTCATCAGATATCAAATGGGTTAGAATGATTTAATGTTTTCACAGATACAGTGAAAGATCTCAACTTCTACGCGATGGATCGGCACGTAGGAGTTGAGACGCTAGCGTTTAGCTCCAAACATCGGCTTCATGGAGCTGCTAGCGTGGCCGTGGACCCTTGCGTCCTGGTTTTGGCCTCCCTCCACTGGCTGCCTGTCTGCTTCAGGATTGATTTTAAACTTTTGTTCTTTGTTTTTGAAGCAGCAGCACAATCAGCTGTTGCTAGATGTCCCGGGTCTAGACTAACCACCAGAGGTGGCCGAGCCTTTGCGGCGGCTAGCCTGCCCTCACATATTAGATCAGACCCTGGAGGTTTTCAAGTCCTCATTGTTGACCCACCTTTTCTCAACGGCTTTTAATTCAGGCTGAGCAAAACACCCGTTTACTGTGTTTTATGTGTATTTTTCTTATTACAATGTACACCACTTTGATCCACCGCTGGTTGTTTGAAAAGTGCCCTATCAATAAAGATTGAGTAGAGTTTACTGTTGGTGAACAATGAATAATCTCTTATTTGTTTGAAGGTAGTTATTGGTGCTCAGAGACATCCTCCCCTATAAAAGAAGAACAAACAAAAACAATGGAGGTCAACCAAACGATTAAAAATAAATGGACAGTCCAATCTTAATGTGTAACTATTGTTAGCATTATTCAGGGTATTTGTGGCCGCTGATCCCTGCAGGCCAACATCCAATGCTCATTAAGCAATCATAATAGTACATTCATAATCATAAGACTGTAAATATTGTAAATAACAGTGAAGATAACTTTCAGCTTTCTTCCTCCCACATAATGCATTCCCCTGTGATTTGTGGCCAATATATGCCTTATCGCCAGAGTGCAGCTGGAAACCCACACAACATTACCCATCATGCAATTCCCTGCTGCTAGTTTACTCTGAGGAAAAGAAAACAACACATTTCTTCTTGGCTTATAAAATATTTCTGCACCAAACGCCTGTGCTGAATACGGGAGAGGTCTCTGGGTGCAGATACAGATACCCTGGGATGTGTGTCTGAGAGGTGCTGAACAGACAGACCGACAGACAGACAGACAGACAGACAGACAGACAGACAGACAGACAGACAGACAGACAGACCGTTGTCAGACCATTGTTGCTCAGAGAATAGAGCAGCTATAAATGTTTAAAGCTTGTAGAAGCGATGGCACTGGTTTTCACACGCTTACAAAGGGTGTGACAAAAAAATAAACAATAGAAATAGGTCAATGGTAGTTTACTGATAAGCAGACGTACTCCATGATTCAATAAGGAATATGTATGTTATTGTCTGTGTTTAAGGTTTGTAGTAGGAGTCAGAACAAACATGACGTAACAGAACGGCCTCCATCGCGTGGAGGCTTGGGTTACCTCCGGGAGGTTTCTACGCCGGCGCTCTGATCACACATGAATAATCCACGACAGGCAAGCTGGCAAACCTCATCACTATCCACCCGACATCAACGCTCCACCAGAAAACCCCATGATGTCATCAGGCCTCCGGTTCCCCACAGCGTGACGCACACGTTCACTTTGTTCAGAAAAAAGAGTGATTTATTTTTAATTCATATGTAATATTCAATTAATAATAATAATTGCATTTAATACATTTAAAATAAAAAACATTTAATAATTTGAATTATTAAAACAATAACAAATAGATTTTTTGTAAATGATTAATAATAATTCATATAAATATTTATTTTTAGCTGCATTGCCTTTAAAAGGTGCAGGAATGAATACTTTTGAATAAATCGTGGGTCAAACAAGGATTGTTTTGTGTTCCAACATGGATGTCGTCATTGCCTCTGATTTTTGTCAGGGAGTACATTTATGGTTGGATGTTACAAATGATGACGGTTCGAGAGGCAGGCGAGTAAATCAGCTTCAAAACCACTTGAATCATTAAACAAACGTGCCCTCAAGATAAAAAGCACGTCGTTACATCACTGTCACACAACATGACATCTGAACATCTGTTAGAGCACTCCAACGTCTGCTTACTTTTTTAAATGATTCACAGACACACATTTATACATTGTGTGTGTTTGTATGAGAGAGTGTGTTTCCCTGTTTTTATGTATCTGTTTTATCTATTGTTTTGCTTTGTTTTCTTCTTTTATTAATCTTTTCCTCGAGGGACTACAGGTGGAAAATAGCAATTTGCTATAACCTGGTATAATGCATATTTTGTTGTTGTACAAGATTAATGTCTATATTGTGCATTGTGCTCGTCTCAAAATGAAATAAATTACAAATGACACACACACACACTGGGAGACACTTCCCTCCTCCTGCTGCTGATCTGATTTTCAGTTTGTCATTTTTAAATTGGAGCTGCTTATCAAGCACATTTTAATATCCTCTCTTCATCAGGATTTCATCTTCTCTAAATGACTCCTCTCTGTTCAAATGGTTCAGACAAGACGGGGCTCCACATCAGCCGCCATCACGCTTTCTAGAAATTAAACACACATTACCGAGCTGATGAGCAGCTAGAAGCCGGATCGTTGTGAGGGAGGGGAAGGCTGACGGCAGGGAAAGGGAAGCGATTACAGGTTTCCTGTTTGTGCACAATCTCAGCGCTGGAAGTGTGATGTAAGAGGGGAAGAGATGTTGATCAAATATTAACTCACAGGGTATTTAAAGCCTCCGACATTCTTCCCCTCGTCCACGTTGGGAACGACCTCCATCAGACGTAGCCGGCAGCGAGGACGCCGTTTCCACACTGTGATCAAGAGAAATGATGCTGATTAAAGATCCACTGGAGTCATTTCATCAAACATCAGGGCCGCATGCAAGAAACTTTATTAACGTGGCCTGTATGAGTGAACACCAACACTATGCAATTTGTCTTCCCCCAATGAAAGGTACATTTCCTTTTTTGAGTCTGAAAACCTGATTCCATTTCATAATTATGTTGACACTATTCTGTTTCTGCAATTCAAATGATAGATAGCATATATAGATATGTATTTCTAATAATTCACAGCCTTTAATTTAAATCATCGGATATAATATATTGCTTCAACATTACAGAACATCTCAAACTTACCCCCTCACGTTGTCATCCATCGCCTCGAAGTGCAAGACGTATTTTTTCCAAACAAACCAATTCTTCAGGGATGGTTCGAACTGGTAAAGTTCTTCTTTTTACTCTCTGGTGCCATTTTTGATTAATTAATATTTCTGGACATACGGGACAAGTTGCCTTTAGCCTTATATGGTATGACTGCATCATTCATTATGCTAGACGTCATGCGAGTCCACAGTTCACCACAAATTAGAGAAAGTAAAGTACAAATACGAAAACAGTTCAATCTTTGTACAGTTTAACTTGTTTTAATCCGTCAGTCTTTTAATATCTGTCATGTTACAACATAGAGCTAAAGGACCACAAATTGTTTCCTCTCAGGCTTTCAGGGGCTTTCATGTCTCCTCAGCTCTCACCGACGTTCACTGACTCGCCTCCATTTATGAATCTTTTATGTTCCTGGTGTTTTATGCCATTTCTAAGTGCTGCATTCGTGGCCAAGACACAGCATGTAAGACCTTGTTAAAAAGACTCTTTCTGACTCTGCTGGCCACCAGGGGGCGACTCCTCTCTGGTTGTATAGAAGTCTATGAGAAAATGGTCCTACTTCTCTCTGCTGGCCACCAGGGGGCGACTCCTCTCTGGTTGTATAGAAGTCTATGAGAAAATGGTCCTACTTCTCTCTGCTGGCCACCAGGGGGCGACTCCTCTCTGGTTGTATAGAAGTCTATGAGAAAATGGTCCTACTTCTCTCTGCTGGCCACCAGGGGGCGACTCCTCTCTGGTTGTATAGAAGTCTATGAGAAAATGGTCCTACTTCTCTCTGCTGGCCACCAGGGGGCGACTCCTCTCTGGTTGTATAGAAGTCTATGAGAAAATGGTCCTACTTCTCTCTTGATGTATTATCTCAGTAAACATTGTAAACATGAGTTTATGGTCTCAATCTCTAGTTTCAAGTCTTCTTCAATCCAGCATGATGTTCATTTAGTACATTATGGTCCATTTGGAGTCCACCAGACCAGAAAGCAGGGGACGCTTTAGGGGGCGGGGCTTACCTGCTTAATCTGAGTAATGGACGCAGGTTTGGTGTTGCCTGAGGCAACGACAGTAATACATGGAGTTCAGATGGGTTCAGGAGCCGAGCTGTCTGTGCTGCATGGTAACGGGTCGGCGTGGAGACATTTAACAACAACGACAACAACCGCCGCCTGTGAGCGAAGATGCTACAACTCAGTGACTCCACGACATTTATTAGTTTGCAGCTACTTTTATGAGTAAGATTGAAGAGGAAGCCACGGTAACGATAAGCATAAGTGGTGATTCGCAACCTGTTTCCTCGTGGCCCTTCCAAAATAAAACTAAATGTAATTCAAATATCAATGTGTTTTTCCCCCCTAACCTTCTCGCTTTCATTTAAATAACGTAAAGCTATCAAATATTACACAAAAGTAGCATAGACTACAAGAAATATAGATTCTTGCAGCAAAACTTCTCTCCTCACCCAGAAATCTTCAACGCTCAGATTGATCACGTGACCCTTTAAGAGGAGGCTCTTGACCCCCGTTGAGAACCACGCACATTGTATAATAAGTTTTAACTATAATAAGTCGTTCAAACTTCACCTCGAGCAGCTGACATGATGCATCAGTATTAATCTAATTACATAGTAGAAAATCACATCCTTTTGTATTATGAGTACGTTTACTTTTTTAATTTTCTTGACAATATTAGATTTTGAATACTTGTCATTGAGTGTATTTTGAATATTGGCACTTTTAACTGAGCAAATATTACATATAATGTGATAAAACAAAAACAACCCAAGTCATTGACTGGCTGTCAAACTGAGGTACATTGTGACTTTCTGAAACATCACCACTAGAGGGCAGTAATGCTTTCCTCTTCATTTCCCCAACAATGAAACATCCAATCTCCATTATTTTAATCGATTTAAATTACAGTATGTTAAAGAGGCGACCGCCGGCCGGCTGATCTCAGAGCAGCAGGTAATAATGAGTGTAAAAAGTGGAACACCTCCTAATGCCGGGGTGTGGTCCGGAGTCAGGAAACCCTGTTGGATTAGAGTCCCACAGTGCTCGCCTCCTAATTACAAGCTGCTGAAGCACAGTGGCGACCTGTCTGCCTGCTCAGCCGTGCTCCCGTGGGCAGGCTGCCCTCCCTGACAACAACAACAACAACAGCAGCAGCAACAATAACAACAACAACGGCCCACCTGCAGCCAGGGCCCTGCGTTACCTCGGCTGGGCCCGCCCCGCCTGCCTCGCCCCGCCTGCCTCAGCAGAGCGAGCTGCAGAGTGCTGCACTGGATCAAAGCAGGACTAATGACTACAGCGGAGATGTAGCTACAGCACAAAGGGCCCCCGAGTGTTCTCGCAGAGCGGTAGTTAAACCACGAGGCGGACTAAAGATAGCAGACCAGCACGGGACGGGACGGCAGCTGCCTCACAAAAACACTGTACAGGTGCAGACGTGACCAGCAGAAATATAGCATGAGAACAAAGAGGTTTCACGTCCCCTGAGGGGGATGAGGTAATCCTGCAGATCTTCAAATTCTTTTAGGTTTTTATGGATCTGAAAGAAACATGTTTCCCCATATAATGTGCATGTCAGGTCTCTCCTACTGTGGCTGCTTTCAGCAAAGTTCACTGTGAAGGATTTCTTCCCTCCTCTGCCATCTCCTTCCTCCTCCTCCTCCTGCATTCACATCCATCTTCCTCCTCCTCTCGCTTCTTCTGCAACAAAAAAGGCTATTAATAGAACACCCTGCTCTCTCATATATACGGTGCACTTAAAGGGAGGAGGAAGCTGAAGATACCAAGAGGTCTTTGAAAATGCCCTCCACGCTCCACCGAGGCTACAAAGACGCTGGCTGTCCTAAGAATAACAACAAAGGGGCCTCTGATCGATTCGTAGCATTTCGCAGCAGCACTGACGATCTCCGGCTAAAATTAGCTCCTCACATCATTCGCTGACTTAAAAAACCTTTGCCAACATCAGGAAGAAGGCTGGAGATAAAAAACCTCTCACATATTTCTAATACATGTGTTTTTAAGCCAAAAACTAAAATAAAAGTGACACAATAAACACGCCGACACCGACATTTCAGTTGAATTATTATTGGCTTCATTATTGATATTACTTCATCAGGGTTATGATCGTTTGGAAGGATTATATGCATTTTTAATTTCACATGTTTTTCTTGTCCATAGATTGTCCCCTTGTTGTCTTGTAAAGTGCAGGTAATACTATGTTTTGAATCCAGACTTCACATACAGTATTATAGTACATGTTTTTTGCTCCATCATCACATTGGTTTATTATTTACATTATTCTCTCACATTTCATTTCATAGAAAGAAAATCTGTTATCCACTGCACCAACATTGATGGATGTTTTTCAGGCCTCTATGATGTATGGGGGGGGGGGGGGGGGGGGGGGATGCCACACTATCAGGCTCTGGGGGGGTCAAACGAAAAGAAAACGTCCTCAAACACACACATGCATACAGATTGCATATTGATCGTCATCGTTTCCCGTATGTATGAGTTGTTGTTTCTTTTAAATGGAGGAGCTTTTTCTCAAAGAGCTGACGTTGCAGTTCAAACAAACAAAACATCAGGAATGCTCCTGTTCACATTCAGCCAGAATATGGGAAAAGTGTGTCTCTTCTGGTTGGTTTCAAACATGCCGTCGGCTCTCAGGGTCGACTCCGCCGGGATGCCAAACATTCTGTCCTCCTCAACTAGCAGCTCGTAATCGTACTCTGCATAGATTTCTCAGTGTTTGCACTGGTGGGCACCCTTCTCGTGGATCTGCTGGTGGGTCCCTCAGCAGCTGAGAGATATTTATACATAGATTTTTAGAGGCTGTGGTGCTCCTCGTAAAGCAATACGAACATCGTTTTGAAATTAATTTTGTTTCTGCTGAAGGAAAACATGTTTTTACAGATTCAAACTGCAGGTATACAGATGATGCTACTCGTCTTTGTGCTTTAAGCAGAATCAACTGTAGATCGGAGTCGCTACGTGGATTTACATGGAGGAGGAGATGCAGAAATGTTGCATGTGTCTGGAACATTTATCAGAATTATATAGATATATTTATTTAGAAGAAATGGAATGAAGACAATAAAGATACGATGCATCTGCATGCATAGACAAATATTTTTGGTCAGACTGTGTGTGTTTTTTTTATATGCAAATGGCTGTTTCATAAATGCAGCTGTACAACCAGGCTAAGACAGGGACATTCAGTGGTTCTCACACACACACACACACACACACACACACACACACACACACACACACACACACACACACACACACACACTACATAGCCGTTCATTAACACACCCTTTTTAGAAAAACAAACATCTTTGTCCTCCACCAGAAGGATTATGGGAATATTGCTAAACAACTATTAAATCTGGTCGCACCTCCAGGTACGGACCACTTCAACACGCCTCAGTCCACCTTCGTGCTACTCTCGGGGAAAAGCAACGTACAAATGCTCCGAACCTTTTTGGAGTGAAAGCAGACACGGGTCTGATGACGACGGAGACGACGTCGGAAAGCCTCGCGGCGGCGGCGGGCAGTTGGACGAGGCACCCTGAGCACATAATCGGCAGCGATGGCGTGAAAAACGTTTTGTTCCTGCAGTTAAAGACTGTAAGTGAATAGAATTAAAAAGATGTACATCCTGGCACTACAGAATCCATTCATGCTACAGACCTTTCCCCTTCCTAACTACGCATGACGTCTGTGAAGAGATGAGGAAAGTCCCCGTTTATCTGCTACAGCGCTGCTGATCATCACTTCCCCATATTGACGTTACTGCCGTGGAAGGTTACCTTGGCAGTGTTGGCGTGAACGGTGGATCCGTTTCAGCTGGACGCCATCCTAGAATCAGGGTTATTCATTCACATTCCACGCCAACTTTTAAAGACAGATTGAGCTTCTGGCATCGAAGACGCTTCTCCGAGCATCCGTTTCAATTCAGACCATTTTTAACGCCAATAAAAAATCTTTCCGAGACGAGACTCCGGTTGGGCACAATGCAGCTTTGGACGAAGACCTGCCTTTCAACAATTAGTTCACAGAAGGCATTTTTTATACTAAGTGAAGCATTTTGTATCTAAATGTGTGTCAGGTTTGCTGAAAAACCCACTAGCAATGTCCAGAGAGTGTGTGTCGCTCTCAACAGACCCGGGAACAGCAGAACACAGGCTGTGAACAATTATTACTGTCATAGAAATAAAATACATGGCGAGGATTTGCGCATTGTGGAAAGGCTATTGCTTTCTCTTAAACATTACTATTTAAAGTAGGTTTTTTTTATTCTCCGTAAAAGTAAGTGTGTACTGTATATGAGTCCTGTTCTGTATACATATATTTTATATAAGTAATACATATATCTATTGTAATAATTATACTTTTTTTTGTCTGGCTTCTTCTTTGATCTTAAATGCATGCTTCTAGGAATGTTTTTGAGGTCATGCAACACTAAGAGATTAGCGTAAACCCAGAGAATAAAGGCAGTTCGGGGGAGGAGGAGGAGGAGGGGAAGCATTACTCTATACACGCATCCTTAAAAGTTGTTTTTGATCATGAGGACGTGATCGTGTGACAAACCTGTGAAAAAGACAGCACTGCAGGTCTATCACACCTGCAACTGGACTGATACTACGGCTGAAATCACAGCTCCGCCGTGTTGCAGCGACCTGCCGACGGTTTGTAATGACTTCTACGTGGAATGTTAATATCGAGGAGGAGGAGGGCGCTGCATCCTGTTAAAGTGAAGGATTTAGCCTTACGATTATTCATTGAGTAAAACTCCTCAAACACACAAGTGTAGACAGCTACCTGCAGGCATCCTTTTAAAAGTGTGGATGCGTATAGAAGGCAGTGTACAGACAAATATACAGTGGTGCGATGAAGCAAAGTGGCAGTCGAGAAAAACAAGTGGAACTTTCTCATTCGGATAAAAATGTCATGCATATTCATATATGTTTACTACTAACAGCACCTATCTACCTACCGGCGATCAGTAAAGTCACAGTTAACCTACTTATTGATTTGAATAAGTATGAGTGTGTGTGTGAATGTGTGTGTGTGTGTGTGTGTGTGTGAGAGAGAGAGAGAAACTGTGAAAAACAAACAAAACAAGAAGAAACATTCAAGTTGTCCTCAAAGCTCTGCAGTAAGACCAGTTTTGGGTGAATGGAAAAGGGGGGGGCTTGCATTGCAATACATACAGTACATATAAGACCAAAAGCAGTGAAAAGTCAAGTCAAGGCCATTCTCAGTCATTCATCAGATACTGATGTCTGCTGGGAAAAAAAAGGTGTCGAACCATGAGCTAAGTGCCGACGGCTGTCATTCATCCTTGAAATAACGTGGCGGACTCCGCCACCAACCTCTCCACGAGTCGCCCCGCGGGCCGTTCCTCGCTTTACGCTCACCCAATCCTCTTTACGCTCCTCTTATTAAAGGAGTTTTCCTTCCACCGGCTCCAGGAAGCAGCATATGTAGCGCACAAGGAGGGAAGCGCATGGAGGAGCAGTGTGCCTTGGGGAAATGAAAGCAGGGCAATGTTTTTTTTTTCCTTTTTTGAAAGCAAAACTTTTTTTTTTTTCTTGCTGTGTTTTTCCTTATTTCTTTTTGTGCACTACTGTTGTGAGCGGGACTTCTTTTTTTGTTTTTTAACAGACACACACACACACACACACACACAAAAATGCCAACTCCATGCAGGAATGCAAAGTTTGATATTTCACTCTATTTGACGGGTTATCAGGAGTTTTAAGGGCAAGCTGTGAGGAGTGAAGACAGGATGAGCGAGGAGTGAGCGGATGGTCTTTGTAGTATTTTTTTCCCAACTGTCTATCATCATCATCATCTTCATCATCCTGAATTCTATTGCGTTGATTTCCCAGCACACGTGAGGTGGGGAGGCTGTACGCCCGTTCCCGTCCGGTTTGCTCGGCACCACATTTCCCCGCCGTGACGAGGAGGAACAACAGCATAGACTACACATCCGTGAGCATTTTGGTGATGTTGACATAGTTTGTGTTGGCCAGCGTGCAGTTGGCCGTCTTCAGGTTCTCCTCCTGAAAGTCCTCCCGGCTGTTGTTCACCGCCTCCTGGATCTCCATGTAGTCCGACTTGCTGACGGTGGAGCCGCTCCGGCTCTTCTTCAGCTCCTCGTTCGAGTCGGCTTTGGGCACGTTGACCTGCAGGTACTGCGCCTGCTCCTCGCCCTCCGTCTCACGGTGGTAGAAGTAGTTGAAGTTGGACACGATGACAGGCACGGGCAGGGCGATGGTCAGCACGCCGGCGATGGCGCAGAGGGAGCCCACGATCTTGCCGCCGATGGTGGTCGGCACCATGTCGCCGTAGCCGACCGTCGTCATGGACACCACTGCCCACCAGAACGCGTCGGGGATGCTCTCGAACTGTGACTCGGGCTCGTCCGCCTCGGCGAAGTAGACGGCGCTGGAGAAGAGGATGACCCCGATGAAGAGGAAGAAGATGAGCAGGCCCAGCTCCCTCATGCTGGCCTTGAGGGTCTGGCCCAAAATCTGAAGCCCCTTGGAGTGACGCGACAGCTTGAAAATTCTGAACACTCGCACCAGGCGGATGACCCTGAGAATGGCGAGAGACATGGCTTGCTGTCCTGCTTGACCGTCGTCGGGCTTCTCGGCGAGCTCCGTGCCGAGAGTGATGAAGTATGGGATGATGGCGACGATATCAATAATGTTCATTATATTACCAAAAAAGCCTGCTTTGCTGGGGCAGGCGAAGAAGCGCACCAGGAACTCGAAGGAGAACCATATGATGCAGAGAGTCTCCAGGATGAAGAAGGGGTCGGTGAAGTAGGTGGACGTGTAGCTGATGACGGTGGTGTTGGTCTCGGGATAGTAGATTTCAAACTTGTGCATCTC
This sequence comes from Eutrigla gurnardus, assembly GCF_963514095.1. NCBI lineage: Eukaryota > Metazoa > Chordata > Actinopteri > Perciformes > Triglidae > Eutrigla > Eutrigla gurnardus. The sequence goes on along the minus strand of NC_139916.1, from coordinate 2,079,533 downwards.
TTCGTCATCGTTGCGGAAAATGGGGAGGGTCTCCAAGCAGAAACTGACGATAGATATCAGGATGACCATGACAGAGATTATGGCAATAATCCTAGCAGGACCTGAGCTCTCCGGGTACTCGAACAGCAGCCACACCTGTCTCTGAAACTCGTTGTCAGGGAGAGGCCGCTCCTCCTCCTTGACGAAACCCTCGTCTTCTCTGAATATCTCGATGGCCTCGTCGCCCAGCTCATAGAAGCGAATCTCCTCTGAGAAAATATCGAGGGTGACGTTGACCGGCCTTCTTAGCCGGCCCCCTGATTGGTAATAATACAATATGGCATCAAAGCTGGGTCTGTTCCTGTCAAAAAAGTACTCGTTCCTCAACGGGTCGAAGTACCGCATCCTCTTTTTGGGGTCCCCCAGCAGGGTCTCTGGGAACTGTGAGAGGGTTTTCAGTTGGGTCTCAAAGCGCAGCCCTGAGATGTTGATGACCACCCTCTCGCAGCACTCGTGGTCGGCCTCCGGGTCGTAGTCCTGCGGGTGTGCGGCCGCCTCGTCAGAGGGCTCGCCGGTGGCAACAGTCATTCTGCAGGGGGGGGAGGAGGCCTGCACTGTTCAGGGAGTCTGGGTCCTGCAGCCTGGAGGAACTGCAGGAGAGGGAGGGGGCTCAACGCCGTAAAGACCCGACGGCCACAGGATGTCACCTAGGATCCGACTGCATGCAGGACAAAGCAAAGACACACAACAAGGTCAGGGATCCCAGAGACATGATTCAGCACTCACTACTTTGGCCGTTTAACTCTGAGATGTCAAGGACCTCCTTCAAACAGATGAAAATAATGAAAATGAAGCCACCCTCTGGAACTATGTCTGCAGATTTGATATGATTCATGTAAAGTTATACTGGTAAATCGATGCGATAATGAAGATGCTCAGGGAAACTTGAGGCTGACACCGCTTCTCCTCATTCTGGGCAAATTAATATGCAAATAAGCCATCCGCCTTGCATATAAATGGCTTCAATGCAGGTAAACTCAGGGGGCTAAACTGGCACTCATAAATTAGGAGGCTGATCTGCTGCAATGGGCAGAATCCACACTGACTACCTTTTTGCGGTGAAGCCATGCATGAATGTGGCAGTGCAGCAGCCACCAAATTCATACGGACAGCATCCTGTCCAGAATGTATCACAGGAAACCACTGCAGATGAAATGAATGAGACGCTTCCAAGATGTGAATGCTGAACCAGACAAACACACAAGCCTCATATTAGCAGACTTCAGTGCAGTTTTGTTGGAGCATTTTTAGTCTTGAAATGGTGCCCCGTCTCTGAAATATTCAAAAACACCTATAAATAATTTATCCATAGAAGGAAATGCGTTCAAAGAGAAAAAACCTATCTCTTGTCAGCATCATCAAAAACACAGTTTCACTGAATAACTGCAGTCTTATTGCCCGTTATCATGTTTCACATGGAGGTGCATCAACAACAACATGACTTTAAAACATATATAATGATGATGATGCTTTATCTTGATCCTCGTGCATACCTGCAGACATCTTCTCCATATCTGATGTGAGTTGCCTCTGCAGGACTCTGGTACCAGGAAGGTGAATAAAACCAGCTGCGACAATCAGCTCTTCAGAGCTGGGCTTTAAAAAAAAAAAAAAAAATCCAATTGGGGCCAGTCGATGATATTCACCTCATGTTGTCTGCGGCATCCTCGCTGTGTACACCGGGTACAGTATGTGCGGGTGTGTCCTCGCTTCCTCCCCACCTCCCTCCCCGACTCCTCTCCTCTCCTCCGGGCAAGGCTGTCGTGGGATGGCGATTGGCAACACACACAAAAAAAATGGGAGGAGGCACCCGTCACGGAGTTAGTGCGCTGGTGCTCCCCCTTAATAACCAGAAAGGTGCTGGGATCAGCACAATGGTTCGCCCTCCGCGGCTCCTCTGTCCGCGCCGGCGCGCCTGCGTGTGGCCGCCGCAAAAGGTAAACGGTCCTGATGAAGGTGCTCAGAGAGGCAACATCTGCAAAAGGGAGGGAGGAGAAGGAGCGCGTGGCGAGGAGGAGGAGGAGGCAGCGCGTGAGGGCTTAGAAGAAATAAAACATGATGGCCCTTATTACCCAGATTTAAGAATTAGACGCCTTCTGGAGCACGCGCGTCATCATGAGTTGTCAGAGTTTCGTCACTATTCGGGAACGCACTCGCCGCGTGCAACCAAAACATCTCGAGAAGAAGAAGAATCCCACGCGCGCGGACACAGTTCCGGACACTTAACTTGAAAACGACTCGCCCTATGCAACAACACAGAGCCACGCGCACATGCACGTGCACACAAAGTGGCCTTCCTGGGTGTGGACAGGTGGTGAGAGGGCTTGTATCGGTTTATTTACCGTCCTTTAGGTTGGAAGGGTTTCTGCAGCAGTCAGCAGTGGCCGCTAGAAAGCTTGTAGGCAAACCTGCATTCAGGCGCCGCTGTGCATATAAAAGAGACGAGCTGATGGAGAAGAGAGGGGAGCAACGGAGGCTGTGGAGCCGACGATACCACTCCTTATCTGCAGTGTGGAGCCCGTGTTAAAGGGCGTCACGTCTCCAGCATCGCTCTTCTCAAACCGCAAATAAGCATTCACTGTTTATTTTAGCCCAATAGGCCATTGTGAAGTTGAGTTATCAGAACTAGTTAACAAGTACAACTACTGATGAAACGGACTATTTTGGGGGGAAAAACCGCATGCATCTTTTCTGAGCTTTGTTCTTGAATTTATCAGAATAAAAGCAGGGAAATGATTCTAACTGCAGTTTTATTCACTTTCCTGGTGACAAGCGTCGTCAATAATAGATGAGATGGTGACTAAAATAGAGCAAAAACCTCCATCATTGTGTCCGTTATATATTCAGAACAGAGATAAAAAATGAATCAATAGTAAATCCTCACCCTGCTATCAATACTGGAGCGAGGGAGGGAGGGCGGGGGGTGAAAGCACCGTGGCCAGAGATGACCTCCATGAGCCAAAGGTCAGCAGGAATCCCTTTGGACGTGAAAGGGAGGAGGTGAATGAGGAGATGCAGGATGATTTGTGTGGGACTCGGCTTGGCCAAGGTTGCTCCTGGCCCGACCCGAGACCACCGCGGTTCCCCCGCCTCGTCCCTTCTGTCTCCCCCCGTCTGCCTGCCGCCGGCACCTCTCACTATCTCTTAATGGCTTTCCCAGGTTCCTCATGACAGCACAGCCATTATTTATGAGCCGGGCCCCATTACAAAGACTGTTAATGCCGGCTCGAAAGCCCGGTTCACTTTGCATTAGCTGGCTTTGCTTTAATTAAAAGCGATGGGGTCCCGGTGCTTGAAAAAAAGGCTGCGTGTGTTTCAATCACACGTATGGGAGATTATGGATGATTGTGTGTGTAAACTGGCAGATGAACGTGTCGACAGTTAATTCATTTCTCAGGAGGTATTGATCTCAGGTGGCCATCAGAGGCTGTTTTGGCGTGGGAACAGGAAGCAGAGAAAATGAACTTGAGGGCCGAGAAACTGAGCAGTCATTTTGGCCGACCCACCAGCTGAACGGCGGCTTATTCCTTCCCTCAGAGCGTTTAAGGGTTTAATGCCATCTAATCATATAAATCTAGTGAAAAGATGATTGACCTTCATCAGTAGGTAAACTCCAGTTTTGGTGCAGGCAGACTCCTGTTTACTTTCAAGGGACGTCTTTTCATTACTAATGTGTATAAGATACCAGAGTTTCCCTTTTATGATTTATTTAAGCCACATAAATAGGTTTTTGTGTACCACAGACGACCTCTGGTTTAAACACGGTCTGGACTGGTCTCTTTGAGGTTCTATCTAGACCTCTGGGAGACCACAGACCGCTACCATATGTTTTAATCTCCATTTCTGATTCAGTGAAGACAGGAAGAGAACCTCAACGCTGATTGCCTTTCACGTCACACACATTTGCACTCATGTTGAAATATTTCAATACATTTTTGCATTGACTTTGTATGCTTATGTAAAATGATCTCATATGGTCACCTCTCTCAAAGGAGGCTAGGTGATACATGCATCTGTGGGACTGAGCCTGGAACGTGGAGACAATACACGACAAAAAAAAGAATGGCTTAGGTACGCAAATATACGGCAATGCAGGTCGCCCATGTCCTTTTCAGTGACCCCTGAGCCATCAGCACATCTGAGGCAGAGATGGGATGGGATGGAGTTAAAGAAGCAATGATAGCATTGTCCAGAGAGAGGGGAGGAGGAGGAGAGGAAAAGGAGAGTCACGCTCGTCAGATTGAGGCCCAGCAGGAGGAGAGCAGACGCTGGATAAGAGCCAAACACCAGCAGAGCCACAAGGACAACCGGTCCACTGCGGTACGGTGCCAAGCTGCACCTCACTCATCCGACAGACGTCTGCACCAGCTCATCATCTAAACCTGTACACCTGCAGAAAAGATATAAAAGTTACAGCAATGCACACACTTTACTACACGGCTTCATCTTTGGAACTGAAATGGGGAAAAAAAGGTGGCTTCATTGAATCCAGTGAGCTGTCCTGAATGCTGAAGGACTATGAGTCAGTGAGAGACTGCAGGGAGACCCTCATGCTGCTTCACACAATGTGTCTGTATGAATGAGGGAAATTCAAGTCACGGTTCTAGTGATACGACACCAAGGTCACACAGGAAATAAGACACCTTTATATGAGTGCGAGGGGACAAACATGAAAGATTTCTGAATGCAGATGGAAGAGGTCGACATTATGCATTGCCTGCAGCAGCCACTTATTGCAGCATTTTGCTCCACCCCTGAATATTTTGAGCAAAACTCCTCGTCTCGCTTCCCTCTTTTGCTTTTAGAAAATGTTCACACAATTATTTGGCACTAAAAAGCTATATCCACGTCTGCTCGACAACATTTTGACAAAGAGAATTTGGCCGCAGTGTTTGTTTTGCTGCAGCACAGAAGCACATCGTGGGACTCGGTGACGGCAACTGTGACTCTGCAATGATGCAATCATCGGGTTTTTTTGTGTCTGCCTCTCGAAACCAGAATCTTTCAGCCTCATGCAGCAGTCTGGTCTGCTGCTGCTGCTGGCCGGAGCCACAGATTCTAGGATCACACCACCTCATTAAAAAAAAACTTCACACATAACTGACTTTCCCCTCTACTATAATTGTTCTCTGTCAAGGTTAAGAACCACAGCCTAAAAAGGAACCAGAGAAATTGTCCAAAGTCAGCATTGTCACTGTAGCTGGGTCAAAATCTTGTACCCGTCCTCATCCGGTTGCTACGGAGACCATCTCTAGGGGCAGCAGTGCGAGGAGGCTGGGCGGTGACATCACGCCCACAGCCTCTCCGGTGTCGCCGGGAGAGATTTCAGGTAAAGTTACAGCACGATGACAAAGCACTTTTACATTTCAGTCGGCTGCGTCCGTTAAGAGATAAATCACTGTGTCCAAAGTGTAAAAAAATATGCGAACTGATTTTCTTCCTCGTCTCACACCTGGGACGCGTTCTCTAGCATATGTTACCCATATGAAATGAGTTTCATTGTTAGCTTTAGTACATCGTCCCTCTGGGGGGGGGGGGGGGGGGGGGGGGTATATAGATATATATATTTATGTATAATATATGCTCTCTCTGACACACTTTCTCTCTCCCACTGAAAGCCCTGCACACGGAGTCGTGATGCAGAAGAGTGAACTTTATGAATAGCCCCAAGAGTGCCATTAGATGTTCTCTGAAGAGGAGATGGATGAATGGCACCGACCGTAATAATGGCAATATGTCTCATGGTTTCTATTTTTGGAGTTACACTTTTAGGGCAAATACTGTACCGAATAAGAATACACCGTCGCAGCCAGGAGGAGAAAATGTGCAAAGCTATGAATAACTGCACCGGGCCCAGCCGCCGCCTTCTCCTCTTCACCGATGTGTCACCAAACAAGCGCTGGTAAAGTTCAAGGATGGCGAGCGGCGTCCCTCCTGGCAGACGCTTGGTATCAGAGGAGCAGGCAGCTGCGAGGCGTCACTCCTCTGTTGTGCTGAATGCTGGCATGGTGAGGACACGAGGAGACGGGAGAGAGGGTAAGCCCTGGGTCCCATCTCCACCCCCTGTCCTCCTGCAGCGGTGTATCAGAGAGGACCAGCTGTGGTGCCGCTTCCTACATCTGTGTGCACGTGTGTGTGAGCGTGCACGCTCATACATGCGGTGCAGCGTGTGCACGTTCTCTCCAGTGCTTTCTATTTTCTGATGACCAGGATCCCACAGCGGAGTGCAGTCAGGCGTACCAGCTGTGACCGTCTTACAGCTGTGCAGCACTCAGGCGTGCTCAGTCACACACACACACACACACACACACACACACTTATTTTTGTTGAATACTCAAATTTAACAAAAGCCAACACAAGAACTTTATCTAAATCAAATACGTAAAATATCTTTATTCAAACTAAGATCTAAATCAAAGAAAGTAAAACCAATAAACATTAAAACTTTGATCAGACACTTTGACACAAGCATACATACATGTTTTTTCTACTTTGCAGTTGATATTGTGTTTCTGTCGTTTGTGTCTCCTCAAAGTTCTAACATCTGACTAACTTTTGTGTGTCTACAGTTTGATTCTTGTGAGGTAGCGTTTGCCGAAACAGCTGCCACAAGGTCCTGAATGTTGAATAAATATGTCTGATAAGTTCTTCTATGAATTTAAACCCTGTAAAAGAAACATCGATCTCCTCATGAGAATCCTACATTCACACACCTCTCGTGTGATTCTCAGACAGGAACAAGGCGAGCCGAGCTGCAGGTGCACTCTGAAGTGATTAATGGCGCTGGGTAACTTGCAGGCACATTTTCATTTCCTCCGGTTGAAGCTACTTTGAAAGGAGGACTTTAGCTTCTGGTCTGGACTGAACAAAGCCACTCAGCAGTCCTGAGGCGGAGCACCTGGAGCTGTGGGGGCGGCGTGGCGTCTGGTCTGCAGGACCGAGGTCTCCCATGTACAACTGACTGGATGAACACTGAATGATTTTAAATGTGGAAAGTCACATTATATGTTTCTCCTTATGCAAACGTAGCATTAATTTTCCTGCCTTGTAAACACAAATCCAATGTGGATCCTATGAAACTAAAACAGGCAGTTTTTTGTCACATTTGACATTTTAATTAATTGTCATCAACACCCAAATCTTACTGTTATACATTTTTTTATTATTTTCATAGAAATGTAGACCTGCACATTACAAGTAATACAACGTGTCTATTGGGGTTTATAGAATACTTTACTTAAGTTCCCTCTCTTTTCCTCAACTCATAATGTTGCTTTTAAATCAGACTGAGTTTTCGTGTGATACAAAAGTGTATCTTGCATTGTAACAGTAAACCTTCACATCCACTTCTGTGCTCGTTCACAGTCATGTTAGGTGTTTCTGCACTCGGGCTGCTGGGAAACGTGAGTTATGGGTCAGGTTAAAAGCCTCTACAGGTGAAATGTTAAGACAGTCACATGGTCGAGCCTCGGACAGCTCCGTCATTGTTTGTGCTGCAAACTTCAATATGTATTTTATTTTTCTCTTACCTGCACAAAACCCAACACCTGCATAAGTGCTGAAGTGTTCACTGCTTCCTTTACGCCACAAAGGGGCTTTTACATTTGATGAAGACGACTCAATATGACAATAAGGCATCGTTATTCCACCAAAAGGAGGAAATCAACATTTTTGATATATTATATGCAATCCGTGAACAAAGTAAGACTCATGTTTGGAGTGGGTTCTTCCCCAGAGAGGTCTCACTAAACGACCTGTAAGAGAAATACAAATCAACAGCAGCACGACGCCTCCCTAATCCAAAATTAAATACTCCACCAATCACAGATAGAACAGATGAAAATGTGACATATTTGAGCTGGAGTCTCCGAGACATCAGCAGAGAAGCAAGGAGTTGGTTTCCACAGCTCGTGTGTTTTCCCATGAGCATGATTAAGGCAGAAATAACATTCACTTCAAGACTTCAATATTGCTGTTATTCAACTCCTTCCCAAATGTAATAACTCTGCAGATCCACTAGAGGGCATCACCGAGCCATCTTCAGAATGATACAGGTTACAGGTCAGCAGCAAAACAGCATCATTTAAACTACAAACTGATACAAAACTGTAGTTTGTGAAAATGCTGCTTTCTGCACTTTGGAATTTTGAACACATGTCTCTCCTCATATCAATGGTCAGTAAAACATGGCAGCTGTTGCCGATTAGACAGCATGCCTACTCTAATTACTCTATGAAAAGTAAACATATTATTTGATTAATGGAATAATAATCTGATTGAGAATTAATTGGCCTTTTGCTCAAAATGAATAATTAATGATCAAAACAGGTTCTGATGCCAGTTTCTCCTGAGTAAAGTTGCACTGCTTTTCTCACCAAACAAAAACATTAGAAGGCCTAATTTCGGAAATTATTCAGAGGCTTTTTTTATGACAGTAATAGATTACACAAAAAATACATTGCCCGAGAAAATAATCAACAAAATCAATAAAAGCCAGATTTGTAAACTCTGGTGCATATTGCAACACGAAGAGGAAACGCAGTGATTGATGTACGCTCCTCTGAGTTTTAGCTGTTTGTTTGCATCACTTCATCTCTCAGCCACTTTGCACCAAAAGCACACGTGCAAATGTCTGCTGGAGGGGATGAAAGGTAGCATGACGTCAGACCTAGTTGGCATGCCAACTCAGAGAACGAAGTTCACATCTGAAAGAAGAAAAAAACACAGAGCAGCTGAGGCGGCTCCAGTGAAGGGAAACAAAAGATCCAACTGTTTTTCATGATCTTTAGTGGATTTCTGCATCCTGAGGCTACAGAACACTGAATCAAAGGCGTAACGGTGCTGATTGAGAAGTACTGCCTTTCAGCAAACCCATACAATATAATGTTACTAAAAAATATGACATAAAAATGATAACACAGGATATAAAAATAATTAAAAAAACATCTACAGTAGTTGCCGCCTGTCTCTGCTCAAGGACACAAAGGTGATAAGGAACCACAGTTGGGAAGTCTTTGAGAAAAATGCAACACGATGCCATGGTAACATCACAGGGGGTTACCCAGGAAACCACCGTCGTCATGGAGACTGCATCACGAGGCGGGACGTTCTGTACGCTCTCCCCTCCCCTCTCGTCCCGTGTGTGTGTGTGTGTGTGTGTGTGTGTGTGTGTGTGTGTGTGTGTGTGTGTGTGTGTGTGTGTGTGTATTTATATATATATATATATATATATATATATATATATATATATATATATCCTCCGGACTGAATCGATATTGGATATTTAGCGAAGGTTATAATGACATTTTTGAGTCGGGATCAGTTCATTTCCTTTTTATTTAATATAGGCTATATAGGCAGCTCTGAATAAAAAATACAATTTTACGAAAAAAAAGCTCGACTCACATCTCGTGATTGCATCTCCAGAGTATTACCTGATCGATCAGAGTCCAACATCTCGACAGGTGATGATATTAAACAGAAGCTAACTAACTACCAGTCTGTTCGTTGCACTACTGGACAATGAGAATCTTCACGAAGCACGAGACGTCGTTTTCTCTCTTTGTTGTGGTGGGTAAATGCGATATAGTAAGTAGACTATATGCTACACGTGGATCCCGATCATCAACACAGATATGTAGGCGTCGATGTACACAAATGTCGGTTTTAACAAGCCGCTTACTTCTGCACCAAATGTTCGGCAGCTTCAGCGGGATTTAATAGACTTCCTTCTCCAGTGCTTTAGTTCATATTAATACTTCCTGATATATGTGCAATACTTCATGGATATTATCTACACTGGGAGTTTGTTAAATGTGACTTGTTAAAACGGACATTTACGCGTTCCTCGACAGATATGGACGGACACATTACGCATAGCTATATATATATAAAATATAATATCATATACTATTTCTTCACGCTCCAGAAAGGATCCGGAGTTGGTTTTACACGTCCGTGAAGACCTTTTTGATGTTCACGCAGTTCTGGTTGTTCTCGGTGGAGAAGTTGCCCTCCTCCGCCACCGCGTACTCGGACTTGCTGAGGGACGAGGCGCTGCCGGACCCCCGCGGCTGCTCCTCCGGGGGAGGGAGGTGGTCGCAGCTGCTGGTGTGCACGTACTGCGGGTGCTCCTCTCCGTCGGTCTCCCGGTGGTAGAAGTAGTTGAAGTTGGACACGATCACCGGCACGGGTAAGGCAATGGTGAGCACGCCCGCTATGGCGCACAGCGACCCCACTATCTTGCCCCCGATCGTCACCGGGAGCATGTCTCCGTACCCGACGGTAGTCATGGTGACCACCGCCCACCAAAACGCGTCCGGGATGCTGGAGAAACTGGAGCCGTCGTCCGCCTCAGCGAAGTACACCGCGCTGGAGAAGAGGATGACCCCGATGAAGAGGAAGAAGATGAGCAGGCCCAGCTCCCTCATGCTGGCCTTGAGGGTCTGGCCCAGGATCTGGAGTCCCTTGGAGTGACGCGACAGCTTGAATATGCGGAAGACCCTCACCAGCCGGATCACCCTCAGGATGGCGAGGGACATGGCCTGCTGGCCGCCGTTGGGCTCCTGCTCGGCCAGCTCGGTGCCCAGCGTGATGAAGTAGGGGATTATGGCGACGATGTCGATGATATTCATGATGTTTTTGGAGAAGGTGGTTTTGCTGGGGCAGGCGAAAAACCTCACCAGCAACTCGAAAGAGAACCATATGATGCACAGGGTCTCGATCACAAAGAAGGGGTCCGTGAAGGGGTTTGGCGCGTAAGGGTCGGTGCCATTGAGCGCGGGTTCCATCCTGGCCCGGTCCCTTTCGCCCCGGAACTCCGGCAGAGTCTCCATACAAAAAATAACGATGGAAATCAATATCACGAGCACCGACACTATAGCTATCCCCCTCGCCGGTCCCGAGCTTTCCGGATACTCAAACAGAAGCCAAACCTGCTTTTGGAAATCGTTTTTGGGCAGCACGCGCTCGTCTTCTTTTATAAACCCTTCGTCGTCACGGAATTTCTGCATGGCCTCCTCTCCGAGTTGGTAAAACCTGATCTCCTCGGAGAAGATGTCGATGGGCACGTTGACGGGTCTCCGGATGCGCCCCCCGGACTGGTAGAAGTACAGGATGGCGTCAAAGCTCGGCCGGTTCCTGTCAAAGAAGTACTCGTTCCGCAGCGGGTCGAAGTAGCGCATCCTCTTCCTGGGGTCGCCCAGCAGCGTGTCCGGGAACTGGTTGAAAGTTTTCAGTTGCGTCTCGAAGCGCAGACCCGAAATGTTGACGACCACCCGCTCGCAGCATCCCTGTCGGCAGCGCTCGTACCGATCCAGGGCCAGGTGAGGCACCTCCGGGATGTGTTCCACCGTCATGATGCCATTCTCCACCTCGGCATAGCCCCGGTCGTCGGTCGCGTTGCTGGCCCTGTGCCTGACGGACGAGCGGGGCTGGATCTCAAAGGTCGGGGCGTCCATACAGGTGGTTTTCGGTGGTCCAGAGTGTGCGTCACGCCTCTTTCCCAGCCAAAGCCTACAGCTTCGGGGAGCTGGCCACGCCACTCACATCTCTTCCAGCCATCACCTATCTGCGCGTATCCACACTGAAGCGCTGCGCTCCCCTCTGCCTGCCCCCTTACAAACACGTCGACACCCGCCCACCGCGCGTAATATCTGACATACGTCCACCTCCCGCAAATCGGGAATTAACTTGACACTTTAACGTCGCGCACACACCTTCATTCAAGTGATGCAAAACAAAAACACTATCAACCTGTTTGATCCAACTTAGATATTTTTCTCCGTGCCAACGGATCAGATTGTATAAACGCCAGACAGACACGTGGGTAAACAGATCAGGACTGACCTGGAATCTGAAAACGCAGCAGAGGTTTCCGTCTGCGGCATTTAAAACGAGTTCACTTGGAATAAACACACCGTGTCCGTATTGGTCTGAGAGCAGAGCAAAGCGTGGATGCTCACATATTAACGTGTAATAGGCCTATGTATTTTTCCCTGTGCGTCTACACTTCTTGTTATTGAGGAGGGCTGTTGCTCTCCGTAGTGCTGAAAACAACGCGCACCAGCTCTCTCGCTCCCAGCAATGTGTTGAGTTCTGCAGGCGTGCACGTGTTTCTTCCTAAATTCAAAGAAGCCCATTATGAAGCGGACACAGACGCCTTTCATGAAGCGGACACAGACGCCCTTTAAGGCTTTGATGAAGCGGACTCGGTCGCCTCTTTCCCGGAACAAAAGGGAAGCTCGTGAACCGTTTTGGTGATAAAATCGCCCCCCAAAAAAGAAGAGTCGCTCTTCGTTTGCAGCTGGGATTCACGACGGACATGCAACGCATCATCATCAATTCATACTGACAAGCTTCAGCAAAGACGCCTGTCACTGTCCGGGGATGGATGAGTTCAAATGGGAGTCGAGGCTAACGCACAATCTGCTCTTTTATCATTATTAGTTATTTTCAATTGAGCCTCTTTTCTAGACAAACATGGCAACCCGACTATGAACATCAGACAATCCTCTTAAAGGGATGACACTGATCTAAGAAAAAAAAAAAAAAAAAAAACTATTGACCTCTTTTGCTCTGCCTGAAATACAATAGCGGGTGTCATACTTTGTATGAAATGAAAAGTAGTTTATCAAGGCAACCTTTCAAATTTAATTTGCTTTCATTTGCTTCATTGACTTGTTGAAGATCTTGGTTAAACCTCCTTGGGAGCCGAAAGTTCCCATGGGGGACTTCATGTTGGGCCCCAGGAGTCAGAAAAACACTGTAAAACCTCAAAGATAGAAGCAGTAACTATATTTCTGTACATTTCTCTCACTAAACAATCATCTCTTCCCTAATATATCGATACAAATAGAAATGAGATAGAAATGTGCTAAGTGTAACACATTGTCATTACTATTGTTGTCCAAGTGCAATTGACGTAACTCGACTCAGACAGTAGATTTATTTCCTTAACGTGTTATTCCTTTGCTTTCATAAAAATAAGTTGCTATGGCAACAAGTGAAAGCTACCGCTAGCATGTTAGCCCAACTGCCCCGATCAATAAACACCCATAAGATGACAGTTTGTCCTCATATGAATAAAAGCAACAATAAGCATCAACATCATCACCCTAAGGACCTTAACGAGGTGATGTCACACGTTATTAATTACAAACATACATTCATGGGACGTTAGAAAACATAGATGCTGGTTGTTAGCATTGGAATAAGCTCGCAAAATTTAGTAAATGGTAAATGGCCTCATTTATATAGCGCTTTTCTCCAAAGCGCTTTACAGGAATGACTGTAAAAAATGTGCAACTTTTTTTCTCCGAATATTGCCCCCCTCTCTCGGCTCAGTTTTTTTCTTTTTCCTACAGTGGCCCTGACACGCCGTCGTACTTCTCTGAGCACATGGATGTGTGGAACATTAATTATTAACGTCCAATTATGAATTCATTAAAATGCATGAATTTATAGCTGACATGAACAGGTGCACGTGCCTCCGTGAGTAAATCACGTGTGTTGACTCAGCAGGGAAAACGCTAAATTAGTTCAGTTGATCTACAGCAGAATAAATATTTGAATGCAAAACAGAATAAAAAGAGCCTCACTGCAATGTATTCCGTTATGTCTTCTTTTTTTAATTGTCATCAGCCACCAGAAATGTTGCCTTTTCCTTTACAAAAGTTAAGACATTTTCCATAAAAATTAAATCAGAATGCAGGAAATGAATAGCTTGATGCTCAGAACTTCGTGGGGGGAAACCCACCAGAATCCCCCACTTAATAGATTTGAAAAACAAAAGATGATTTCAGTGTCATCACATACTGCTGCTGCTAATGTGGCTAAAAATACCTTAAATTATCAAATTACAAAAGTCTGATGTGATTAACACAAACAAAAAGATGCGTTGAATGTCGTCAGCACTACAGACTATGTTCTCCATGTTCTTATTTAAATGCATGTTGTGATATTTTTTTATTTTAAAAGACAAAGAGAGTTGACCTTTACTAAACAAGTAATAATCTGGGTTAACATCCTGGTATGTGAGAGCCACTTCTTCATACTTGGGTTCTCGCTCTTTCCCCTGGCCGATACCTCTTCTGAGTACATCTTTCATAACTATATTTAATAAATACGAGAGTACAAACACACACAAAGTTAGGTATTAACCATCTCAGTGAGCACGGGAAGTTTTTGTCTGGGTTTTCTCGTCTCCATGGCAACAAAACATCCACGTTTTTTTGTAAAACAGGAAAAAGGAGTTGAAGAAGTAACATCATTTGCGGTCGAACTGATGCAGGAGCGAGTAGACCAGAGACTATTTCCTGTTACATATCAGGACTGAAAAGATGGGTTCGGCCTTCTCGTCTTATTATTTATTTATTTATTTATTTATTTATGTCGACTGCAAGGCTGCAAATCAAACACAAATCAGCTCAACAAACAGGAGGAACACATGTAAAGCTTTGACCCTGGGCAGGAGACACGCTTTCATTTTATGACAACACTCATTATCAAGCAGCCACTGATAAACCCCCCCTTCTTTCATCCAATTCACTCTCCACTTAAACATAACAGCTGAAAATTAATTACATGTAAATTCCTCTGGGCCATGTACGCTTTTAAACTGATTTGCTCTTTGAATGGTAGGAGGGGATATTATAATTGATGGAGCTCTGCAGACAGACGGTTCTGCATGTGTGAGCTCCCGGCTCCATTGTTGGGACTTTATGTGTGCCTTTAACGGCGGCGTTGTTATCATGTTATTCCCATGCAGATACCATCAGTGAGAGAGCCACGGTGTCAGACTCAATATCAAGTCTATTTTTAAGTGATTTATTGTCTCTGTAAATACAAGCCAAACATTCCCCTCTCGATTACCGACCTTGCTGTACACATGTATACGCCCAATCTCACATGAATTCATAAATGCTTAATAGAGATTTGTATTCCACAAGGTCATTCAGTCAATTATAGCCCATTCTGCTGGCTGCCAGCTGAGGATAAAAGAAGGCCTTTTATGTATCCAAACCTCTTGAGGTGAAAGCAGCTAATGAAAGACTTTTTTTTATCAGTCTGGGAAGTTAAAATTACTTATTAACTCTGGCAGAAGTTGCAATTTTAAGTGACGTCACAAATGACATTGTGTTCCTGGTCTGGAGGGAGACGAGGGGAATATGATGTAATAATCCCTGCAGAAAGACTTTCATTCTTCAACACTGCAGACGGCGTCAGAGCAAAAGAGGGCCGGTTTCCATTAAAAAAATGACAATGCTTGGACGGCTCTTTGAGTAATGAGCGAGGTGTTTTTCTGTCTGTTCAGGCCGGATCTCAGGCACACACACTGGCTGATCAATACAGAGAGAGAGAAAGAGCAGCGTCCATCGATCAGTCGTGCATTGGCTGTGATCCCTGCCAGTGCAGAATCATTACACGTTCACATTGTCCGCCACCACAGCTATGATGAGTCAAGGTCAAGGCCAAGGTTAGAAATAATGCAACAACACTTTTCCTTGCCACTATGGGAAGCTGCCGTGGTCGAGGGGTTAAATGACCTGCGTTGTGACCGTTTTCTGATTACTCTTTCAGTCGATATCTTGTAAAATAAGTTGACTAATTCAATCCAATCAACTCAAGGCAATCAAAGGCCCGATCAATCTATCCAATAATAAAAAGTCAACTGTCTCCTAGAAATGATGTTCATACACTAGTGATTTGGTTACACAAGTGTTATACGTTTGTTTTGGGCTTGTTTATTTATTTAACAGTGCTACCTTTTTGTACTGAACACAAGTTGTACAGAGGCCGTTGCTCGTTGGTTTATGCACCGCTGTTTGGAAGTCTTGAGTTCGCCATTTTGGCCGTCGCTATTTCGGGTTTTTGCAACCAGAAGTGACGAGAGAGGGTTACATTTTTTAGGCAACAATTAACTTTCACCAACTAAAAATACACATTTGTAAGGGTTAAAGTTGCAGGACAAAAACACAAACAATGTGGTGGTTTTTAATCTGTCAATCACAAGCTATGGCCTAAAAGCGTAAATAACGTACAAAATGAGCATCATGCTGCATTGGAACAGACTTGAAAATAGCTATTGAGAACATTAATTCCAAGTTAGAAGTAAGCTCATTTTCCTCAAATACTTCTGACTTATTATAGCAACCACTTGACCAGCTGGCCATTAGAAATAATGCAGGTTTAAGGCATGTAGTTCAGGGTGGCATGATGTTTCTGTCAGATCATATTTCCAGTTCAAATTAGTCATACATTAAGAAATGATTTAGAGGATAGGGGTTTGGAAAAGAAGGTACAATAGCGGTTATAATTTTATGGGTCACAATATTTGTTCTGTTTACACTAAGATTTTGCTTTTGAAATTCTGTATGCCTCAGGAAGCGTCTCACCACCAAGGAAATGCGAGCAGCTGCTGCCACAGCGATGCATTAAACAAGCGTGACACACATGGAAGACGACGAGGGAATTAAACTCGGCATCTCATCAACTTGTGTGCCTCAATGTTACGGTTGCACTTCAAGAAAACAAACACACAAAGCACAGAGAGCACAGGCATGCCACTAACCAGCACCTCCTTATATATAGTGCATAATTATGTTTCCACATATGAGGCAGAAAACAGACTTTCCAAGACAAACAATTTATTGCAAATGTCGGCAGAAAGCTACAAAAAAAAGAAACACAAATCCCATAACTGAATGATAAATACTTCTGATTAGCATCAGCTGACCTTTAACAACACGGGAAGCATCAAATATGAATTTAGTTCAGGGTCCTCTCAACATCGAGGTGGGTAGAAATTGGCATTTCAGGTAAGAGTCGCGAGCGAGGGGCCATGCTCTCATGGGGATCAAGAATTTACGGCGCCAGATATGGCATGCAACGTGGTACATGCGTTGTTGCTATTCCAGACGGCATCCCTGCAGTGAAATGTGAAGGTCACTGGCAAGGAGGAGGGCGTATGTTGGGGAAAAGATCCAGCCTCCTGGATTAGAGATCCCTGGGGAGAACGAGCTCTCTGGCCCCTGCATGACATGCTGTCACTGTAATAGATTGGTGGTGCTATAGAGAAAGACCCCCCTGAGCATTAGACCACTGCTTTATGTCCGGCCTGAGAGGGGTAACTTTTCAGTGGCAGAAAGACCACAGACCTGGATGCAAATATAAAGTCTCTTCAATTGGTTTGGAACTGAGCTTGGACATCTATTTGGCCAAAAGATTGAAAGTCAGGGGGAGACAGAAGACAGAAGAGATCCAGAGAGGATTGTAGGCCCTCGGCCGTTCACCAATAAACCAATAGTCATATCAGTGACTTAAGAACCACACCCACAGAACATATTCAGGAATTAAACCAGACTCTCTAAACAAGAGAAAAGGTTTTTGGCACCCCACAACTGCACCACCCCATCATCACTGAAAACGAAACAGGAGAGACAGTAGACCCCTTCAAATACATTGGACTCACCTTTGAACATCACACAGACATCCACAAAGAAAGGAAATCAAAGCCAGTCAGCGGCGCACACACTAGAAGGACTTCTGCATGCCGCATCCATCTACTCCTACTACTCTATACTAGCACTAGTATACTAGTACCACCCATTCTTTTATACTGTCGCACCTGCTTCTTCAACATGCTCACTGTCAAAAAACGCAACAGACTCAGATAACCAATATTACCACCAACATAATATGTCTGCACACCCCCAGTCTACAAGAGCTCAACAGCAAGGCCTTCACACATATCGCACACATATCCCCGGACAACACACACACACTCAACCGTTACTTCTATCTTCTACCTTCAGGTAGGAGGTATAGAAGCATAAGGTGCAACAAAACCCGCTTCAGCAGAAGCTTAATCCCCTCAGCCATCCCAATACTCAACACAACTAAGTCCCACAGAGAATGGAACTATTCCCCCCCCAGTGATGTATGATGTGTGTGACAAGTGATATGTCACCCCCCATGTCTGCCTAAATGAATGTATACATGTCCTATATGGCCTAAATGCCTTTTGTTAACTATGTCAAATGTTGTGTTAAAGGTCTGGTGTCAAGTTTGTATGTTATGCTATATGTCATCCCTGCATGTCATACGGCATGTCCACAAGCCTGTGAACATGTACATCTAACTGTGAAAAGAAATGTCCCCACGGGGACAATAAACTAACTATACAATGCAAATCAATTAGAGCTGCAACATTCATTTTCATTATTAATATAATCAATCAAAATGCATTAATATAGCCTAAAAGCCAAATATATTCTATTTATTATGATGGCAAACAAGTAGAAAGCAGCAAATTCTTACAACAGTCTTACAGCTGAGAAGTAGATGTTGCAGATTAACTTTTCTTAAAATCTAAATCAATAAAAATGACTAATGATTGCTGCAGCTCCAAAACTCAGGTTGCACGGTTTATAGTGGGCAATACTTTATTAGACAATCAACAGGTAATAACATTTAGGTATTTGAGCATGTGATAAGCAGAATAAATGGTGTGAATGTGGCTGGGGAGGAAAAAGTAACACAGTTATTCCTTCCACTTTCCCCAACACGTCTTAGAAACGCCATCCTGCCTGATGGTTTCTGCAAATTATCAGGCTTGCACCTCCCTGCAGTAGCCGGCGCAAGAGACATGTCTGAGGTGCGAACCACAGTTTGCGGAGCAGCAGATGGACTGACTAATGTAATTCCTGACTTGAGCCGCGTTGTGTCTCGCTGCCAAATCACAGTGAGAGATAGCAGAATGGCTCATTTGGGGAATGTAAGCAGGAACTCAATTAAAATGGTTCTCACAATAAGCAACACCAGACATATGCTTGTTTCATTTTCAGTGTTTCCTTGGCTGCTGTAGACGTACGAGTCCCCAAGTACAATATCTCAACATGACAGAACATAATGATGCTAAATGTCAATCAAGAAGAAGATATTAATCACGAGTGTCGGACGGGTTACATGTGAATACACTTATTTTTGCTGGTAAACAGGCATTCTGTATTCCAGAGTCAATTCCATGACAGCATGCTGACCTTTCCAGGAAAATCCATACGAGAAGAATACACAATGTGTGTACTATGAGGGAAGTACAAAAAAATCCATAATAATTCAAAGACAGACTTTTAACATCTGTCTGTAAATGTGGGGGAGTAATACTTTTTGTAATGACTGTAATGACTTGCAATGATTCATTAGACTGTTTTTAAATGCTCAATATAGATTTATCAGCTTGTAAGTGCTACTATTACTACTACAACTACAATTTCATGATCATCATATAGCTGAAATGTCTCCCTCCTGCTGGTGCCAGACAAGTGGATCACCAAGGTCTTTAGGATCCATGTGACCATGAATGTACAGAATTCCATCAAATAGATGTTGAACTATTTTACTCCAACGCTATCTTGGCTAAATCAATGTCCTCCAACATTGCTCATAATAGCCCAATAAACTATTAAAAAAGAACAGAAACCCTGGTATAAATGATATGGCAAAATGAATATTGTCCAACAGTAAATATCATACCCATGTTGCAAGGTCTCCCATTTATCAATCCGTTGTTTTGGACCAGACTGGTGTTTAAATGTTACAGTTTTTGCCTTCATGGAGGGATCATCGGGAGCAAGACGGAGGAAGGTGTGGAATAAAAACAAAGGAGGAAATAGAACTAGGAAGAACTAGGCTACCAGTGCCTGTATTACTAATATCAGTGTGGAGACAGATGGGTGACATCACTTTGATGGTATTTTGGCAGGCCGTTGGTAACCATGGTAACCATGGTAAAAGTGGGGGGAGATCCCAGAGCCTGAATGAAGCAATGGGGATTTTCCTGCTCAGTATTCCAGGCTGTGAAACACACGTAAACAAGCACACGAGCACTAACATGATTTCACACACACTCTCTCACACACACACACACACACACACTCTCTCTCTCTCTCTCTCTCTCTCTCTCTCTCTCTCTCTCTCTCTCTCTCTCTCTCTCTCTCTCTCTCTCTCTCTCTCTCTCTCTCTCACACACACACACACACACACACACACACACACACACACACACACACACACACACACACACACACACACACACACACACACACACACACACACACACACACACACACACACACACACACACACACACACACACACTATGCAAAGCAGGATAACTTACATCCTTCTTATCTTGCTTTCATTTCTCGCTATAGGGAGGAAACATCAAAGATGCCGTGCAGTCACGGTGAACTTATACGACAACACAGGTACGCTCACGTAGTTCACCCCCATGCTTTCATGCACAGAGACACACACACACATGCAGAAAAGACACCCTGAGTTCCTCCCAAACAACAGACGATAATGATGTGTTTGTCTGTCAGACGTCGTCTTCCCGTCAAATGCCCGTCTGAAGCCCCAGGTACAGTAAATTCTTATTATATTCCTGCCACTTGTGATTCCCCATCACCGCATCAGCACAATTGGAGGAACATCATTAATACTTTGATCATTTCCTCCTGACACACACGGCGTAGCCTGGAGGGAAGTTGTGGAGATTCGAGCTCTCTTAGGAAAAAATACATTTCTTAAAAAGGTTCATTCTGATTCTTAACATGTTATCACCAACGTACATTTCATGGATCATATTTTTATTCCAAATTTATTTGGGTGTGAATATGTGAATTTGCGCTGGGTGATCTCTGATCATCTTATGTAAGATTATTTGATGCCTCTTACCTGTGACACAATACAAATATTAATATTTTGTTAAGAAACAAAGCGATTCCAGTAAGTTTAGGTGTAATTTTAGAAGTTTTAAGCATATTTTAAACGTGACAATCACAACCAGAATAATCGTGATATAAAGTTTTCATATCATCCCATGCTTATTAAGCAACCAGGTTTCTAACGCAGTGCTTCTGTTACAAATTTGCCACCTCCAATTCCCAAACTGACATACAACTGATGACGACATGTTCATTTTGTACAGACCAACTGTATGTGTAAATCCGTGGAGTGGCCTTTTAATATTTCTAGTTGTACCAGGTCATCTGAAGCCATATTACATACATTGAGGACTGAAAAAAAAAAATGTTGCATTCATGGGATTACAGGGTTTTTGCATTAACATGATGAAGAAATTTGTCATGCCCATCTGGTCCTTTTATCAATAGATGATTTTCAATCGCATTTTGCATGATTTAGATCCCGGTCACACATAAAAGACGCCATCAGCATTGCTCACTTCTATATGAAGTTGACAATTAACATCCTATACATACACATTTCTGCCAATCACACCTCCAATTTGTATCTACAGTGACCGTTTCCACGAGGCCGTACCTGCTGCCTTTTAGCAGAACATTAAAGTATGACCACTAGCAACAGCATGCCTTCCGGGACTCCGTGTTAACAGGGCCTTTTCCCCTCCCTGGCATCACTTTTGCATTGAAATATTTAACCGATGGCATTATGAGGGCCTGACCTAGGTGATGATCCAGGTCAGTGGAGACGAATAGAGAGCTCGGGCACAGCTGTGGAAAAAGACCCAGCAGAAAAAAACATCCTGTGTCACAGCTCACAGACATCACGTCTAATAGGAGTGTTGTCGTGCAAATTCAAGCAGAATAAAAGAGTATTCATTTCCCTCTAACAACGATGACATAATGCCTCAATATTACAAAATATGTGTCTCTTGAATTTCCCAGAGGAAGCTTTTCAAGGTGCTTCATCTCTAATAGTGTTTCATAACTAAAACATGATGGCGTGTGGGGGGCCGCCGTCCTCCATTAACCACACCATGTCATTTGAAAGGGGTTATTACAATTACCAAACCATTACAATTAAATCATCCGGTGATGATGTAAGGTTCCCCTTCCTTTCTTTTTAATGTTAATGGCCGAGCAATTCATCTTTTCTACAAAAAATAAAAAATCCAAACAAAAGCAAACAAAGCATCAGACTTCAAAGCGGGAGTCCTCATTAGCCGTACTACGCCTTTGAAGAGACGTCCTCGGTGCAGCATCACAGATGGATCTCTAAAAGCTGGGTTTTTCTCCCACTGGGTCCCTGTAATTATGAACACATTAGCCGGATGCGTTGTTTTCTCTTAAACGAGTCGTATATCCTGAGCGGTGTGGTGTTGGCGAGTGTGTTGCTGCTGACTGGTGAGATTTGCCGCTGGCAGTCTGCCGCTGCTGGCGGGCCGCGGCGCTGCCAAAGTGGACCCATAAATCCTGTGGACGTCTTTGTTTATTGGCTCTATTAACAGGTTTGCTGCTTGCACTGATTCTGGCTGCGGTGATCAAATGTGCCAGAAATTAAGCCAATTACTGTAAAAACATTTTAAACTCTCGGCATGCTTGTGGGTTTTGGGATATATTGCATGGCCTCAGGGTTCATTCACAGAAAACATATTGGATCAAGTGTTAACCCCTTAACGTCCAGATTGGCCTTTTTAAAAAGGTAGGAAAAACATCATATTATGAATTATTATATTATTTTGTTTTTGATTCATTGGTAACTCATTTTGTTTACCAAAACATTTAAATTTTTTTACAGTTTATGATAATATAAGTGACAACAGCAGCAAATCCAGCAAAGTTGAGCAGCTGGAACCAAATAATCTTTGATCAAATCGGCTATCAGAAGTATTGCCAATTAATGTTCAGTGGCTCGACCAATTGATTAAATCGTTTGATTCCTTTTGGTTTTAGCTGCGTCATTTATAAACAAGTGGTAGGCCAGTGTAGATTCATAAGACAAAAAGTACTGAGAAACAGTTTTTAAATCAGAATAAATACTACCTTCACGATGATACAAACAAGTTCTGCCTCCTCTCCAGAGGAGTCTTAGTCCACTCGACTAATAAAATCTGCCACAAAAAACAAAAGTAGAGACACACCAATCTGAATTCTACTATACCAATTCTGACACTGCAAATAACAAAGAAGAAGATGAAGAAGAAGTTGCATTTAATGTGGTTTGGATATGACTTTCTAAAACACAAGTCACATACACAAATATATACAAACTCAAGATTTCATAGTTTTAACGGTTGCATCATTCAATCAAAGAGAAATGTTCTAGATGGCTCGTGCCTCATCTTATACAGATTAAGTGAGTAACGCGTTTAAGCAGCGTTTAACAGGTTAACTGAATAAAGATAAAGTTTCTGGACTTTTCCCACATAAAGAATGCAGCGAACCCGCACACGCACACACACACACACACACACACACACACACACACACACACACACACACACACACACACACACACACACACACACACACACACACACAGTTCGTTATCTTGAGCGAACATATTTCTGCGAATGTGATCAAATATGAGGCGTGCTGGGCTCATTTACTGGAGCGAGCGGCGCCTGCGAAGCACTCACACAGATACAGTGATTCATGCACACAATGAAGGCAGCAGGAAGTGACACATTTATTCAAAAAAACATCCACTCAGACTTTAAAATGTGTCACGTTTGATGCCGCTCACGTTTGTACTCCCGGCTCATCTCGCTAAACAAGCGAGGGAGAGATACTGGACGCTGTGGCTGCTCCTGCCACACTAAAAAGGGGGAGGTCTCACTCCTTTCCTGCCTGTGCAATTGCCTTAGCTCAATGATTTATGAAAAGGAGAACAATCTGCACACAGATGGGGGCATAGATATAAATATTCTGACCCGTCACAAGAAGGCCAGACCACTTTTCCTCCCAGCTTCAGGTGATCTATGACACGATTCGAGCTGTGAGAAACCTCAGAAAACAAAGCTGTGTTTGTGTTCCTGCTCTGTTTTCTTGCCTTAAATACAAACAACTGTTTTATAATGACATAAGAAATACGTGTTCAGCCGCAGGGAATCAACAGTATCGATGCATACATGTGATTTAATACCTGATGCAGCCGCCAGATTTCCAAATCGACACATTAGTGCACGTTTTGTGTTGTTGTTTGTTTCCTTTTGAAGGTACCCGAGAGAATCGAAAGCAATTTTCTGTGAGATAAAAAAAACCCTCCTCAAGCTAAATGCTCATTTCACAATTTCATTGATTTTGGACAGAGAGTAGAGTCTGCTTGGATTAAATCTGATCATCAGCCTAAATCGGTACCGTTTTGTATCCAGATGAAGTAGTGAGAAGAAACTTGAACTGAAAAATATCAAAAATATTTATTGATACACATGATTTTGTCATCCTCCCAAATTCAGCATCAACCAGGCTCTAGTTGACATTAGTGTGGGTTTGTAGAGTAAATCTCCCTGCGACACAAGGACTTTCTAGAACGTGACATCTGGTTGGTCATTCATTTCTGATTTGATAACTGCCTGTGTGCTTCATTGTTTACTGCCTTCTGAAACCACACATTTTCTCACGATCTCACGTCGATCGGCGGGATGAAGTTTGTTTGACAATCACATGACCACGACAAAAGGCACCGACATTGTCCTGTTGATTGGCTGCTGAACAAGAAAAAAGGCGGGTTTTGGCTATTTGTAGAAGGGCTTACCGTGGTGGACAATGAATGGTAACCGCATGCCTGCACTGGTTTGGGTTGGTTTCCGGTGTTTCCCCTGAAATTCTTTGTTAAAAGGAAAACACCACCGCATTTCCATACTGAACTATGTTCTGCTCTGATCTTAGACGAGGTGATACATACCTCCCTCTCCTCTGTGCGTGCACTCAATGGCTCTTGTGCGCACTCCACGCAGCGCTAATTTGCTAGCATGTAGCTTGGCCCAGTATATTCCTTAGGATCCAAAGGGGGGTGAAGTTAGAAGCGACCAAGCACTTCCACGTTGTCCCTGTTTAAATACGGTTACGTGAGTAGTTACACGACCCAAGTTTGGTTACACAAAATGAAACATGCCAATTTTTCTAAGCGGACACAGTCAATCACCAAATCCTCCTCTCCACTCTGGCTGAACTTGGCATAACTGACTCTGCTCTCGCCTGGTTTACATCATACCTGACAAATCGCACCTTTCAGGTCACATGGAATGGCTCTATGTCCAAACCCTGTTCTCTGGACACGGGTGTCCCTCAAGGCTCAGTATTAGGACCGCTTCTGTTCTCACTATACACCAGCTCACTAGGTTCTGTTATCATATCGCATGGATTCTCCTACCATTGCTACGCAGATGACACCCAGCTGTTCCTCTCTTTTCCCCCGTCCTCTGACACCCACATTGCAACTCGCATCTCGGACTGTCTGGCTGACATCTCTGTCTGGACAACTGCACATCACCTCAAGCTTAACCTGAATAAAACCGAACTCCTCTTCATCCCAGGGAAAGACTGCCCTCGCATGGACCTGTCGGTCACTGTCGAGGGCATCACAGTATTGCCGTCGTCAACTGCGAGGAACCTGGGTGTAATCCTCGATGACCAACTATCCTGCACCCCCAACATCACTGCTGTGGCCCGATCCTGCAGATTTGCCCTCTACAACATCCGCAGGATTCGGACCCTCCTAACAAAGGACGCAACGCAACTCTTGGTCCAAGCACTGGTCATCTCCCGCCTTGACTACTGCAACTCTCTCCTGGCCGGACTCCCGGCCTCTGCGATTAAACCATTGCAGCGTATCCAGAACGCTGCAGCACGTCTTATCTTCAATCTACCCAAATTCTCCCACGTGACCCCCCTCCTCCTTGACCTCCACTGGCTCCCTGTTGCAGCACGCATCCAATTTAAGACGATGACACTGGTCTTCAGGGCCATCAATGAAAACCATCTACCTCCAAACACTGGTCAAACCACACGCCCCGAAGAGAGCACTTCGCTCCTCTACTTCAGCTGGCCGGCTGGTACCACCATCGCTGAAATCAAACAAATGTCGCTCAGCAAAGTCCAGACTCTTCTCTGTTCTGGCGCCTCAGTGGTGGAACGAACTCCCGACTAATGTCAGGACAGCTGAGTCATTTGCCATTTTCCGAAAAAGGCTCAAGACTCACCTGTTCAGACTTCACCTCGACTAGCATGACTTCCCCCCCGCCCCCCCCCCAAAAAAAAAAAAAAAAAAAGCCTTACCTATAGCACTCTGATCGTAGCACTGTTGCTCTTGAACTACTAGTTTACTCAGATGAGGACCTAACACTTGTTCTACTTTTAGCTCTTACTTTATCGGCAATGATTCGTTGTGGTTTCCTTGTTTCCTTCTTTTGACAAATGTACTTATTGTAAGTCGCTTTGGACAAAAGCTAAATGACCTAAATGTAAATGTAAATGGATAACAAGGATAACTATATAATGTATGGCGGAATAACAACTGGAAGCACTTCGACGTCGGCGCAGTAATATCATCACTCAAAACATGACGGGACTATCATGTAGTCAATGGCTCTACGCACTCAATGCGTAGAGCCATTGAGTGCACGCACAGAGGAGAGGGAGGTATGTATCACCTCGTCTAAGATCAGGGCAGAACATAGTTCAGTATGGAAATGCGGTGGTGTTTTCCTTTAATAGCAGTTGGTTTTTGGTTCACATGGCCACTAGTTGCAGAGCTCAAACTGAATACTAAAACATATTTCACAAGTGCAAATGTTAGCCCTTCTGCATTTTCTGTTTTTTTGTTGTTATGAAGCCCACCACACCTAAACCACTAACGGAGATCACTGCTGCAATATATATGTTTTAAATATGCTCAAACAGCCAATACAACACAACAAACTATCAGAATGTGATCCATCAGTGTTTATGTTCCCAACAGCACTGCACCCTACATCCAGCGTTAAATTACCCTTCTCCGAGGCTCCGTGCAGCATGGAAATGTATGTTGCCGTCTATATATAGGCATCATTATTATGCAGGAATTTCTTATGGATGAGCATCCCCTCTCTCTAGTCCTTCTCTGAAAAAGCTTTTGTCTATTCCTTGAACAATCAGTTGCTGTGCGGCATCTGATAGAATCATGTGGCACTTTGTCTTTTCCCTGTCAGGCCATAATGCATTCCAGTCATGGACTTGGTCAAAGTTGGAGACACTCATGCCCCGGGGGAAGGGGGCCCTCATTCTGTTTGCCATGCTTCTGAATGCTGTTTCTGCTGACATTAAAGCCTACTTCCTCACAATGTGATCCCCCACAAAGACTGCGTAATTAAGCAATAGGTTAGAGCTTTCCCAGCAGCCAGTCTGTGCATCTGTTGTTGTTGGCCTCGCACAATGAAAAGATCCCGGAGAGGATTAATTTGCTCTTCTAATGAGCAGTTGGACTGGCATACCTGCCCTGTCGCCGCTCCTCTGAGAATACAGGCATAAAAACAGGATGTTTATGCTATACATCTACTGGCATAGTACAGAGGAGAAGAAAAAAATGTGGTGGAAATCTGAGTCTCAAGAATATCAAAGATGTCTTTATGCTTATTTATGAAGCTTTCTGCACAACACAGGAAGCAGTGGCCTTTCATACAGAAGTAAAGGTCAACAAGGAGCTCACACATGGGTCATTATAGGAAACAAAGAGTCACTTTACATGTCACAAAGCAGTATCTATGTCTTAAGGAGCATGTTTGTCATATAGTGATCATGCGTTTCCGTTCCATTTTCCATGCATAAGGTTTGAGCAATACACAAGCCCATTTTCCATCACAAAATAAAGATGAGAAAATTAAAATATGAAAATTGAGCATCTAATTGATCAGGTTTTTACTTTAAAATGGCCACTGTATCTAAATCAGTGTTGGCATGTATATATTTAAAACAGGTTCGACCCATTATACAAAAAAAAGGAAAACATACCAATGATGGATTGAGATGTCGGGGCAGGAATGCAAAATTAAAAGACTGATGAATACATGAATTAGCTATGTGAGAGTAGGATGATTAAATTAAGCCATTTTCAAAATTAAACAATCCATCATCATGGCAGCTTGTTTTTTTTAACCTACTTTACTATTCTAACATTAACAGTGTCACCATGACTCCACAGGAGGGCAGCAGACCACTAATACAACACAAACTCACTGCTGCTTTTCCTTTCTTTTCTTTTTTTATCCAGCTTGTTTCAATTCCATATAGACATTGAGCAGCAGCACTTCTGGACTAAAACTGACACCAGACAGATTAATTGAAAATGACAGCAAAGGCTTAGCAATGTTTTTGTTTTTAAACCCCCTCATGTGGCAGACTGACCCACCAAAGCGAGTGTGGATTAAGGATGGTTAAACTGAAGATCACATGCACACTGCAACTCCAGGGCCAAGGACACAAATGTGCAGTTAAACGGTCTGTGTTTTACTCTTTTGGTTCACCCTTTGAACCCCGAAAGCCCACAGGCATATTTGAAAACCCATTTAAAAAGCCAGAAACCATATGAGCAGACATTATCATTGGATTATCCACTTTTATTTAGAGTCCTTGAACGGATCATGTTGGGGCGAACCCAAAAATAGCTGCTGTTGATTGCTCAACAGCAGCTATTGTTGTTCAAAATGTTGATATTTCATTCTACATTTCACATTTTAAATCTCATATGTATAATGTTTGCCAAAAAAAAACCTCAGCACAACTTAGAACCTACTCATAGTAACAAAACCTCAGTTCACACGGTGCAAAGAGCCGAGGAAAAGAGAGGTTGTAAAAATGTAAATAGTTCAACATGTAGGACTCACATATTGAGGTGAAGAACAAGGCCACGGTGACTGAAATGTGTAAGGAGCAAAAAGCACCCAGAAACTGCTCTGGGTTCAGAGGGTAAAAAGGTCACAAGCCGGAGAGTGAACAAATTGTTGTATAATATAAGCGCTCAATATTCATCGTGTAGCGGCACCGGTTTGAACCCTATTTATTTATGTGGGGAAAAACATACATACATTTATGACCACTGGGACGCTATAATTCCACATCACTGTAAATGATTTCCCATAAATCATCCACAGCACATCGACTTTTTCGAGAGCAATAATTCAGACTGTGTTTAGAGGTGCAGCCGTGTTGGGAATTATGTTGATATAGATTGGACACATCTGGTGTCCAGGTTTGCCAAATATTAAGGGGGGCCATGTTACCAGTGGGATCAGGTCAGCTGATTATGGAAGAGTTGTTCTGATCCAGCTGCTGCAAAACTAATAGAGAAAACTCCCAAGAATAAAGTAACTGAAGTACTGAAATCACAAACTTATAAATAATAATGACACATTATTATTTTTTACTGGGCTAAATGAGAATAACACCAGTTTCATTTCCGTGCTGCATGAATATGAATATTCACAACAGCTTCATATTTTTTACACTGTTATTTTAATCATTTCATTTGATATTTCTTGCTTATGAATATTCATAAAGTATCACAGCTATCAGATGTACTGTCACATAATTGTGCCATCCAATGAGGTTTTACACAGAAAGTGCTATGGCATGAGTAAGGACTATTTTTTGACATAGCAAGACTAACAAGACAACGGCAATCAATGAATCCATCAGATCAGCATCAGCAACAACGTTATGACGCAGATCGCATTATTGATCGACTATGACACGACTGTGTCTCTGTGGTTATAGAATAGTTTCCTCCATCAGTTAGTCATGATGGGTTAGGTTATATTTCATTTGAAAAAACGATAATGATAACAATGATAAATCCTCAAGACTGTGTTTAATGCTAAAGGCTGTTGTTTTTTGTTTTTTAAAGGTCAATGCCAACGTTTCTCACATGTTCGGTGTCTTCAATATCTCCTGCACACAGCAATCACAGTGAAGGTGAAGGAAAGACTCCATGACTCTTTTTACAACTAAACCAAGGCCCAACCTTGTAACTGAGAGAAAGATAATTACACTGAAATCGGACAACGGTTCAGACAGAACAATGGATGGAATGAGAGCGAGGTCGTGGAGGAGACCAGACAGATGACAGGAATAATGTTTTTTAAACAAATCAGTTCCAAGTTGGCTCCAAGTTTGTGTGTTCTGACCCAACACTGTTGTTCCTCTGTGTCGGGGCGTCTTCAAGCAAAGAGACACTTTGTTGGCACTAGACTTAAAGCATTTACTGTATTCATCCCATCCAAGTATCTGGAATCGCAACACGACTGGAGAGAAGAAGAAGAAATCCCCAGAGAGAGGCCTGTTTCACTCAATGTGTCCTTAGCGGAGGGTTTGATCACATAGTTTCAAAAGGTTGGAGGGTCACCTGATCCTCTGTGTGTGTGTGTGTGTGTGTGTGTGTGTGTGTGTGTGTGTGTGTGTGTGTGTGTGTGTGTGTGTGTGTGTGTGGGGTAGTGGGGGTCCTCAATGCCTTGGGGCAAATGATATAATAGGCAGCAACCCACCCCTGGGGCAAAACTTCTCCAGCCCTTGGACAAAGTGTCCCGCCTCAGTCATATTTGATTTCAAGGGCCCGATCTTTGGATTGATGGCTTCTGGACGGGAAGCGAAAGAGGTCGAGGGGAAAGGATTGTGCCCTTTTGAATTTCCTCTGTACACGTTTCACTGTCGGGTCAACATAATGTTAAATGTGACGTACATCCATGTCACGAAAAGATCAAAAACCTCAAGTGGATGCATTTCTGATGTTTTAAATTAGGTTTATAAATCAGTGTTGAGGCCTCGGAAGCCACATGAGACGTCCTCAAAGAGGTCCACTCCGGCTCGGGCATTTTGTTCACCACTTGAAAGGATTCGTCACTTCTTATAAAGTCATTGTTCTGTTTATAACAAAGAAAAAGAGATTACTCACAGACTACTCACAACAAGTAAGTGATATTCAGCTTTCAGGTGATATTTCAGGATTAACCTAAAATGCACTATAACCTTTCCAGGTGACCTTCTCTAAACTTTTGAATGCACATGTCCAACTGTTCAATGTTTCAGTACTTTTTGCACAACTTGCTGTTCTCTAACACGGAGCTGAACGGCAACATTCACAACAGCTGTTTGATCCTTGAATCGACCAATCAATGTCCTGGTTCAATTAGAATCTGTATTTAAACAGTCCTCTTCATCATGCTGTTCACATGTTGACATCATGAGACCAAGACGACACCTAACAAGTGATCAACATCGCCATGCAAGGCTTCAAACAGGATGTTGTCAGAGGGAAGTGGCCAATGAGCTTAGAGCGTCACAGAGAGACTGGAAGAGTCCCAGAAAGCAGAGACGTGGACGTCCTTTGGTCACATGACCAGTTATAGAGACATTGACATGTTTAGTTGTGGTATACCCACCGCTGGCTTTAGTTTCAATACATTGTTTGAGATGAGGAAATCACCATCGCATGCCTCTACTTAGATGCCCTACTTTCATGATATAATATCACTGTAGCGTGAAATCTTTACATTTCCAATTACATACAAAGTTGTTGTCCCCGATATCGTGGAATGAGATGTCTCTCTGGAGACAAACCGAGATGTCTGCACCGATAAGAGGAATTTGCACTGAATTATACAACTTACAAGAGTTTGATTTTGGGAAACATTCCGGCTGGATGACAGACCAACATTCACGGATGTGACAGCAGACTATACTGATTCAGTATATCACAAACCGCCGGGCGAGTGGCCCTGAATGACTGCCGCGGGGCATCCGTGGTGGGCCGGGAGCCAACCCGGAGATATACGGGCCTGGCAGAGGACTGCCGGCTGCATCACAAACCCTTATTGTGGCCAGAATGCCACTTGGACCTCCGTAACATCCTCTGGCATCGACACCACCATCATCATCAATGAGTGTGACGCATGCACAGAATGCAACTGTGATGGTATGTGTAGTAAAAGTCACCATCCTTTTAGACTTCGGCCAGCTGGGTCATTTTACACAATACCGATTTGTTAACTAATTTCTTTCTCCGGCCATTTAGAGTGTGAACTTGCTTGATAAAGATAATCCATCAGACACCTTTAAGTATTTACATTACGTAACATATATGTAACTTTACATTTTGGCAACTCTACTTAAAAAAGTAGAGAAGACATGAAAATTAATACAGTCAGAATATGAAAGTCTGAATTAATTGGAGTATTTAAAATAGTCTATGCTCACAACAGTATTAAGTGATGGCAACATTCATAAAGAAATGATAAGCGGCAACATTTTAAGAAAATGTATTTAAAGCACTTCTCTGGGAGGAAGCATATCATTTCAAAACTATGAGGTATGCTTCAAAATCAGTCATATTAAAAATTTGTAAGTGACTAAATCATGCAGCAGTACCACAGCCTGTAAGGTAAGAGATGCAGACACATTTGTAAACTGAGATACAATAAAAGGAAATCAGTATACCAGGTTAGTCATTCCACCTTAAACAAGGAAACCAAGGAGAAGGAAGTGAAATAGCTGATGTGATCGTTGAACCTTCAGCACCATCAGTGGTCGGGGAGCGACACACACACACACACACACACATAGTGTAAACAAACACTAACTAGTGAGAACACAGCCCCCGCTCATCATCACACAGCTGTAAACACAGATGTGCTGAGACTCCTGTCAATGGAAGCAGGGATGGTTGTGGACACGTTCCAGAGCTGATGTGTAAAAACAACACAGAGCTAATAGAGAACGGACGTATCGGATATGGATTCAAGATGAACATTGTTTGGGCAGAGAACAATAACCTCTCAACCCGACCGACGTGAAAATACAGAATGTTGGTGACATTTTTTGAATTCTTCCGTTCTATAAGAAATTGAATCCAATGCAGAAATGGTTCCCTTTCCGTCAAAGACAACACAGCCATTGTCCTCCAGAGTTGGGGAGCCTTCTTTTTTTTCCTGGAAGGCTATCTGCCTGGTGGCCCTGGGCTAATCTGGGCTGGTTGGAGCGGAGGTCACAGGGCACATGCTTAGCCTGGTTTTGGCTGCTGGGCTGAGTCAGATCACTACTGAGGTCAGGTTCTCAATTTGCTTGAGATAAGCCCACAAAGGAGCCTACATACCTTTCATAGGTTTCTTTTCTGTAGTACTAGAGCACCGCTGGCTCCGAGACGCTTTTCTCCACACAGAGCTCAAGACTGACAGCGAGGGCAAGGACAAGTGTTTAATAAAACGCTGAATACTTGTGCAATACTGCTGTCAGTCTGCTAACCCTGCAGCTCATGCTTATATATCCAAATATTTGTCATGTGTGCCATGTTATCTTGTTCATAATAACATCGGTATCTGTATTGTTATTTTCTGCGATATGTTTTGATATACTGCAACACAATTAATTTATTTCATGACTACGTAGAGCTGCAACAAGAAGTAGGCTATAAAAAGAGATAGCTACAACAAAGTAAGGCAACGTAAGCATTGCAAAAAGTATTCATGTGTTACTGCACCATAAACATCATTATCGCAAAACTACCATGGAATATTATATTATTTTAAAAGCGCAGACAGAGGGTGCATTTTAGGGACATCCGAGTATCAATCACAGGATGTTACACCAACAGGTAATATCAAATATAATATATATTATATATAATAAATATTGAATTTAATACATGTTGAAACCTTTGTTGGAATAATGCAAATATGCGAATTATTGTAATTAAGTGTTCCTATTAAAAGTTTAAAATGTCTACAGCATGTTGGTTATTCATGGTAATTCATACACAAGAGAATGAAGATCTGTATAATATTGATAGGATCTCATTCCGGGTGTTTGAGTATCCTACTGGATGTGAAACACGAGCGTTGTTGGGGGGAGCTGAGGCCGGCTGTGAAGACGACCTGCGCTGCGTCTTGTTCTGCTGTGTCTTTGCGATAATCAAATCTGAATGTTTCATAGAATCAAGATTAAGCCCTTACTTCCTGCTCAGTTCCACGAAGTCAGCTGTCTTTTCAAAATACTGGGTCTGAGTTGATGCGGCTGATGAAGGCCAGATGTGGATTACCGAAGTGTGCACATTTTCTTTCTTCAGAGTAATTGGGAGTTACAGTGGCGCTTCACCAAACGGGCAAACTGGTCTGTGGTTCTCCGTGAAAAACACCCTTCAGCACACTGGTAGTCTCACACTGAAACAACACTTGAGTTGAGTTTTGGAAGCTTAATATATTTTTTTGTTTTAACCAATAATGATCATAAAGACAGTTAGACTTGCATCTATTTTGGGGTCTATTTGGCTCCCCTTTTGGCAGCAACCTAGAATTTAACGTTTTAAAGCTGTACCACTGAGTTTACACAGATGACATTATTAAACTGGAAAATAAAAAGAATGCGAGGCAGGGATCAAATGGTGCTCAAGTTAATTCCTTGTTTTGCATTTATTTCACTCGTGTTCAATTTTAAGACCACTTCCTTTTTTGCCAGGCATCAGCCGTCATCTCCCCACAGGAGCTTCTGTAAACATGATCCATAATGCTCTTCCTGTCATGCACACACTGTATAGCTTATCCCCTCAACGAGACATGCGTTTCAGGCCTGCATCCCATTATAAAAGAACAGATCTGGATGCTCAAATTACATTGATTATAAGATAAAGCAATAATGTGCAGAATATCCCATCCTGACCTTCAGCCATTAGCAGTTACTGGAAAAAGAAAAGGCTCATAAAACCCAATAAAATGCGAACATAGTTTTCTGGGTTGTGTGCTGCTGCCAAATTCATATTTCAAAACCATTTTGTGCCAACATAACTTACACTACATAACTTTATAGTCTGTGCCGCCGAAAAACAAACAATGAATGTCCTTTCCCTTGAGGGACGTATCTGGTTAATTACAGCCTATAAAAAGTGTCTGTAAAGCCGATGTCTGAACTCTGGAAACACTGATCAACTGCCATCCATCCCCCTGAAACACAACCGTGTGTCTTTTGTTTCCTCTTCAGTTACTCTTCCCGGCTACATTTCCTCCTCTGTTGTGTTTATTCCTGGCCATGTCCAAATATCCAAAAAATCTTTGACAAACAGCACAGGTCTGGTCCAGCCTCGCTAAATAGGCTCCTGCAAATGAGTTTAACAGGAGATCAGCGCGTGGGCCGGGTTTCAAATCCCCCAAAGCTCTGTTGTGCCAAAGCAGGAAGAAGCCACTGATGTAACCCGTCTCTCACAGGGGGCGTCTGGTCATCCAGATTCCCTGAAGACGA
Source organism: Eutrigla gurnardus (assembly GCF_963514095.1). Classification (NCBI taxonomy): domain Eukaryota; kingdom Metazoa; phylum Chordata; class Actinopteri; order Perciformes; family Triglidae; genus Eutrigla; species Eutrigla gurnardus. The sequence goes on along the minus strand of NC_139916.1, from coordinate 2,044,473 downwards.
TTCCAACTGTAATTCTCATATATGACAAATTGAGTCTAATCCATAATGTAGCACAGAGCTGCTACTGCCAGCTGAAAAACAGTCGTGGAACCTGGAGGGTAGCTTTTCAAAACACGGCCATGACCGCTCTTTAAAAATACCCGCCGTGCCACGAAGAGTTCAAGGCAATAATCAAAGCCAGAGTCTAATCCTCCGTGTAATATGGTAAGCAGATTTTGCTTCCAGATGTGCGAGGATGGTAGTGACATAAATACGAACATACTGAAGCCCTTATTATAAATAAATAAATAAATAAATAAATAAATAAATAAATAAAACTCAACCATTATCTAATTTACTAGGAGAGGATGACTCTCAACACTTGTTGTGGGAGGGGGGAGGCGTGAGATGAGAGAGGACACACTGGTCCATAAACCTCTCACAGACACCTGGATTAGTTTATGCCCTCTCACCTCTAAGACCAAAAATCTCCTCTCCAAACATTCGCACCATTCACTCACACTCGCTCTGCGTTTCATACACCAATACTCTCCAATACGCTCCGTAACTCTATCCCGTGTTAGAATCGGTGTCGACACTTACGTCAGTCGGAGGAGGAATGTCTCCAATTTGACATCTGGAGGAGCAGAAACACCTGCGACAACCCTGAGGAGGAATGTGGATGAATCCGCAGTTTTTCATCTTTTAGGAATTAAGAAAATCCGAGTTCAGGAGTTTAGCAGCACTGAATTCGATATACGCCAAATGAGCACATGTGTAATGAAAAATCCTTGGAATTCTTCCGATTTCTGTAATTAATTAGTCATAGAAGGCGATCGGAAACATCTGTCTATCAGAACACATCTGCTGCTGCTTTTGACAAGAACAACCCAAAATCAATAATAGGCCAAACACTGGGAGAGTGTTGGAGACAGAAAACATTTTTTTTTCCTTTATGCGTGACATAATCAGAATATAGCTTTTCTACAAGAAAATAACCTGACAAAGGCCACTTTAGTTTATTATCCAGAAGCTCCTCAACCAAACACTGGAATATTATTCTGTTTTGTTCAGTTCCAAGTAGAGATGCACCATCGTTATCGGTGACCACACTTTGAATAGTGTGTTGTAATGCAAATAACCGATGGTTTACACTGACTTGAGGACACTGAACAATTATGTTTTGGGGCGGTTTAGGCTGGAACCTCACATTAGTCCAGAGACCAGACCAGACCAGACTATGTGGAGAAAACGTGGTACAAACAACAAGGTCTCTGCCGTATTTATGTCTAGATGACGTTATTGTAAGTGTTGATGGAGCAAATACATTGTTAGCATAGCCTAGCACCCATCAATCAGAACTCCATTCAGAAAACAAGCGTTTTAAGAGTTGTTTGTCTATCGTCTTGCAGACAGACCTAACAAAGCATGACTTCAGACTTTTTACAAGTTGTCTTCATTATGTAGTTACTTTGGCGTCCTTTTTATCCGTTTATTGCGATTACACCACAGCCAAATAGTTTATCCTGGGTCCCTCCAGCTGTGGTAAACCAGCAGACGCGTGTCTTGCTAGATCCAGTGAATACAGCTTGGTGACATTCACCGACCACTTCTGGCTGATGTCACGAACCCAGACAGGACGGCGTTTGGTTACTCGGTGTATCTGGGACTTCCACGCCATGTACAAAGCAGCCACAGTGCTTATTTCAGCCATGATTGGTGAAACATTGTTAGTGTCTACATGGAGGTAAGCCCCGCCTCATCTCTGGCCGGCTAGCCCGGGTGACGCTTATAAACACAACTGATCCCACGGTAAAACTCGTGTGAGTAACGCATTCGCTTTCGGTGAAAAGGCTGAGCCCAGCCCCCCTACGAAGGAAACTCGTTTCAGCCGCTTTGATACTCAATCTTATTGTCACTTACAGCACCGCCACTCATTAGTTAGTTACAAGTAATTGGAATAGCATCGATGTATTCAGAGAAACTTAAAGTGTACTCCGTAAGATTTGAGATACGTTGCTTCTAGCGGCCTCTTTGGTGGGAGATGTAACTGCAGATGAGCCTCTGGGACTTCATCTCCCAGAGTTCCTTTAGAAACCCAGCACTAGGTGCGTTTCCATCAGCTGTTTAGATGCGCATCTAGATGTATCGCATCGGAAAATGATGATGGAAACGCCGTGATTCGCATTAAAATCCCCTGATTCGCACAAAATGAAATACGCTCGCTATGGCCGGGTTTTGGTTGATTCGAATGGGATGGAAACAGCTGTATGCGAATCAAGTGTGACGTAGCGCACTTTCACCCCGACTGCTTCCGGTGTTTGCGGGTCACTCAGAAGACAACAACATGGCGGATAGCTCAAGATTTCTGTGGACGGAGGATGAGGTTATAAGTTTGTTAAGACTGGTAAAAGAAAAAAAACATCATTGCGATCCTGGACAGCAAACACCAAAGAAACGCCACCATATATCAAGAACTGTGTGGGGAAATGCTTCAATTGCGCCGCAAGATCGAGCACCACTTGAGCGAGTGTAATTAATGACTGAAGTCCTCTCTCCATTGTAAAACATCAAAACACCGGCAGGAAGACGACGGAATGTTTACAGGCTGGTTGCCATGCCAACCCGCGGAAAATCTCGCGTGACTTAGAAAACTCGCGCGAATTTGTAGTTTTCACCAAAGTCCGTTCTTTTGATGGAAACACACATGATTCGAATTTCTTTTAATGCGCATTTCCCAGTAATTCGAATCACTTTGGATGGAAACATGGCTAGTGTCTTCTGTATGACGTCAGTTGTGATCCTGGTTTCCCCTCGTTGGCGGTCATTTTGCTTCTTGATGACTTTCCTTCTTCACTTCCATTAGTTTGTTGTTTCTTTTTCTTGGACTGGAAGTTGAATGGTCTTCTTTCTCTGTTGATCCTCCATTGTGAGTCAGCAGTAATGAAATTAACCTCAAACACTTTAGACTAGAGGGAGCCCGACTCAGCAGTTGGAAGTTACTGATTTCTCATAACGAGTAAACGCAGCATACTTCCGTGAGGAGCTCCACCTGGGCAGACCAACCGTCTGACGGAAAAAGCCTCACTAATAAGAGCGCCACCATTAAATTTTGCGCAGGAATGTCGTTACAGACACGGAGATCCTTTTTCTGGGCAAAGCAGCAAGTACAAGCACTTTCATTAGTGGGTCACATGATCAATCACCATTGTTTTAAGCCTCGAAAAACAACTTAAATAGATAGAAAATTAAAGAGTACAAAAAGAGAGTACAACTTTAAGTGTATCTCGTAGATCCACGGTAGTAACCATAACAGCAGTAGCAGTACTGATGTGTGTCACTGAAGCTTCTGAACATCATGAACCACCACACGTGAACCCTTGCCCGTGGCTCACATCGGAGGCAGGCACTAGGACCTGCAGCACTCGGCCCGGCAGCCAGCCTGCAGCTTCTGGGACGCTTCTCACTTACTTTCAGAACAATTTTCAAACAAGTGCAAGACTCAGAAAGGACTGTTTGGGATAATTGGCGTAGATATTGTTTCCCTTCCCTGGCATCTTGGAGGAATTAGACGCAAACTGGAATATATATATCGGTGAGCGGTGGGAGTCTGGCGTCGGTGGAGAGAAGCGAGAGCCTTTGCAGAGGTAAAGGACCTGTTTTACCTTCACCAACTCTACATGAATCTACAGTATCTTACTACTCTATAAAATGCAAAGCATTAAACTAATTTACATACAAGGGAAAGGCTTTTTTAATATTGAATAGTTTTAGATGTGCAGCTTTGAAGTTACAGTAAAACTTCTGTCAACTAGGTGAGGAAGGGTAAAATCATTGTTATACTTTTATTATACTTACATGCTGAAGGTCTTATAAGAAATGTGATGCTTTAGACAGCTAGAGAGGGTTTGGGGTTGAAGATCAGACCCAACGGGGGGAACTGATCATCTGCTCCATCCCCTTCAGAAGCTGTTGAAGCTTAGCCTCGGGCTCATCGGGTTACAATAGCCCCGATCAGACCTGCACTCGTGGGCTCGCTGATAATCTCAAAGCATTCCTGCACAGTTTTTGTATGTGTATGGTATGTTGTGTTGGAAATGAGGAGCTAGCTGCAGGGTAGCTTTAGGCAAATGATGTGTGCCACACAGAGTTAAAACAAATTATTGCATTCTTGTCATAATAGCAGGCGATTATACTGGAGAAGACTTGCTATGCTATTTTGATACTTTTTCCATACTGTGCGTTTGTTGTTATGGAGTAGAAATTCAGACACACCTTTTAAAACATATTTTGGAGACACATTTCTCACTGAGCCAGTCCTGCTCTCCTGCATTGAGAGAATTGTGCTTCTTCTAGATGTTTGAAGAGTGTTTAATAGTTTACCAAGTATGGAGAGCATGAGGAGATACCGGGAAACAGAGCAACTCATTTATACTACACTCAACTAAACCATATGGCTGTTATCAACTGACAGGAAAAACAAACTGCACGATCAATAGGATGGCTTCACTGCGCTCAAACAAAAGGGGCAGTCGTCGGCTTACCGCGACAAAGAGAGTGATGAAGTGAGAGTGATGAAGTCAGAGCGGGGCGAGCGGTTTGTATCGATGCTTAAAGAAGATTTTTATGATTCCCCTTATAAATGTCTGATGGTATCTGTGGTTGGTCTCTAGTTTGTCCCCCCCTCCATCTATCAAACTGTCATCTTCATCAGTCAGCTTCATTCCCAGGCCAGTGTTCCTCCCCACGATGAGGGGGCGGAGCTACGTCATCAAGCTTTTGAAGCATCTTTGAACTCACGGTCAATTGTTCTGTGCGGTCGACGCTCATTGCTGCCTTCAAAGGGAGCTTGTGGTGGTGTTTTTTTGACATTGGGAAGTTGAGCCTACAGTATGCTTGGCAGTTGTGGTTAAACTTGCAACTGAAAAAAAAAGTAAAAGAGGGCGCTACACGACTCCTTGTTGTTTCATTTTTTTTTTTTTTTAAGTTAAATGATTTTATGCTTCCTGTGTTTACAAAAAAGAAAAATACAACAAAGCTCACAACCTTTTAATAGACTATGCTTTGTGAAAACGAACCTTCTGATCTCGTGAATTACGCTGAAAAACAAACAACCACATGTGATTAAAGTAATTTATGAGGAAGTCAAATTTCATGATGCCAGGTGAGAAATGATATCCACAACACTGAGCCACATTTTGAAGGTTAGATTTGTTATCAAAAATATATTTTGTTTGATTTATGCACCGTGACGTCCCCAAAGCTACGTGTCTACGTGACTTATATGTGTTGCTGATTACTTGAATATAAGGTGATTCAATATTTCTGGACTTCCCAAACTGATGTGCTTAAGGTGGCAAAAGTTTGGGAGATGTTTCCGTGTGTTTTTCCTCAGCTGGCATCCCAAATCCTCAGTTGTGAGAATATTGAGACAAACTGTCAACTCATTTCATAGTCTGCAAATTATGCAAGCACAATAATTTTCATTTTTTCAGAAAACTCTTGATTATCTTTTGCATCTTCTGCATTTATATAGCACTTTATGAGTTAGTTAGTTTATAAAATGGGGGCAAAAATGGAAAAATGTCCTTCAACAGTTCCTAGACATAAGTGAAGTGTAAAGTAAGTAAAGTGTTCATCCAACAAACCCAAAGATATTCAATTAATAATGAAATAACAGAAAAGCAACATGTCGTCACATTTAACAGGCTGAAACTAGGAAATGTTTGAGAGAACTTGAATTTAATGAAAATAAAATTATTCAATTAATCGACTTAATCTTTCAGCGCAACTACAAACCTTCCTCTCCTTGATCAAGTCACAAACAGACGTGCTGCAGAAAGAATTAATTCATATTTACACCGAACCAGTCAAGCAAAACAATAATTATTAGCTTGGACAAATACTGCTTCATCATTGATGAAAATGTGCATTATACCGCATATATTAACACATGCTTAACTTCTTAGTACAGTTGGCTCCACACTGCCAAAATCCGTTACTTTTGGATCTGAGAGGAACGTTTATGTAGTGACATATTAAATTATCCAGTGGAAATAGCGTACGACTGCCAGTTCTGGTCCAAAACCAAAATGGATTTTCTATTTGGCTGCAATCTTACTGAATATAAAGACCACACGTTTTTTTCCAGATATGTTGATATTTTAACATTTTCATCAACAACACGTGATGCGTTCAGTCTTGGATTGGAGCTAAAAAGGTGTTGTGGCAGAAGATGAGGGAAAAGCCCTGGACACATTCTTCTGGTATGCAGAGAAACCATGTGTAAAACACCAGCATTCCTCAATGCTGAACAATGTGGTCCACAGGTGGATGAGGAGCGTCTTGCAGACCAGGCTGGAACTCTTAAAGCCCGGGATACAGATGCCGTATGGTCTATGTGAGTAGAAGCAGGGCGTAACAGGCTTCTGCTTGCCTAAAAAAAACAAACCTGTTCATGCAAAGAAACGTCCCACTGCATTGAAAAAGTCATCGACATTTTTTTCTCTTTCCATTCATTTTATTGTTGAACTTTGGTTCCTTTTTTGCTGTTCCGTAGGACATTTAATGAGATCCAGTTCTAAAAAAATTTACTTTTCAATTTCCTGTCCAGTATAGAATCCCATTGGACAAGTGGACGGCGGCATATTTTGGTCTCAAAGGTAAAAAAATAAATAAAATTTGAATAATGAATGAATGGACACTTTATTAACCATTTCTGTGTAAAAGGGCTGTGCATACCTCACGTAAGACTGGCCTTTTTTTACATTTGTGGAGCGGATCTCTGCGGCACATAAGCGTTGCTCTCAGTGATGTAATTAGTTTCACTGAAAGTGTAGAGTCCTACCTCGGGATGTACAGTTACAAATCAGGGATATAGGATTTTATCCCAGATCGCAATTTAAAAAAAACACTTACAATAAGTTGATTGCGGTGAATTTCCATTATCGGTATAATCTTGAATATCGCCACGAGTGAATTGAAAAAGCCGTGAAGCTCACCATCATGGAAGTGAAGGTGAATTTTTTTTTTTTTTTTTTAAAGTCTCGAGGAATTATCTTGAAGAACAGACTCACACGTTACCATTTTTATTTTTTTTTTTTTTTTTTAGTTTATTGGGATAATAATCATGAATTGCAATTATTTTGGCCAGGATAATGTTAACGTTTAGTTATCCCATAAGGATGTATCAATGAAGGGGAAAAATTTAAAGTCAAAGTAATTGCACAATTCTATACTTTATAATCAACATTAAACCTATCATTAAAACATGGTAAGAACAGCAAAAATCAATCTTTCTGCATTTTTTACCATGTTTAAGTTCTTCATAAAAAAGATGAATATTTTGATAATTGTCCTCCTCTCCTACCTTTAAAAAACGCAAGCTTCTGTAATTGCCTACAATTACAGAAGCTTGCGTTATTTCTCCCTTCACTGGCATCAAAACTGATTTGCCATCCTTCATATATAATTGCATCAGCATCTTTCCTTCCACGCAGACATGTCCCATCATCTCTTGCAGCCTCGAGCACAGTTCAAGGAAAATCGTAGCCACTTAAAAAAAGAAAAAACAAGCAACCGTTTTAAACTACCGCTGCATAACGACAGTGTTACCGCTTAACAACTCAGGAGGAGCACCTCTTCATGATGTCACAGTTGACCAGGCCCAGGTTCAAAACTTAGAGCTGAAGAGAGCAGTCTAAAATGCCATATAAGAGTAGGCAACATGTGAATATCTGTGAGGATAAGCAGCAGAGAGACAACAAGCCCATGCCTGAGCTCCTCGTGAGTTACAATAACACACACACACACACACCCTGCACGCCAACTACAACTCAACCCTTAATCCACTATCCATCTGTAACTTCAGCTAGTTCAGACATCGACTCCAAGTCACGAAAAGGAAAGGCAAAATATGTTAAATTCACTTCTGTATCTGTAGACTGCCAAGACTGATGAATGGGCTTGTCCAATAGCCAAGATATTGTGATTCCACTCTTTCAAGCATATCATTTTATCATGGGAATTTGGCTAAGGAATCTTTGGCACAAACAGACAGATATAGATGAAACAGAAAACGTCAAAACACGGCACCACATACGAGTTTCTACGTACACCGTTTCTGTGGCATCACTTTACCTTCCTTAAGGAGCAGGGATGAATTTATTTGGAGAACACATAACCATTACATGCTATAGGGATATGGAAAATTGCAGTGAGGAAACCCACAGGGGAAAAAAAGAGCCACAAAAGATATCAGAGGGTATGTGAGAAGCTGTTTGATTGGTTCTTAAAAAGGTGCAGCTGTATCACACGCCCAGCGAACCAAGACTTTACAGTACAATTTATAGTCAATTTGGAAAGAGTCTGCCAAGAAATGTCAAAGAAAAAGATGGAAACCAAAAGGCAGAAAAGGAAACAGTCATTATTCCACAAGTTGATGGTTTAGACCGGCTCCAGGCACAAATTACTGAAATATACTGTATATAGAAAGTTGGCCACTTGACGAAGTCCAAAGCCAATATATGGTACTTTTTCTGCAAACAGTGACAAACACAAACAGTGCATACAAACAACTCAATATCTTAGAAAACACAGGGACAGCATGGATTCTTCTAATACCACAAATATATTATGTATAATATGTGTAATGTCAAACAAGTTTGACAGACACTAAGGGATGAAACCGTGAGTATCAGCTGATAAGCTGATATGTTTCCCCCTATTCTTAAACAACTACTGTTAATAATACATTTGTATGAATGCACTTTGCTTAAAACATCATGCTCAAACTATGGAATACATGTTCTATTTCTCCTAAAGGAAGAATTACACAGCCCACGACGCGACTCAAATGTATGACCTCAATGACAAACCATCACGACCGAATTCCCAACGGACTTTATTTAGAAATCCTGAAAATATCGAATTTGATTGCGATTTCAATTTCTGCATTACCTCATTATTATTATTATCTTGGATAAAGCAGCCATTTCTCAGAGATATACCTTCAATAAATAAGCCCTTTCATTTTATACACGTTATTAAAAACATATACACGTGGTAAATACTTTATAAGAGGAGAGCAAATTTAAATCTAAAATCTAAATCTATTTAGGCATTAAAGGGCTCTGTCATTCTTTCAATTTCAATCAGTAAAACTTTCTTATTATATGCAGTAGATTCTTTGACATAACTGCATTCAACAGCACACCCAGTCAAGGCTAAATAAGAATTTGAGCAAATCAATACTTTTAGTCAGTTTAATAAATAAAGCTTAAAAAAAGCTTCAAAAAGGGACACTAGCTGCTCCACCTTAAAGGTCTGCTGACTTCCAGGCAAACCAGAGCCAGAAATGTTGCCAGCTGTGGCAGAATGAATTAATGTTTTTGAATGAAAAGATGTATCTGGCATTCTTGACAGGATCTGCATATTTTTTTAACTATGACAGTAATGGACTCAACATCAGCCAAATGTGGACACCACAGGATGTAATAGTCTGGCCAAATAATTTAATATGAGTGAAGGGAGGAATCAAAGCAGCTACTCGGTCCAAAGCGTTGAAAAGCATATCTGATCTGGCATCTGCCGTTGCAATGTCCTCCAGTGATGTAATTGGACGTGATCCGTACAAAAACAATGACCAGTGTGGATGCACTCGTTATCGGGAGGAGAACTTGATACGGCACCAGGTCACCCAGGCTGTTTGTGAATCACAAGTAGATGATAACGTGAGGTTCATTTCGGGGAGACCGAGGTCTGCAAAGGTTTGATCAACAAACTAAACTTCAGCCGCGTTGTTGAACAACATCACGCCGACCCCCTGTTGTAGTTTATTTAAAGGAGTCATAACCTGGTTTTATTCGTATCCAGCCCCCCTTGGATCGCTTTGGATCAATTCGTAAAACTTATTAGAAAAAAAAAAAAAAATTTTAATCAAACATTGAGCTTGTTCTGACCCTTTTTCGTACCGCGATTTTATCACGCGAGATTACGCGCGAGGTTTTGACTGGTCCGGATGTGCATTGTATAATATGTAATGAGGCGCGCGTTGATTCGCCGCAGGAAGGACAGAGCCGGGGGGGCTTGCCTGCATGCAGACTCCAAAACATAAACAGCCCCCTGTCATGGCGCACACACTAAATGACGAACCTTACGGAATTCAGGCATTTATGTACGAACCAGAGTCGGAACCCGAACCGGAGAGTGAAGAGCCAGAGACGGTTGAAGAGACACGTTTACAGCAGGACGTCAGGTAGCGGACGGGGGGGGGTTGGGTGGTGAAAGAGGGGTGGGCTTATGCAAGTAGCCGCCACGGTGACGTCACCGAAGGCGCAGAATCAAAATCTCGTGCTTTAGGAATGCACACCCTTGTGTGCTATTCCTGTTCGGAAAAAGAGCAGAAGCGAAAAAACGGCGCCACTTTCAAACTCCAGCCTTTCAGGCAAGTTTCAACTGAGGTCAAACACAGATATGCATGTTTTAACAAGAGAAATTGCGATTTCCTGGTGATGACTCCTTTAACCAAATTGAAGTACTTGTCTGGGGCCTGTTGTGTTTACTTACATTGTGTATAGAGACCGGGGTCAGCTGTGGTTTCTCGGCACAGCGAGAACAAAACAGCCAATCAGTGAATAATGAAACCATCTTCATTAATAAGGGCCATTTATCATTCTCATGCGGTCGTTTGTGTCACTTTCAGTGATTGTGTTTCACATCGTTTGGGTTCGGGGAAATATAGAGAAAGCACTTTACGACACATTCTTTCTCTGGCTGTTTTCACTCATCTTTGATGTAATGAAGTTCAATGGCTCGTGCTGCGTGTGATCTAAATCCTCTTGTAAGAACTGCTCGGCTTATGAATACTAAATCACAATTATAATTTCTGCAGAATGTGCATCTTTTTGCAGGAAATTAAAAACTATTGTCATAAAATGTTCTGCAATCAAAGCATCTCACTCAGTGATACAGCCGACGTTTCTATCTGTTGCATCACTAAAAAGGGCTTTGGGCTCCAGTCTTTGAGCCGCCCTGATCTGGATCGTTGCCTTCACTCAGTTGCGTCTCAGCCTGGACCTGATGTAGTCTTCAGGTCTCAGCGCCAGGCAGACTTTCACACATCTGCCTTAAATCACAACCGACTGCCAGCAGAGGCCCCATTCATCAAACAAAGGTCGTATTTTGTTGAAGAGTTTCCCACATAGTTGTCTGAAAACAGTAAAAACAGAAAATTGCCTCAACTAGATGCAACAGGACAGTCAGGGGGGGGGGGGGGGGGGGAGAGGAAATTATGTGCTTCAATTGCATGCCATTATCCTTCTTAACATGTTTCCTTTGACTAGTTGCCAAAAGTCAATATACGAGATTTCAACTCCCTATAACTGGGGGACAAGCCGAGGCAGGTATGCCTCAAAACCTTAAATTTAACCTTAAACGTGTTGCATTGTTCCCATTTGTGTTGGACCACACCGTCCGATGCCCCGTGAGAGCACGGCTGAGGTAACAGAAAGAAAACTGTTATGATGTAACACAATAAACGTGTTGGAATATGTTATGGTGGCACAGAAATGTGTCTGTTTCCATCCCCTAGTTCATATTAACCAAAAGAAAATAATCCATAATGTCAAGTTATTCCGAAGCTCTGGTGTGATATTTCTTCAAAATTGTTCAAAAGCGTCATATAATTCATCTTAAATGTTAAGGAGGACGTTGTGTTCACTGGAGTTTTCCCAAATGCATCTCAGCTGACATTAATTGACCTCATCATGAAACCAAAAACCGCAGTCTGTTGTTAATTTTATTCCCCCAGGCGTTGCATTCTCTCTTCTTCTGCTCATGTTTCCTAGTATTTGGATAAAGAAATCACACTTTGTGCAGATTGAATTTAACCAAATACACTGTCTCCACTGCCCATAGCTATCACCTACTGCTGCTCTGCTATGTGTCAGTGTGTGTGGGTGTGTTCGGGTCAAACAATCTCCAATGTGTATACTCTAAGGGCTGCCTGATGCAAGATCTGTATTCAGTGTGAATACAGATCCCCAAAAAAAACCAAAAAAAAGGCCGAGGGGAGTATCAAGGAGAGAACAAGAACAGAACTATCATTCACCTTTTTATGCCTGACCAGTCAGAATACCACCGACTGGAATAAACCCTTCCTTTTTTTCTTTTTTTAAGCATTCTTCCCGTGTAGGCCTTCCTGCTTCTGTGACTCATAAAAAAAACACCCTCAGGAAGGATTGTAATGTACATTTGCCATAGCAACAAAATTATGCCCTATTTACCTTTGACTGAACACAAGTTAAGAGATGTTTATCATTCCTGCGTTTTCCTGCCTGTCCTTGTGGATGAAATAACCACAGCAGGGGCTGCGTGCATGGTTAATTGTCGGATTCCTTTCCGTTGGTTAAGTGACGGATTCCAATCTGTCAATTAAGATGTGAGTGGCTCAAGAAACAGGACAGGGCAGAAAACTGGTTTGAAGGTTCAAGCTTGTTTTTTTCCAGGAAGCAAATTAAATGATTCATTCAAAGTTTTTTTTTTGTTATTCATATGATTGAAGTCTGCATCACTTAATACCATTCTGCAAAGTTACATTGAGGATTTTGGAAACAAATTTAAAATATATATGTACATATATATGTACATATGTATACATGGAGATGTTATATCACTGACAAAAGTGAAAATAAAACGTACGTGTAATGTCATGTATTTTATGAATACTTTGAAGATAAATGGATGAAAGTTGGTTTTGTGATCCATGACCTTCTCTGTATTAACTGTCAGACATTGTGTCTTATTTTCGGCAGCATGGAAAAAAGGGACTGAGGGGAAAGAAAAGAAAGACGTGCTAATTTCATGTCATCACTATAAATACGATAGTATTCGTGCCGGTCATTTACTGCAGCTATCGCTCTGGGATCCTCTGAGTCTGAGGGCTCGAACTCAGCACAAAGCTATGCAGTTGTGCATGAATGACCACAGCAACGTAATGAGCAGCATGTCAGTCAAAGCCCATCGGTGGCTTTCAGATAAAGTCACCTGCACCTCCCTTCGTCTCTGAATGAGAGCCAGACCAGGTGGATCAGGTTACTAGAAAGGCTGTGTGACTTTTACCATATGAATGAAGCCACCGCCATTTCTTTTTTTCCCTGGGAGGGAGGGAGATTGTTCGTGGGCTGCAGACTGAATTGTGTGCCACCGGGCTGCTTGTCAAGCCAACCCAGACGGGGCTCATTAAACTGACTCCATTAGAGCTAATGACTTGTAGGTCAGTGGTTGTGGGTGGCCTTTCCATTCAGGGTTAACGGACCGCATAACTGATGCAGTTAATTCACACCGACAAGGGGAGAACTGTTTTGCCCGTCTTTACCTGCATCTACGGGAGCCTCAAACTATCCTACAAGAAAGAAATGTTAACATACTTGCTAACTCCTCACAAGCTAACACCGAGTGGGAGGTGACAATAACAAGCCTCCGCCGATAATCACCCACAGCTATACATAAAGGTACTGGTGACAAAGCAACGCAAGGCCTTTTAAGTGTTATCGCCTATCAAGTTTTCATTTGCTCCCAAGTTGGCATGGGACGATATGAATATTTTACGTCCCCATTATCCTGACCAAACTAATTGCAATTCACATTATTGTCACGATATTTATCAATGCTGTTGTTAGAAACAAATATTTTTATAGCCTCAATATAAGTAATGATAAATCATAGGGTTGTCCTGCATAAATAAATGATAAATTAATGGCATTGTATTTTAAGTATTAGTATGTTATTAGTATGTATTTATAAGTCAAGATACTCATGACGATATTCATGTTCACCTCGACAGTCAAAATTCACCAAGATCAACTTATTGGGAGTGTTTTTTTACCGCAATCCATGAATAAATATAATTTATTGTACCATCCCTGCTTCCAAGTCAGTTTTAGACCACAGGAGCTGCAGCAGAAAAATTACAGCTAAAATAAAATCATACACACCATGAGAATACATCCAAGCAACTTTGTTTTGCCTGAGTCGTTTAGCTGGAGGTTTTAACTGGATTATGCAAAGACAAGAGTAAAAAAGTACACATTTGAAGTTCTGATGTCATCGCTTGCCTAAAAAGAAAAACAGTATAAGACACAGAAGCAGACTGCAGCTATTATGTGGAAGCTGTTAAGTGGACGGGAGAATTCAGGGAACTATGAACCTTTTAAAGACAACCTTCAACACTGTTGGCCATGGCTATTGTTATGGCTACCCATCAAAACAACTATTCCAGAAATATACTGGAGATGGGTCTAACCCCACTAATGGATCTCTAAAAAAAAGGAAAGGAAACGGTTGTAAAAACAAAAAGGCTGTACTTACTGGGACACATAAATGCAACAGATAGGGATCATCAGGGTGATTATTTGCACCTGTTTGTTTACTGTTGATGCTTAAAAGTGTGCTGTAAAATAGGCCTAGATGCACCTGATACAGAGCGAAGAATTATAAATGATGCACCGGAGCAAACAATAAAAACCATGTGAGGAATATTAAGAAAATCCTCACATTAACCAAGTGTGATGAGACAAAGACAAGCAACATCAACAAAGATATTTAGCTCATAATTCAGCATTTTAACACTGAAAACATCAATATTCATATCTCTCAGCAGCATTTTGAGCCAACTACAACAGTGATGTGGATACCACACTGATTTCCTTTCTGATCGATACCAGGTATAATAATAGTTTACATATAAATACATTTGAATGTGTTTGGAAAATGTCAAAGACATCAGACTCCTCCTTTTTATTGTTTAATTATGAAGAATTGTCATAAATAGCCATATTTCGCAATTTTTGACAATGGCAGGCGGAAGAAGAAGTAGTTCCTACCAACTGGGTATCATTTAGACGAGAGATCCCGATAGTATAGTTTACTTTCCACCGTCTTCCCGTTACTCATTTAGCCCAAAGTACTAAAATATCGATGTTTGAAATGTGAGAATCGATTCTAGAACATGCATTTCTGGTATCATAATTTCAGTATCGATCCGCACACCACTAAACAACAACAGCCACCAAACTAAACGAAGCACAGAGAGGCCCAGAAAATTAATTCACAGCTAAAAAACACAAAATATTAGCAGTCAGACCAAAAACACAGCAGCCTCAAAGTGTGTTCATTTCCAAGCAGCTAAACAAAACACCAACAAGCAAGTTCGCATCATGGATTAACATTAGCAGCAACTTAGCTTGACGAAGCGAAGCGGCGATCCTCGGCGTTCCGCTGGACGTTTGGCTAGTTAGCCTAGCCTAGCTTAGTTCAGCTAGCCGAGAGTTCCAGAACGTTCGTTTCCCGGGCCTGAGTGAAGTTTTAAGAACGACCGTTGGAGTGAGAGCGAGTCCCCGGATGCAGCACAAGAACCCGTTATATAAGTTACATAATATAACTCATAAAACGACGTGTGGCCGGTGGAGTAACGTTATATTATTTTGTAAATCAGTCAAACCTGAGCTGGGGGGGCGTTCCGGTTTAAATAACCCGCCTCGCTCGGGGAAAAAAGGCTGCGTTCAACGTCAAGTTGTGTTCGTTCGCAGCTGCTAATTTCATCTTTTTTTTTCCTCAACACTTATCCTAGATAATAATTTAGATTTTTTTTGCTATAGTTTCATACGGTCATTCATTTGACTTTTTTTCAAGAGCGAGAAATAATAATAAATAACAATTAAACGAAATACATTTTATTTGTAATGCACTTTTCATTGTTAAAAGCAATCTCAATGTGCAACAGGAAAAATAAAGAAAAACAGAATTTAAAAAACGGCTTTAAGAACAGCACAAAAACAGCATAACATAAAAAAAAAATGGGATAAAGTTTGCAAATATAGTACTTCACCTGTGAGCCTCTGCAGCTGTTGCTATGGAGACTTTTCAAAGTGTAATTTTTCACAATTTTTCTGTGCAGTGGGGAAAAAAACAACCTCCAGAAATTTTGAGGATGAAATGTTGGAGATAAATGGAGAGATTAAGTGTTCCTTCGTGGCTTGAGACGTCTTCCTACTTATTGAGATTAATACATTTAAGAGAATAAACACTGTTGAGATTTTAGAGATACGTGGTTCTCAGCTCTGCTACAAACATGACGATCTTGCTAACGCATTTAATCTATTCAACACAGACAAAAGATAAAGGAAAATGATTATCATTATTATCATTATTAGAAATCATAATATGGACCCAGGTCTTCTTCAATTAACTTTTACTTGAAGTACATTTTTGGTTTTGATTGCAGGACTTTTAGTCTGATTACTTCTTTTTCACCACTGCTTAATTGATCTAATATTAACATAGAGCCTGAAAGTGGAATTGATCACAATTGTACATGGCTTTTTATTTTTCTTCCTTTGAAAACGAAATTCTCCCCTCGTGATCCATGTAGAAGCTCGTTCCGGTGTTCTCGATCACACAGCATGATCCTCATCAGCAGATGCAGGTCGCCCAAGTTGTCAAAGAATCAGTGATGAACTTTATTGATCACTCTTTAATCAACAGCAGCAATGGTATGTATAAGAACAGATGCATAGTATGAATAAAAACATATTTTTATTTTATTTATATTCTTGACTGCAGTGCTTTATTGTTTATTCTTTGTAAATATTGTGCTCACTGAACACCAAGGCAAATTCAAATTGGCAATAAATTCCTTTCTGATTCTGATACACATGTGCATACTATGTGAATCTAGATTACGAACCAACGCTTTGTACTTCTCAACCTTTGCTCCAAAATAAAAGGGAAGGGAGGTTTTTTTAACGAGGTCTGGGAAACCTTCCACCAGGATCTCGTTCTCTGATTTAAGAGAATTTCCCACGTGTTATCGTTGGCACATTGTGCTGCAAACATCCTGTTCAACATCACCGCAGTGGTGTTTTTATTGGGAAGTGAAAGCCGTTTTTTTCTGGAAGCTGAAACCAGAACCCAGAGGGGGGCCTCAGATCCACCGCCTCCTTCCCACTGTTGCAGCATCACCCTTATCAGACCAACCCACCCTCAGGTGGGTCGTGTGCTGCTTCCAGGCTCAGCGATGGTGTGATGTCAGATGCCCCAGTGCACTAATGTTAGTTGTGTGCATATTTGCAGCCCACCTAGTCGGCCTGTATGAATGTTGCCTTTCTCCTCTCTCCTCTCGCTGCAGGACTAGAGACTCTCTGACTGCATGTTTCTTAAACTGGCTGTTACGGCTGTCTGGTCCTCAAAACAACCCGCCGCATTTGTTTTCTATTAACGCAATTGTTCTTTTGCAGGGTATGTAAAAATGATGATGTTGAAATAATCACATGGGGAGCAGAAATATACATGTCAGATTGAGCTCTTAGTTTAGTCAAACCTTCAGGTGCTGCATGGTGACAGTTAAAGATCAAATACATGTTGGATTTAAGTGTGATATTCACTGCATTTCTCAAATCTTGACTATCACATTTAACACATGGAGACTGTCCTCTTACATTCAGTCAAACTGGAATCAAACCATCTACTTCGACCAGAGAGTGCAAATAATGATGTGAGTTTAACAACATTTTCCTCTCTTTCTTGTAGCCTTAAACTATTTATAGAGTACTTTCACTACTTCAACTCCTGAATACTTCTTACAGCTTTTATTTTTTAGTCAATTCCCAGCGTGTTTGAGATGAAGGCAATTCCCAAAACACCCACAAGCGTTGTGGTGTGAGACTAATAATCACATTTAAAAAAAGGAAAAAATACATGAGTGCAAAGTCCTTTGCCTGTAAGTGGATTAAATGGATTATTGTGGTGTTTTAGGGACTGCATGGTGGGAGAGGGGTCCCGGGTTCGATTCCCGGGTTCAAGTTTGCATGTTCTCCCCGTGTAGCGTGGGTTCCTCCCACAGTCCAAAGACCTGTCTGTCTCTACATGTCTGCCCTGTGATAGACTGGTTACCTGTCTGTCATGTCAGCCCTGTGATAGACTGGTTACCTGTCTGTCTCTACATGTCTCCCTGTGATAGACTGGTTACCTGTCTGTCTCTACATGTCTCTCTGTGATAGACTGGTTACCTGTCTGTCTCTACATGTCTCCCTGTGATAGACTGGTTACCTGTCTGTCTCTACATGTCTCCCTGTGATAGACTGGTTACCTGTCTGTCTCTACATGTCTCCCTGTGATAGACTGGTTACCTGTCTGTCTCTACATGTCGGCCCTGTGATAGACTGGTTACCTGTCTGTCTCTACATGTCTCCCTGTGATAGACTGGTTACCTGTCTGTCTCTACATGTCTCCCTGTGATAGACTGGTTACCTGTCTGTCTCTACATGTCAGCCCTGTGATAGACTGGTTACCTGTCTGTCTCTACATGTCTCCCTGTGATAGACTGGTTACCTGTCTGTCTCTACATGTCGGCCCTGTGATAGACTGGTTACCTGTCTGTCTCTACATGTCTCCCTGTGATAGACTGGTTACCTGTCTGTCTCTACATGTCTCCCTGTGATAGACTGGTTACCTGTCTGTCTCTACATGTCTCCCTGTGATAGACTGGTTACCTGTCTGTCTCTACATGTCTCCCTGTGATAGACTGGTTACCTGTCTGTCTCTACATGTCTCCCTGTGATAGACTGGTTACCTGTCTGTCTCTACATGTCTCCCTGTGATAGACTGGTTACCTGTCTGTCTCTACATGTCAGCCCTCACAGATCCGTTGACATGCAAACACAGCTGTTTGATGATTTCATTCATGACACTTTTGTGCCACGGATCCGACACATCAACAAATGAATCTCCATGACTACTGAGAAAACAGAAGATGTCCAAGGTCAAGAGTGAACTTTGGTGCTTGTAGAATAATTGTGTAGCTATCAGCTGTCCACACATACTGCACATGTATTGGATGCACTTATTAAAGACCGTTATGTTCAGTCAGCGGTGGAGACAAAAAACAACCTCTGGAATGAGCAGCTGGAGTCTCCGTCTTCTCAGGGATCCGGCGTTTTCTTTCCTCTAATTGTTCCTTTTTCTGCAGAGAAGATGAAAAGAGAATCACAAAAGCAGGAGGCGACTCATTTGTGATTAAAAAAAGGTCACAGGTTTAAAATCCAGAGACCAGCGCTGTCGAGGTGCCGTAAAGTGGGAACACTTCCTGTGCAGATTCTTTTTTAACACAAGTCCACCGGTGTCATTTTGGTTTTACAGCCCATTTACTGCTGTTTATGCGTAGCTTACATTCCTGTCATTTATGCAGGCGAGCCGTAGCGTAATCACGCCTCCCAACTTCCCTCGGTCACGCTCCAAGCAAGAAAATATATATACGTGAGTGGGGACCGCGTCTTGTAAGGCAAGAGGGGTTACATTTCTCAGCTGCTGCTTCTGTGGAGCGTCAGGTGATTGACGATAGAGACAGACAGACAGACAGACAGACAGACAGACAGACAGACAGACAGACAGACAGACAGACAGACACTTTATTGATCCTGAGGGAAATTCAAGCATCCAGTAGCAGCTTACAAAACACATGAAATGACAGACCAACATATATCACATAATAATAATAATAATAATAATAATAATAATAATAATAATAATAATAATAATAGTAATAATAATAATAATAATAATAATAATAATAATAACGTAACTATATAAATGAAAATCTAAAAGCACAAAAATTATCTTAAAAGAGTAAAAAAAGTGCACATTACAGAAAAGTGAAAAAGTCCAGCAGCTTAGTCTGTGTGTGTGTGTGTGTGTGTGTGTGTGTGTGTGTGTGTGTGTGCGTGTGTGTGTGTGGGTGTGCAAACCTGTCAACCTGCCGACAGGTTTTACCACCTTAATATTAAACCCCCTGACATGTTTCCACTCTACATAATAATCAGACATGATGCAGGTCTCCGTCTTTATTCTGGTATGTTCTCTATGTGAGGATCTGGCGAGCGGGAACAGCGTATTAACTTCCCCTTCCCAGTATTGGTCTCACGGGGAGTGTGTTTACAGTGGGTTTATGAGGTGGTGAGACAGTTGTGTGTGTGTCTGTCTCTCGGTAGGGACTCGGAGCGGGTGGTGGGCCGAGGTGTGCTGGATGGGGGCTACAGCCGGGCCTGATGGACGGAGCCCAGAACACAGCGAGCTCTGATCACGTCCTGTAGACGCCGCCGCCGAGGTCCCACAGTTCACCTGGAGACACTGAAACGGTACGGAGAGGATGGAGGTGCACAAAATACATAAAAAGACATGTTACGTCCAGACATCAAAGGGGAATATTCCTCATTTGAACACATTGCTCACTCACAGACCAGTTTTTTAGTCTGGTGGAGACTCGCCTCGGTCTAAATGTCATATAATACAAGTTAGTATTAAAACATACTATATTTATTGTAATTATGATTATTATTATGATTATTATAAAGGTTTTGTTGGGTAATCCTTAAAATCTCCAGGGTACAAATTAAAGATAATCTCATATAGGCATTAAATAACAGGAAACTGGCTGTGATTGAAACAAACAGGAGAAGGGATGAAATAATATGACTGCTGGTGCATCAGAGTAATCATATCATCAAAGGAAGTTAATAGCACATTGACGATGAAGATGAATGGAAAATGAGCTCTGCTCCCCAGAAACATGCAATAAAAAGAGGTCCTATTAAATGTTAAAATCCGATTTAAGAAATGAAAAAGGGATTTAATCAGCGAGCAACTTGCTTTTGTTTTTGTGAGTAGATGTAAAAGAGAAAAGGAAGTTAGAGCTTATTCCCCAGAGAAATGGGATTTAAATCCATGGCATTTGATTGGGCCACTAAAAAGGGGGCGGTACCATCGATTGAAATTGATTGGTGCTATGTAAGCACACGTCATATTTGTTTTACAGGAATAAAAGATTGCAGGATTTTAATCAGATTTTTTTTGTTAGGGAGAATTTTGTAAAATAATTTTTTGCATATATTGTTAAATAGGTGAATATGACTCCTTGTGATCTAAGAGGCTTTAAAAGGCATTTTTTATTTAATCCCGTTTTATGTGCCTTTTCCAGGTATTCGTCTTGTCAACAGAGATATTTTACCACACAGTAAACACACTAACTAATACACTTAATGAGGCTCCGTTCCATTTCGCTGGCCCAGTGAGCCACGGCAGCAAACCAGCAGTATAAGTCCTACATGTCAAAGACTTGACTGGAGCGCTGTAACGGCTCTGAAAACACAGGCAGGATAGAAACCATCACCGGATAAATATAGATATGGAAAGAAGGCTGATGGGTCTCAAACTTAAAGGAACCAATCTTCCTACATTTCTGTAATCGGGGCTCTGACTATGAACCTTGCAGCAAGGCACAGACCAGATCATGACCTCTCCTCTATGAACACACGGCCGTGGAGGGGTGAGGTGGGAGGTGGAGACTGCAGGGATGCTGGGAATGGTGGTTTCCATGATGCGGCAGGTAAACAGAGAAGATCAGACGGTCTACGTCGGTCCGGGTCATGTGATGAACGGCTGTGCTCTCCTGCTGTGACACATCAACATGTCCGCCATGATGAAAGGGGCCTCCCCACATATCAGACGGGCCTCCATGATAAAAGCTGACATATTTGCTTTCATGATGCCATTAAATATTAGTCAAAATGATTTAAGCATTACTAATTTCTGATCGTCAAGTTAATTGTGATATAATTACTCATTAAAATAAAAGACACCATGGGCGAGATCCTTTTCATCCTTCGGCTCATCAATGATTCCTTTTTTGTCTGGGTTTTATTGCTTGTTACTTCCTTTTTTCAAAAGGAGACGTTGGCACTGGGGAGACGCAGCAGGGCTCATTTAGTTCTTATTTTCCACCAAAAAGATTGAACTCTTCTCCCAGTGGATGGATGGTTTTCCTGCATCCTACCACATGTCCTAAAGCAACCCAGGACCACAAACTCCCCCCGTCATGTGTTTAAACCAATTATAGTAATCATCCTAAAACTGATGCAACAATTTATTCCCTGGAAGAGAGAGCGAGAGAGAGAGAGAGACACTCAGCCTGAGTTGGACCTCACAAGCATTAGTGTAATCATAGCTCACAAGAGGTACTTTTGTACAGGCTATGATTTCTTTTTATTTTAATCTCTTGTGCCAACATCTTAAATCCGCGAGCCCCGAGGTGAACATGTACGGCAGCTACCTGACGGAGCGTGCCAGCCGAGCCGCCGCCGGCGTGAACACGCCCATCCGATGTACGCAGCGATGACAGACGGTGTGATGTCACCAACGGTGTCTCTACGATTCCTAGATTTACTTCCCATCACGTGACTTAACAGCTATTTGTGTCTAGAATATTATTGATTGATGATTCTGAACACAACTCAAAGCCCCGCCCCCTTCGTTCAGACCTCTGTCCTAAGCCCCGCCCCCAGAACACCAAACGAGTGCTCTATCGACAGAGTGAACAATCATGAAGTATTGACAGACAGACAGGACGTCCAATCATTTTCTCCGGCCCGACGTTCCTGATTGGACGAGGTTTTTACAGTCCTGCCACGGTCATGACATTTTCTTTTTTTAATGTCAAAGTATTTAATGTATTCATGTCTATCGGTAAGTTACGTTGATTAGAAGTAACAAATATAATAACAAATATTTCTGAATAGAATGACCAACTCAACCTTTAAGTGTGCGTGACACGAGGTCTTAGTCTGCCGCTCCGTTCAATAAAACATTAACTATCCAAACATGAGATAAGAGATTTCCCCCCAGGGGCAGATTTGTACAGACAGCTGCTATTAGTTTAAGACTGTGTGTCTATATTGGAAGTGGAAGCAGGATATTCCTGTAAATCTCCTGCAGGACGATGTCTGTTTGTTCTGTACTCGTAAAATGAAATAAAAAAGGTTACCGCTGAGCCAATGAGCATCGAGTATCACACCCTCGGTATTAGTCGGGGTGTGTTCACCCCTTTAAAGAGGAGCCGCTTGTTAGGTCGACATGTTGAGCCATGAAACTGAAGCAGAGAGGAATCCACACGTTGTGTTTGGAGCTTTAATCCAGTGTTACTCTGGACTAAATACAGGACGTGCACTAGTGGTGAGACAATATATCGAAATATCGTGATACTCCAAATATTGATATAATAATATGTATTTTTTTCAGACTATGTACTACGACGGTGTATCACGGCCACTGTAGGAAAAAAACAGAGGTGAGAGAGGGGGGCAATATTCAGAGAAAAAAGTGGCAAACTGTCATTTTATGGGTGTTTATTGATCGGGGCTGTTGGGCTAAGATGCTAGCTGTATCTGGTGTTCGTGGAACCAAGCAACTTGTTGACATCGGCTATTAAAAGTGAAAGCTACCCCTAGCATGTTAGCCCAACCGCCCCGATCAATAAACACCCATAAGATGACAGTTTGTCCTCATATGAATAAAAGCAACAATAAGCATCAACATCATCACCCTAAGGACCTTAACGAGGTGATGTCACACGTTGGGATGATTCATTACAAACATAAATACGTACATTCATGGGACGTTAGCTAGCATAGATGCCGGTTGTTAGCATCGTAATAAACTCACAAATTTGCGACTTTTTTTCTCAGAATATTGTCTCTCTCTCTCGGCTGTTTTTTGTGTGTTTTTTTCAACAAGTCCTCCAACTCATACGACCACAGTTGTCGTTGGTCCATGCACTCGAATACGACCTCTGGGAGCGTATTGCGGAGATTCTTCCGCAACGATAGTAGTGGTTAAGGTTAGGTTTAGGTCGACGTGTGGGGGGGGTCTCTGCCGATGATTGACGGGGGGCGCGCGGGGGGGGGGTAGCGCGGGGGGCGCGCGGGGGCCCGCGGGGGGGGGGGGGTAGCGCGGGGGCCCGCGGGGGGGTGGGGGTGGGGTGGGGGTAGGGGGGGGTGGGGAGGGGGTGGGGGGAAGATGTC
The DNA here is from genome assembly GCF_963514095.1 of Eutrigla gurnardus. Classification (NCBI taxonomy): domain Eukaryota; kingdom Metazoa; phylum Chordata; class Actinopteri; order Perciformes; family Triglidae; genus Eutrigla; species Eutrigla gurnardus. Next base: position 2,020,588 of record NC_139916.1, on the reverse strand, counting down.
GTGGAATCGGGGTAGGTTTAGGTCGACGTGTGGGGGGGGGGCGATCGTCTGAGACACCGGAGTGTCGATATTTACTTGACCGCTAGAGGGCGCGCTATTTTGAAACGTAACATATGGTCGTAATTCGGTGCTTGACACATGACCTATGTGGTCGTTTTCTCGAGGAGGACAGTCTGGTTTTTTTCCTACAGTGGCCCTGAAGCTCACTTAATGACTAATTCCTGCTTTTGCCTTTTCACTGGTATTTTCCTCCTTCAGATTCTCAGATATTGTGATGCATATCTATATGATTTCTTGCAATATATCGTGTATCGCAGAATCGTGATATCACCGTTATCATATATTTTCGTATCATGAGTTACTCTGTGATTCACACACAACCATAAAAAAGGCCTCTCATGACTTTGCCTCCTGTGCTCGTTTGGCGCCCCCTGCAGGTTGAGTGCCCATGAGGTCGTCCGTGCTGGTCCTGTTCCTCCTCTTCAGTGCCCCGGCTGTGGCCGCCATCGGAGGAGGCAACGACCCCGACCCCGCCATCCCCACCGTGGACCCCAAACTCTTCACCAGGCGCCGCTTCCTCTCGCCCCGGGTGCTCTTCAGCGCTCAGCCGCCCGATGCCGAGCCGGCAGCAGCGGGGGGGGAGGCGCTCGGCCGGAGGGCCCGCAGGCAGGCGGGGCCCCAGCACCGCGGCGTGTACTCGGTGTGCGACAGCGTTAGCGTCTGGGTGGTCAACAAGACCAAGGCCACGGACATCAAGGGCAAGGAGGTGACGGTGCTGCCGGACATGAACGTCAACAACGTGCACAAGAAGCAGTACTTCTTCGAGACCATGTGTCACAGCGAGGACTCGGGCGGCGCCGCCACCACCGGCTCCGCCGCCGCCGGCTGCCTGGGCATCGACGCCCGCCACTGGAACTCCTACTGCACCAACTCACACACTTTTGTACGAGCGCTGACGTCGTTCAAGAACCTGGTGGCGTGGAGGCTCATACGCATCAACGTGGCCTGCGTGTGTGTGCTGAGCCGCAAGTCGTGGAGGCAGTGACGGCAACACACACACACACACACACACACACACACACACACACACACACACACACACACACACACACACACACACACACACAACCAAGAACCAATACTCCTCACCAAAGACTTGTCACTCTCAGCACAAAGTACATTTGTTGGTATATGTATAAGTATCAGGACTGCATGTAAATATAAATATATATATATATATATATATAAACACCAGCCCTGGGTCAAAGAGTATCACATATCTGATAGTTGTTATAACCAGCCGACCAATCACAGAGCGTCTGACCGTCAGCTGGTGCATCTCAGCAGAGGTTCGCACCTAAAGGGCAACGCCACCAACTTCACACATCAAAGTAGGTTTTGAGAATGACTGAATAATCTGGGTAAAGAAAGGCCCTCTGACAAAGGGTCCGCAAAAAAGAATCCCTGTTTAATCCCTGTGTCGTGTCCGATACTCCCGCCCACTTTACCTTTGGGCCAATAGCATCAGTCGGTCACTTCACTTAGAAACTAAGTAACTAGAAACACATATAACACATGAAATTTTGACAACATGAAATGAAACAAGAATGTGACGTTAACATGATTGAAACGTGTTTTCTGTTTATGAAAACAGGTCTGAAGTATTTATGCCTTATTACATGTTGGCCCCTGTGAGGGGCCCTGAGGGACGCCTGGCATGCAGCCTTCTGTGGTTCCAGAGGGAGCTGATAGATCAATGAAGTCCGTGTGGAAGAATACTCTTCTATGAATGAACCTCAAAGCTCATTTAAATGACAGTTCTTTGCAGAGTGTGAAGAATAAAACACATTTATCAGGTTTACAGCTCATTGTATTTGAAATACTTTATATCTTACAAAATCTAATTTACATATAATATTAAATATTGGAGTAAATCATAGAAAATCTTTCCCTCCTCTGAAGATAACACGTCCAGATACGGTCACGCTACGCCACGCCGATACAAAGTATGAATGAAGTGACCTTACATGAGATAATACGTGCCTTTGACCTCCGTCCCGACCTCTACAGCAGGGTTTTAGCTGGTGCGCTCTCGCCCGTGATATATAATCCTGACATCCTACTCACACAGTTTTAGACATACGATTTGACCCAGGTCTGATATAGCTTTGTTAAAATGTTGTTGATTGTTATTTATTAAACACATACATTAAATACATGCTGTGTGTTTTTATGAGGTTTATTTTAGAGGCCGCTGCCACGCAGACAGACAAGTAAATAACAGAAAATAATCCCAAAAAACAGAGAAGGAATGATTTGGCCTGGATGGGAAAAGAGAAAAGCCACATGGCTTCATTTTTACTGGGAGTCATTCTGGTGTTTTGGCTCGGCTCGTGTTTTTTCTGCTCTTTATCCTCCAGGAGATAAAACCACGTCAACTTGAACACGGACGTTTGGGCTGATGATATCGTGGTTTGTTTCTGCGGTGGCATTTCAGCGTTTCTACATTTGATACCCCAGGAATAGTTGGTTATCTCGTGGGTTTGTTTCAGGGCCCGAAGCTGATCTTGAGGTGTGGGCGAGCTCGGAGGTGAAACGGAGTCAAAGAGTTTCTGGAAAACCGGAGCTGTGAAGAGTTGCTGTCTACCTGCCAACTGTAAATACCAGAGTTTGAAAAAGTTAACGTGTTTACTTTCCTGCTGACTTCAAAATCATCTCCAAAGCACAGCTCCGAAATAAGATACGACACTGCCCTCTAGAGGTCAAACCATGGATCACATCTAAAACATCTTCAAAAGAACATTGGATGACATTTTATTTATTCAACACTTCAGGTAAATTAATAATAACTGACATTTTATACTTTTATAATCTAAAAGCAGTCTGGATGCTTCGTCAATTTAATAAAAAACAGGTGACTAGGTGCACTGCGCATGTGTCCTGCTGAGTTCAGTGTTTGGGCGTCTGTCTTCCTGCCTGCCTATCTATCTATCTATCTATCTATCTATCTATCTATCTATCTATCTATCTATCTATCTATCTATCTATCTATCTATCTATCTATCTATCTATCTATCTATCTACCTACCTGTCTCCCTGTCTGTCTCCCTGTCGGTCTGCCTGTCTGTCTGTCTGCCTGTCTGTCTGCCTGCCTGCCTGCCTGTCTGTCTGTCTGTCTGTCTGTCTGTCTGTCTGTCTGTCTGTCTGTCTGATAGATAAAGAGGAGGTAGGCGGTGACGTGATGCGTCTTGTGATCCTCTGGCAGACAGACAGGGAGTAGCTGTCTCCCTGCCTGCCTGCCTGCCTGTCTGTCTGCCTGCCTGTCTGTCTGCCTGTCTGTCTGTCTGTCTGTCTGCCTGTCTGTCTGCCTGCCTGCCTGCCTGTCTGTCTGATAGATAAAGAGGAGGTAGGCGGTGACGTGATGCCTCTTGTGATCCTCTGGCAAGGCAAGGCAACTTTATTTGTATAGCACATTTCATACACAAGGCAGACTCAAAGTGCTTCACATCATAAAACAAAGTGAAAAAAAGAAAATAAAGGCAAATTTAAAAATGCATTACAGAAAGAAAAGAGAATAAAAACATATTTGCAATAATTAAAAACAGTGCAGACATTAAAAGATTTAGCAGAAAGCTATGGTGAACATAACAGTTTTCAGTCTAGTTTTAAAAGTGGTCAGAGTTGGGGCAAGTCTTACATCTTCAGGAAGTTTATTCCAGCCATTTGTTGCATAGTGACTAAATGATGCTCTCCCGTGATTGTTGTTTACTCTGGGAATCACTAACAGATTGGTCTCAGAAGATCTTAGTGGTCTAGAAGGCTTATGTAGTGGGAGCATATCAGTGATATACTTCGGTCCTAGACCATGTAGTGATTTATATGTGAGCAGGAGGATTTTGAAATCAATCCTCTGACATACAGGGAGCCAATGTAAGGATTTAAGAATTGGTGTAATGTGCTCACATTTTTTGGTCTTTGTAAGAACTCTAGCAGCAGCGTTCTGAACAAGCTGTAGCTGCCTGACAGTTTTTTTGGAAGACCTGCAAGGAGACCATTACAGTAGTCTAGCCTACTAGTAATAAAGGCATGTACAAGTTTTTCTAAGTCTTGAGCTGACATGAGCCCTCTAAGTCTTGCTACATTTTTTAGGTGATAGTAGGCTGATTTTGTTACTGATTTAACGTGACTGTCGAAATGTAAATCAGAATCCATAATAACCCCAAGATTTCTGGCTTTGTTTGAGGTTTTCAGGGACAGAGAGTGAAGGTGTTGAATTACTTTAAACCTTCTTTTCTGTCTGCCTGCCTGCCTGTCTGCCTGCCTGCCTGCCTGCCTGCCTGTCTGTCTGCCTGTCTACCTGTCTGTCTGCCTGCCTGTCTGCCTGTCTACCTGTCTGTCTGTCTGCCTGTCTGCCTGCCTGTCTGCCTGCCTGCCTGCCTGTCTGTCTGTCTGTCTGTCTGTCTGTCTGTCTGTCTGTCTGCCTGCCTGCCTGTCTGTCTGATAGATAAAGAGGAGGTAGGCGGTGACGTGATGGGTCTTGTGATCCTCTGGCAGACAGACAGGGAGTAGCTGTCTCCCTGCCTGTCTGCCTGCCTGTCTGTCTGTCTGCCTGCCTGCCTGCCTGTCTGCCTGCCTGTCTGTCTGTCTGCCTGTCTGTCTACCTGTCTGTCTGCCTACCTGTCTGTCTGCCTGCCTGTCTGTCTCTGTCTACCTGTCTGTCTGCCTGTCTACCTGTCTGTATGCCTGTCTGTCTGTCTACCTGTCTGTCTGCCTGTCTGCCTGCCTGTCTGCCTGTCTGCCTGTCTGTCTGTCTGCCTGTCTGCCTGCCTGCCTGCCTGTCTGTCTGCCTGTCTGTCTGTCTGTCTGTCTGCCTGTCTGTCTGTCTACCTGTCTGTCTGCCTGTCTGTCTGTCTACCTGTCTGTCTGCCTGTCTACCTGTCTGTCTGCCTGTCTGTCTGCCTGTCTACCTGTCTGTCTGTCTGCCTGTCTGCCTGCCTGTCTGCCTGCCTGCCTGCCTGTCTGTCTGTCTGTCTGTCTGTCTGTCTGTCTGCCTGCCTGCCTGTCTGTCTGTCTGTCTGTCTGTCTGTCTGTCTGCCTGCCTGCCTGTCTGTCTGATAGATAAAGAGGAGGTAGGCGGTGACGTGATGGGTCTTGTGATCCTCTGGCAGACAGACAGGGAGTTGCTGTCTACCGGTCTGCCTGCCTGCCTGTCTGTCTGTCTGCCTGCCTGTCTGTCTGATAAATAAAGAGGAGGTAGGCGGTGACGTGATGGGTCTTGTGATCCTCTGGCAGACAGACAGACAGGGAGTAGCTGTCTCCTTGTCTGTCTGCCTGCCTGCCTGTCTGTCTGATAGATAAAGAGGAGGTAGGCGGTGACGTGATGCGTCTTGTGATGCTCTGGCAGACAGACAGGGAGTTGCTGTCTCCCTCCCACATCAGAGCAGCAGACAAAGGCGGCACAAACACGAGGAGCTTGACTGGCAAAGCGGGTGAACCCGAGCTGACCCCTGACCTCCCAGCTGACCTCCCCCACCCTCCGGCCTGCAGAGAACACACAGAGGAGCTTGGTATGCGACATTCATTCACTGAAGGGAAACCAAGTAGAACGAACACACATCGCATATTAACACGGAGGTGGAAGAAACGGGTCACATGACATGTGAACAAGAGGAAACCCTGTTCGGGTTTGAGACTGGATTTCCTTTGAGGCCTGATAGAAAACAGAGTCTACAGCTGAAGTCCTGCAGGATGAGTTTTTACATCTCACGTAAAACAACATCCTCATGATGGAATTATCTGTTTGTCCGTCATGTGAACGCAAATGATATATCTTTACCTTTAAGATTCTCGACGAGGCTGCACTTTGTCACGGCGGTGCTTCCATGAAATGTAGTCAGAAGGATTCATCCTCTGTGGACCATGAATGTGGGTCCCAAATTTCATGGAAACACATCCAATTGAGATATTTCATTTTGGACCGAAGTGTCGGGATGAAACCGGCGACGTCATCCTGAAGCAGACTTTGAGCTTTCAGAACCCGTAACCTACTATGTTGTCCAAACCAAGTCTTCATTTTCACATTTATTTTTTATTGAACAATAAAGTCGTATGAAAACGTCCCTCATGAAGCTCGTAAACTCCCAGTTGATGGTTCAGTTGGTCTCGGTTGGCTGTGAGACTAAATCTAAAAGCATCTGTAGTCAGAGAATCTGGGACTACTTTCTGGTCAGTTTACACGTTTGTGTCACTAGAAGCTTTCCAAAGCACTTAAACGCACCATAAGTACAAACAGGCAGAACTGTCTATCAAAGGGGAAACGAGGCGGTCAGACTAACATTAACATTTGTTCTTTATGCTTCTTCAGGCCGGAAACAGGAGATGTGAGTTACTTACAGGTTACAGAGAAGCTGAGGGAAGTCAAGTTTGACTG